>NC_091444.1:104686397-105022216 GCF_964237555.1 Oryctolagus cuniculus | reverse complement strand
AACTTCCAAAGGCAATTATTTTACGATCTGGAATTTCCTGGTGATATGGTTTAATTTTATTAAGTTTGGAAGAAATTTTTGAAACACACTCGATTATAAATCTGCATTTCAGGTAAATGAGTCTTCAAAATGTCCGTGGAAAATGTGTGCTATGGAAAAGTACGCATGGATTTCAACACTTTTTGTGCCAAAATAAGCTTATCTTTAAATTCCATCTTCCCGTGAGTTTGTAAAGTTCCCGCACGTGACCCAGCAAGGGGTCGAAGGCAGCTCCTTGTTCTAGGAAGGCAAGCATTTGTCCATGTGGGAGAGGGCACGGATGCTGGGCTGAGCCTCTCAACTCCGCCTGCATATGGTAAATGCACTTCACGGAATTAAAGGGAAAAGGAAATTTACATTTAAAACATACTAATTACATTACCTGATATTTATGACCTATGCTCATAAATCCAATTCTTTATTCCTTTTAAAAAATGTGAGAACTTTTCTATTGTATTTAAAGTATTATTTCTGCTATAGTTACCTTATTTCCTAGTATGAGAAGACAAACATTACTTATTTCTCCAAGTGGAAAACAAACATTTTCATTCTCGTATACAAATTTATTCAAAATCATTGTGCTTTCAGCTAATTTCTAGGTTTTTAAATATTCAAACTTAGGGGCTGGCGCTGTGGCACAGCAGGTTAATGCCCTGGCCTGCAGCCATACGGGCGCTGGTTCAAGATCCGGCTGCTCCACTTCTAATTCAGCTCTCTGCTATGGCCTGGGAAAGCAGTAGAAGGCCCAAGTCCTTGGGCCCCTGCACTCATGTGGGAGACCCGGAGGAAGCTCCTGGCTTTGGATCGACGTAGCTCCGGCCATTGCAGCCAACTGGGGAGTGAACCATCAGATGGAAGACCTCTCTCCCTCTCTGTGTAACTCTTTCAAATAAATAAATCTTAATATTCTGTCAGATGAAAACAAGTTCTACATTAAGACTTTAAATACTGCATGCAGAACAAGTGGTATAATCATTCATGTTAAACTGATTTACATAATCAAAGAACTGACTTCAGCAATGAGCCCTCAATTCACTTTTCATTAAAAGCCCCGTAGCTCTTTACAATACAGAGAACATAGAGGGCATCAAGTTATGGTATATTAAAACTAATGTGATCATTGTTTCTTAAACTGTTAAAAAAAAAAAAAGGCCTAAATATCTAAAAAGGTTGTCTTATTTTTTGAAAACAGCGTTTTCCAAAGGTAGACAAACAATCCTAATAGATCATATATACTCCATAATTCCATATGGATTTTTTAAAGTTGAGGATATACTGAAGTTATTATGTTTATATTGATTATTCATATCTGAATAAACTTTTACTGTGATTTATTTTTATTAATATTCTAAAAGAATATTTTAAAGATATAGAAAAATCTAGAAAAATGAAGCCATGTGCAAAAGTCAAACAGACATACTGTGAAACTTTATGTATACCTGTTAGTGTTATTTTTCTAAAAAAAAAAAAAAAAGGAAGGAGCCCTCACACAAGGGTACTTCAGAAGTTCATGGAAAAAAGGAATTGAAAGATAATTAAGTTTATCTTGGTACAGAAAATTTCTGAAGGTCCCTCACATGCATGGGCATCTTTTTAACTCCATTTTTCACGAACTTTTGAAGCACCCTCATGTGCAAAGAGCTCTTATAAATAAGAACCACTCTAATCACAACAGAAAAAGAGCAAAGCACACGGAAAGACACAGAAGGGATACAAAGGCCTAGTAAACTGTGCAAACCACGGCTGAAACTCTCCTAAGCAGGCGAGAGGCTCCCACCTATCAGCTGGTGCCCCTCGCCCCTCGGCCCCTTCGTTCCTCCATGCACTCCCTCCCCAGGCCACCCGCAGAGCCTGGCCGCTGCCATTCAGCTGCCGGCCTCCAGCTCTGAGGCTCAGGGGGATTCGCCGGCTTGCCTTGCCCTCCAGGGCACGGGCGTGTGATCATGATCCAGGCCACACCCATCCCAGGGCCCTGTCCCCGCGTCCACGGTGACCGCCCAAGGGCTAAGAACTTGACCCTGTCAAGACCCTGTTCAGTGCCTCCAGCAGATGCAGTAGTGGACACTGCGAAAATCCCTTTCTCTTCCCTTTCTTGGGAACAAGAAGTGTGAACAATCAACACATGCCAAGCTGCTAGTGACCACCTTTTCTACCAAGTAGAGAAAAAATGAAATTAAGGGATAAAAACAGAAAAAAAATGCAATTTTGCTGACTTCTCCTGCATATCCACTTCTCCTGCCATGAATGGAATCAGGTCTACCCAGAGCTTCTTTGGAGCTAAGATAAATTGAGGGCTAATTTCAAATAGCACTGTATAGTCTGTGGCCAACATAAAGGTGGAAGACAGTGTGCCTGTGGCTCCCTCCCAGGAACCACATGCCTGCCACCCACACCCACGTCCAGTGCTGCAGGTTACAGCCAGACCAGAACAGGCCCTGTCCACAATGTGCTGAGTTACCAAGAACGCCCCTCCCAGTGCCGTAATGGCTCTAGAAACAAGTGTGTTAGACACGTAACGTATGTTTTACAATTAGGGTTAAGAATAACTCAATGGGGGCTGGTGTTGTGGCACAGTGGGTTAAAGCCCTGGCCCACAGTGCCAACACTCCACATGGATACTGGTTCCAGTCCCACTGTTCCACTTCTGATCCAGCTCCTTGCTGGTGAGCCTGGGAAAGTAGCAGAGGATGGCCAAGTGCCCGGGCCCTGCCACCCATGTGGGAGACCTGGATGAAGCTCTTGGCTCCTGGCTTTGGCCTGGCCTGGCCCAGCCCCAGTCGCTGTGGCCATTTGGGGAGTGAATGAGTGGATGGAGGACTTCTGTCTCTTTAACTGTGCCTTTCAAATAAATAAAATAAATATTTGAAAAAAAAAATAGCTCAGTGAGACTGGCAGAATTTCTGAAACAGAATGTGGCAACACAGTTTCTCTACATTGTTATGCATTTTACTTTATCTCTGCTGGGAAGAGGCCCTCCTACCCCTCCCCAAAAGCCAGCATAATAAGGGAAGGTACGTTAACACTACAATATTAGCTATTATTCCAGAATAAACCGGATATGCAGGAGGAGAGGTAAATTTGAAGAGTTGGAAGAAATGATAACTGACATAAGATTAAATAAGGCTTCCAAAACAGCAACCATATGATACATACACCTTTTTTCACTGGTCTGTTCCAACCCTTACACACAGGGACATTCACAGCAAAAGGCCTAAAATGCCAGTCTATACCTCAAGCAAGCCAAAAGCTTAAAATCTTTGAGATTTTTTTTGTCTTTAAGGAAAATGAGAAATATTAATAGAATCTTTGTCTTAAACATAAATTCAAATGTGACAAATATTCTCTCTTTGCGTACTACTAAGTTTAAATCAAGGAGCTGAACAGTTACGTAAAGTTAAATTACCTTCATATGTGCAAAGCTCTTTGCAAGTAGCATCTTACTCATCCTTGACAATGCCATTTTTTCATCACTGATGTTTTTATTTTTATAACCTACATCAAACCCAGTGAAAAAAGTCGTCCTTAAAAACTGGGTTCTCCAGGCAAATTTCACTTAATACCAATTACTGAACAATACATTCATACTCAATACTGGACATCAGGAGAAAAGGTTATAAAACAGCATGCTGAACATTAAACTAACACCTTTATATTAAACTAAAAAGGATATAGTAGAAAGACTGTAAGACACTGCATACCATAGTGGAAAGATTATAACTTGAGTACACTAAAGTACACGTCTAGCCTGTGGTCGTCAGGTGACAGATCCTACTCGGAACAGTAAGTCCTGTTACCTTGCACACGAGCTAGCAAGAGATGCCACCCCTGGGTTCAAACATCCCCTTTTTAAAAAATACTAAACTCAGTCATCATTTGAGGTGAGTTTTTTGTTAAGATCAAGCATATTTAATGGTCAGTTTCTCTCTCTCTCTCTCTTTTTTTTTTTTTTAACAGGCAGAGTGGATAGTGAGAGAGAGAGACAGAGAGAAAGGTTTTCCTTTTGCCGCTGGTTCACCCTCCAATGACCGCCGCGGCCGGCACACCGTGCTGATCTGATGGCAGGAGCCAGGTGCTTCTCCTGGTCTCCCATGGGGTACAGGGCCCAAGCACTTGGGCCATCCTCCACTGCACTCCCTGGCCACAGCAGAGAGCTGGCCTGGAAGAGGGGCAACCAGGACAGAATCCGGCGCCCCAACTGGGACTAGAACTCGGTGTGCCGGCGCCGCTAGGTGGAGGATTAGCCTAGTGAGCTGCGGCGCCAGCCAATGGTCAGTTTCATGAACAGGCAGGGTAGCGTGCAGGACAGCAACACAGCACATCCTCGGTAAAAACCCAAGTGGAAGTAACAACGAGATATCATGTTACAATTGCTGTGAATTTTTTAAGCTATTTCTCCATTTGAATGGGAGAGTGACACACACACAGAGACAGACAGACATTCTAGAAAGATATTCTCTATCCACTGGTTCACTCCCCAAATGGCTCCAATGGCTGGGGCTGGTCCAGGCCGAAGCCAGGTGCCCAGAGCTCCATCTGGGTCTCCCACATGGGTGGCAGGGGCCCAAATGCTTGGGGCATCTTCTTCTGCTTTCCCAGATACATTAGCAGGGAGCTGGATCAGAAATGGAGCAGCCAGGACTCACACTGGCCCTCCAATATGGGATGCTGGCATTGCAGACAGCAGCTCAGCTCACTGTGCCGTGACACCAGGCCCACTTTGCTGAATTTCTGCAGTGCCATAGATCAGACTAGTTACCCTCAAGTTTTAAGATTTCAGGGGTAGCCAGTGCTGTGGCATAGCAGGTTACGCCTCTGCCTGCAGCATCGGCATCCAATATAGGCACTGGATTAGAGTCCACCTGCATGTTGGAATGCCTGGTTCAAGTCCTGGCTCCTCCACTTCCCAGTCCAGCTTCCTATTAATGTGCTCTCCGGAAGGTAGCAGGTGATGGCTCAAGTACTTGGGTCCTTGTCACCCATGTGGGAGACCTGAATGGAATTCCTAGCTCATGGGTTTGGCCTGTACCATCTCTGGCTCTGGCAGGCATTTGGGGGAGAGAAAAAGCAAATGCAAGATCTCTTTGTCTTTCAAATAAAATGAACATAAATATTTTAAAAACAATTTAAAAATAAATTAATGTATCACCTAGAACATAAAGGAGCTGGACCGGGTGACCAGCATGGTCAGTTCAAAAGCACCATAATCACACATCTGCTAAAGGGGTAGAATTATCTGAACCAGAAGTATGCACTGAGCCTAGCGCTTATGATGCCCACGTCCCACACGTAAGCACCTGGACCCAACTCCTCAGTCCCTCTGGCTCCTGGCCCCAGCTTCCTGTCAATGCAGACCCTGCAAGGCAGCAGTAATGATTCAGGCAACGGAGTAATGATGCACGTGAGAGACCCTGCACTGTTTGCCCCTCTCTGCGTGACTCCCAAATAAATAAAAATACATTAAAAAGTAAAAAGAAATGGCAAAAGGATGGCAAAATGAATTTGAGACAAAACCCTAGATGCAGCTAATACAGCAGTTTTTTTTTTTTTTAACATCTTAATAATTGTTAAGAGTAGTATGGATGACAGAAGTGTAAAGCCAGGATTTTTTTTTTTTTTTTTTTTTTTGACAGGCAGAGTGGGCAGTGAGAGAGAGAGACAGAGAGAAAGGTCTTCCTTTGCTGTTGGTTCACCCTCCAATGACCGCTGCGGCCGGCGCTCTGCGGCTGGCGCACCGCGCTGATCCGAAGGCAGGAGCCAGGTACTTATACTGGTCTCCCATGGGGTGCAGGGCCCAAGCACTTGGGCCATCCTCCACTGCACTCCCGGGCCACAGCAGAGAGCTGGCCTGGAAGAGGAGCAACTGGGACAGAATCCGGCACCCTGACCAGGACTAGAACCTGGTGTGCCGGCGCCGCAGGCGGAGGATTAGCCTAGTGAGCCGTGGCGCCGGCCAAAGCCAGGATTTTAGAACACACGTAACATTTATTTACTTGAAAGGCAAAGAGAAAGAGACAGAGAGAGAATAAATACAAATATCTCCCGTCCACTGGCTCACTCCTTAAATGCCCACAAGAGCTGGGGCTAGGCCAGGCTGAAGCCAGGAGCCTGAAACCCAATCCTGGTTTCTTGTGTGGGTGACAACGACCCACGTCCTGGAGCTGCCTACCTGGTGCCAGCACACGAAGTTGGATTAGAAGCAGAGGCAGGACTAGATACGGAATGTGGGCATACCAAGCAGGGGCGCAACCTGCTGCCCCGGAACACGTTTTAACACCGCTACTGTCCAATTAACTCATGAACAATTCATCACGGTGCTCTGCAGTTACTAATGAAAGAAGCTGAGATTTATCTTCATGACTTATCACGTAGCATTATTAAGTGTGTGGGGGTGGATGGGAGGGAGTTACATAGTACTGTTAGTGCCTAACATTCCCATTTGCCTTCATTTTTCTAAATCCTGGTGGTACAAAAGAAACATTAGATGTGCAGCAACAGGTAGGAGGATTCTTCTTTCTGTAAGAAAGAACTGTGTTACAGTTAACAGCGACTCAGCTTCATTCTCTGATGTCTTCAGGATAAAGCCAAGGCACTCGCTTACTCTTCCGCACTGCTATAGTTTTCAAATAACAAAAATAATTATTAAAATCTGAATGTAAGATTTTGTTAGTGGGGCCAGCGCTGTGGCGCAGCAGGGTAACGCCCTGGCCTGAAGTGCCGGCATCCCATATGGGCGCCAGTTCTAGTGCTGGCTGCTCTTCTTCCAATCCAGCTCTCTGCTATGGCCTGGGAAAGCAGAAGAAGCTGGCCCAAGTCCTTGGTTCCCTGCACCTGCATGGGAGACCGGAAAGAAGCTCCTGGCTCCTGGCTTTGGATTGACGCAGCTCTGTTGGAGTGAACCAGTGGATGGAAGACCTCTCTGTCTCTACCTCTCTCTGAAACTCTCTCTTTCAAATAAATAAAAATAAATCTAAGAGATTTTGTTAGTGACAGTATGAAAGCATGCCTTAATTTTTTCCCCCTTTACCTTTTTATATAAATGTCACAAAAAATAACACGGAGGATACACCAACACTCTCACAAGTGTGTTCTAGAGTATATACACCCATGAGAAATTCTAAATAAAAGGTCTCATGGTCCAAGATTTCTGAGAGAATCATTTTCTATTCTTCCTGGACAATTCACAGTATGCAGGAGCACACCAGCAATTCTGAAGAAACAACGTAGACAGGTGGATAAAAACGTGTCTTCAGACCCAGCACTTCTCAGTGTTTGACCACTGCGCTTCTTACCAACATTTAAGACGAATGGAATTAGTGTTCTTGGAACTCCCCACAGAGCCTCTGGGCTTTACGTCACCTGCTGGTACCTGGCCTACTGTGTCTAAAACATGTACGTGCTACAGCTAGAGAAACACCTATGGGCCACATAAAGCCACAGACGCTAATAACAAAGGATGCAGCGTTATCGTTTTATCACTTCCACTCAGCAAGGCACTGGCAACTCTTCTATCAATGGGCATTTGTAGGTGTTTATTTATTGAACAGCCCTGCCTTCAGAGCACACTAATACACAATTTTTAGACTTCCAGGCCACAAAGGATTTTTAGTTCATTAAAAAGTTAAATGTGTTTCAGATAAAAAAGTATACTTGTAGTTAAGCCTAAAAATGGGTACATTTGATATCAGGCTGTAAAAATGAGACATATACTAACATTCTTCTCAATGCCTTTACTTCAAACAGCATTAAGAACAGAAAAGTTCTGCAAAGCCTCAAGAAGTTGGCATTGCACCATCTCTGGGAGCAGAGTGCTATGATGCACACATCCATGGGAGATGTTCACACACAGAAAGACAGGGACACAAACTACACACATCCATGGGAGATGTTCACACACAGAAAGACAGGGACACAAACTACACACATCCATGGGAGATGTTCACACACAGAAAGACAGGGACACAAACTACACACATCCATGGGAGATGTTCACACACAGAAAGACAGGGACACAAACTCTACGTTGGTGTCTTGCTTCTTTATTTCTTCTACTCCACTGGGTTCTTGGAAAAGTTCATGGAAAACACATATCATCTTTTAATTCCATTTCTCCATGAACAACAGTTCAAGGTGTTCCCTACATGACTGACCCCACAGTGACACCTGCTACATGCTAAGCTTCCCTGAGGCATATGTGAAATAAAGGGACTGTCGAGGCATCCTTATGCTGGGCAACTATGAAAGATCAAGCACTTCATAAAACAGGAGATGCCATTCACCAGGGATTCTGAAGGGGACTTTAATATGTACTCCAAGCAGAAAAAATTCAGAGCTCCTTGGTGAGCACTTCTCCTCTCAATGCATTAGTAAAATGGTATATCTGCGTTGATCTGCACACAGAGAACTACACAGATCTTTATGCTGCGATTCCACCAGCCTTCTCTCTTTAATACCATAACTGCTCTCGTTGTATTCCTGTACCTCACAGGAACTGCAGGAAACATTCGCCCTGTGAACGGCACGGTTTTTACTGCTCCATTGTACTAGATTACATTGTTCCTGCCATGTAGGAAGGAAATACAAGTAGGATCCCACAGGCCTGGCAAAGACAGCCATGAGTCGTACGGCCTTTTATGTTTTAAAAATATTGCACAATAATCATTAGTGTTCAGTTGCTTTCTTTAAAAATATCTACTCTACTTGATGCATAAGGTTCCATCTGTAAGATTCTACTGTTTGCTGGGTGTGGCCTTTTTAAAGGTACCAAATATGAATATGAGTAAAAGGTTGAGAATCTCCACAGTGCTTGTAACTCAGATACATATTGATAAAATTACAAGTTATGTGCACCTGTTGTAAAGTTGACTCAGTCTCTGACAGTCCAAGAGCCTAACAAAGGCTTCCCTAGAAAAGAAACACTCCGAAACATTACTCAGAGAGATGCGTATCACACTGTAAAATACGGGGAGCTGCTTCCATAACCTCTTGGGGTGCAGGGCTAGACCCCGGGCAACTCCAGGGGGTGTTCTCTGCTTTGCTGCCCTCCGGGATGAGGCTGAAACAGGCAGTGCAGAGTCCCTGTCTCTACCACTTGTTAGCTGGGTGACCTCAGAAGAGGCACTGAACACCTCCACACCTTGACTTTCTGACAACCTGACAATAATACTAAGGACACAGATCATAACCCTGTTAGCTGAGAATGTCTTCAAGCTGTATAGTAACTATGACTAGAACACCATTTTGCTGTCCATTTAAGCATCATCTCAAAGTTGGTCATCGAGCCATTATTTCCACAAAGATTTATAGAGTCCAGTTTGCTAGCCATCAGGAACATACAAGTAAAATAGATTTAAAATCTCAGCCTAGTTCTACAGAGAAACTTGTGATTAAAAAAAAAAAAAAAAAACCCACAATGGTGCTGGTGCTATGGCATAGTAGGCTAAACCTCCGTCTGCGATGACGACATCCCATACAGGCACCAGTTCGAGTCCCGGCTGCTCCACTTCCGATCCAGCTCCCTGCTGATAGCCAGGGAAAGCAGCAGAAGATGGCCCAAGTGCATGGGAGACCTGGAAGAAGTTCCTGGCTCCTGGCTTCAGAGGGGCCCAGCTCTGGCCATTGTGACCATTTAGGGAGTGAACCAACAGATGGTAGACCTTTCTCCCCGTCTCTCCCTCCCTCTCTTTGTAACTCTACTTCTCAAATAAATAAGTAAAATTCTGGGGCCAGGGCTGTGGTGTAGCAGGTAAAGCCACTTCCTGCAGTGCCGGCATCCCACATGGGCGCCATTTCTAGTCCCGGCTGCTCCTCCTCTGATCCAGCTCTCTGCTATGGCCTATGAAAGCAGTAGAAGATGGCCCAAGTCCTTGGGCCCCTGTACCCACGTAGGAGACTCGGAAGAAGCTCCTGGCTTCGGATCGGCACAGCTCCTGCTGTTGAGGCCAACTGGGGAGTGAACCAGTGATTGAAAGACCTACCTCTCTCTCTCTCTCTCTCTCTCTCTCTCTCTCTCTGCCTCTCCGTCTCTGTGTAACTCTGACTTGCAAATAAATAAATAAATCTTTAAGAATAAAAATAAAATCTTTTAAAAAAACTATGGAATATGTCAAGTGGAAGCAAGTGTTGGGGAGACACGCAAGGGAGCTTCAGGGACACAAATGGCACCTCTGCATCCGTGTCTGGAGCTTACTGTGGGCGGGGCAGTCAGGAGAGGCTGCCTGGATGAAGCGCCCCAGCTGTAGTGAGGGAGGGGCGCTTGAGCATCTGTGCAACCTGGCCAGGTGGGGAGGAGCAGAAGGCTCGGCTGCCTGCACGGGGGGAGGCCCCAGGAAGACTCCAGGCAGAGGCCTAGAGGGTGGAACCTGCTGTGAGACAGGGAGGACTGTGGACTGGACGCTGGGTGGGATGGGAAGGAGACAGGGCGTTCCAATCAGAACCCACCGGCTGCCACAGGAGAGCTCACCCAAGGGGAGCTGCAGCCCAAGACGCTGGGGACCACAGCTTGTGGCACAACCCAGGAACGAAGGCGCTTTCCAAATCCAGGCCAAGAGGTCTTAGTACAAGGGACCACTTCAGTGAAAGAAAGGCTGATGATTAATTAATTAAAAACCCTGTTGCACTGGGCTCTTCGAAACAATGAATCAACAGCTACATCTAAAAGGATCGCTGATTCTAGTGGCCCCAGATGGTGGGGATTTGTTGCATCAAAATTAAAATTAGGGGCCGGCACTGTGGTGCAGCAGGTTAATGCCCTGGCTTGAAGCGCCAGCATCCTATATGGACGCCGGTTCAAGACCCGGCTCCTCCTCTTTCAATCCAGCTCTCTGCTGTGGCCTGGGAAAGCAGTAGAAGATGGCCCAGGTGCTTGGGACTCCCGGACCCACGTGGAAGTCCCGGAAGACGCTCCTGGCTCCTGGCTTCAGATCAGTGCAGCTCCGGCCATTGCAGCCAACTGGGGAGTGAACCAGTGAATGGAAGACTCTCTCTCTCTCTCTGCCTCTCCTCTCTCTGTGTAACTTTCAAATAAATAAATAAATCTTTAAAACATTAAAATAAAAAAAGGACCAGATACATCAAGTTGTTGCTGTTTTTCTGAAGGAAAATTGATTCTAGAAGGAACTTCCTAGCGCAGTAAAAAGCTCATGGCTCTAGTTAAAGTACAGCTTATGAAAGTCCTTACAAATAAGTGAACCTCGCGGGGTAGGGGTTCAGCGCCCGTTGACCTGGCAAGCGGAGTGCTCGCGTGGCGGACGTGCTGGCCAGTAGCCCCGGACTCACCTATGAAGGGGATGGACGCCAGGGAGTCGCCGGGCGGGCTGGCGCTGGACGCCTTCCGCTCCTCCAGCCGCTTGATGTGCACCTCCCGGCGCGCGTCGTTGGGCAGCCAGCAGGTGCTGTCCGAGCCGGCCTCCTGGTCATTGACCGCCAGGATGTAAGACTGGTGCCGCAGGGGCTGCGGCGTCTGGCGGCCGGACGGCGGCTTCTCCCGCAGGACCACCGCTTCCGTGCCATCTGCGGGGTGTGGCTGCGGGGCGCCAGCCTCTGCGGCGCGGATGTCCACGTCCCGTAGACTGACCGACAGCTCGCACTCCGCAGCGGCCCCGTTCTCGCTCGTCTGGGCAGCCGGCTTCGCAGGCGCTCCGGAGACGGAGGGGGGCTTCGCGGGGTCCGCCTGGTGGTCGGGGGCACTCTCGGGTCGGAACCAGGTCTGCTGACTCAGCACACTGTTCTCATGTGCGTGAATGACGGGTCTCTGATCCTTGGTGCAGACCAGCGAGTTCTGGCTGACCGCTGGCTTCGCGGCGGCGTGCGCAGAGGGCGCTTTTAGGGAGTGGCTCCGGACTTTGACGAGGGGCGACCTGTCCTGTGCGACACCCCGAGCCAGCGGCGCCCCACAAGCCGTCGGCACAGTTCTGCTTGGCTGCAGCGCCTTCAGGTCCAAGGGCGGCTTTTTAAACTGCGGCGCGCCCGGCGCGCCCCGCCCGGTCACGCGCCTGCTCTCCACGCTCACCGCGCCCGGGGCCACGGAGAGATGCGCGCCCCGGAAGGCCTTGGGCGCTTCCCGCACCCCTCGCCGGTCGTCCCGCTCCGCAAACCCGCCCCACCGGGAGGCCTGCGCCCGCTCCCCGTTGGAGTCGGGGGTCTGGCGTTCCGCGGGCTCCCCCTGCCCCTCCAGGTAATCCCAGGACCGAGTCCGGTGCTGACTCAGGCCGACCGGCGGGGACGTCAGCGCGCCCTGCGACGCGCTCCGCGGGCAGTACCGCGTCAGCACCGGGTCCTCCAGCCTCTCCTGGGACACGCTGCGCTGCCGGATCTGCGCCGCCGGCGGCACGCGGTCGTGAGAGGTGCTCCGGCGCCGCACCTGCGAGGCGGCGCGGCCGGGGGCCACCTGGCTGTAATCCGCCGTGCTCCGGGAGGCCGCTCGTAGACTGTCCAGTCTCTCCTGGATGGTCCGACAGCCTATGTGCAACCTCCGGTTATCAATATACTCTTTGTACGTCTTGTAGTTTTTCCAGTCTATGCGCTGATGGGAATTTGGGGAGTAGTGATTGACAGCTATGGAAGGGGAGTCTACCGCGTGAGCCCTGTCACTTGGGATTCCTTCTGAGTGCCCAGCGTAGTTTCCAGATTTAAGTAGGCCTCCGGAAGGGTCCAGGGACCTGGAGCCTGCAGCGTGGTGGATTCTATGGGCGGCGGGGACTGATGATGGCGGAGACGTGGCCCTGGACACTGCTTTTAAAGAGGTGTGCTCGTTCGCGCCGTACCTCACTTCTTCAGTTCGATGGGAAGGGCCTGTGTGGCTCCCTCTGCCGGGTAACACATCTACAGCCTTCTCAGAAGGCACAATAACACTCCTCACGCTTTCGTTGCAAACACACACTGCCGTGTTCGATTTTGCAACATCTGTGGGTGACGGAGGCACTTGGATTTCCATGCGGTAGGCCCTGCCAGGCGGCGTGGGTCCTGGGGTGCTGGTCTGCTGTTTGCTCAGTGGGGCGTCTGCAGGGGAAGCTTCCGCTGGCTGAGCCGCGGCGGCGGGAGGGGCAGAGGGCAGCCAGGGGTAGCAGACAGGCGGCGGCTCCGGGATATTGCGAGCGTTGCCGCTGTAGGCTTCGTTCCCCTTCAGGTAGGCATCTTGAGAATACGCCTGCATGGAAGCCAGAGGAAAAGTGTCACTGGAAGTTCACGGAGAGAACAAGTTTGCACTGTTGCAGTGCCCTGTCTCACTGTACTATGGCTGGCTGACCCTGTTTCTAATTGGCAGTCTCTATAGCACACGTGCACACGCGCGCACACACACACACACACACACACACAACAAAGGGCACTCTGCAAATATGAAAAAGAGCTAGTCTCTTCAACAAATATAATCCCTTGTTTTCTAAGAAGATGTGAAACACATCAAATGTCTTCCCCACCAGCGAGGGACAGCCACAGAGCTTCTAAAATCCTCCCCAGCCACGCTTCCCCGCTGTCCAGCAGTTGATAGGGCAGATGGCTGCCTACAAAGTCCCAGCAGAGAAGGATTCTTACCTTTGGCCAGAGAGAAGGCACAAATACTAAAGTCTCACTCAGACACACCGTAAGCACTATTAACATCATGCACTACATACAGTTGTTTAAACTCCCTTGTCAGTTAACTATTACAGATCCCCTGAAATAATCCACTGATACATTAAGCCTTTCGATAGCCATGCTAAATATTTTGCTATAAAATAGAATTGTGCATGTTTAAGAAATTAAGCACATACATTAAAATGTATTAAAATATCAAAATGCATTAAAATATCAAAAAGTTCATTCTTTATATAATTTTTTTTTACTTTAAGCTAATGCAAAATTATCTTGTAGAAAGTATTGATCTCTTACTTCTTCCAAGGAGACATTTCACTGTTAGTAACAGGCAGGCATGCAGCTCGACTTACGTTTTTATCAATTACTTGTAAAATTATCTGGCAGTATTTTTAGAAACTTCAGAAGAGCTGAAGTTAACTATGGAGACTGTGGAACCGCACTCATCAACGCAGCACAGGGTGGCATCGTGCATGGGAGACCGCTGGTGCGGTAAGGCCCTCCCCCATCAAAGCAGCCTCATTCACCGCATCCTGTGTGTGCATCAGACAGCCCGCAAAGCTCAAGTGCAGCCACGCACACAACACAGCAGCCAAGGACCAGCAAGGAGGCAGGGGAGATGCTTACAAAAGAAACACTGATGTGGAAACAAGTTATGCTACAGTAACAGTTAGGTGCAAGATGTACAAGGAAACCACAAATAAAAGAAGGAAGAAAAACCACACACGACACACAGTTTCTGCAAATTAGTAAAATTAACACCATGGAGGGGTTTCTCTAAGCAAACTCAGAGTTAACAGACTGGCTTATTACAGATCTCTAAAAAAAACATGACTTACAAAGCAAGGGAATGGCTACTGTGCATTTCTTACCAGTGCTGTGACATCCTTTGTAAATTGCAGCTAGCAGAAAATAGGAAAACACAGAAGCTGCTTACTGATACAAAGACGGAATCATGTTGTCATACTGACGCTGGAAATGGCAAACTAAAACCACGTCGCTACTGACTGCTCCGCACGGCGTCGAGAGCTGCCTGCGGAGCACCTCCGTCCCTGGCTTCTCTCCCGCGCTTACTGGATCTGTCCACCACCGTAGACAGCAAACTGCACCTGGTGCATTCCTAACACAGTGCGCACTGCTGGCTGATGATGTGCTACAGAGCCTCCCTTCCACGGAGCAGCACTGGGGGCTCATCTGCCCCAAGCTGCTTCCGTCTTGGCTTCCAGATGACCAGATGAAGGCTCGACTGTGCATGGAAAACAGTGCAGCCTCCTCCTGGCCTGGTCAGCCAGAGCCCAGCCACGAGCTACCAGCTGACTGCAGCTGCCTCCACTCCATGATTCTGGGAGGAAAAAGACTTTTCTATTAAATGGCTTTCACTCCCGAAATACAGTCTTTCAACACTGCAGCTTTTGTACTATGCGTTGTGAAAATAACTACATGAAAACATGACTTTGAGTGATTCTTACCTTATAATAAATATTACAGAGTGCAGACTAGAACGCAGCGAGAAATTCAAGCTAAGCATACACAAGAAAACACACATTCCAGGACAACTTTATAGCATGAACACTGTCATCACCAGCCTCTTGGAAAGCTTTCACGTCTAGGAGAGGGGGCCAGGTGGGACAGTGTCCCTGCAGAGTGCTAGTGGCGCTCGCTCCTTTACGTCTCCATGGAGGGAGACGCCACGCGGCAGCTTGAGTTTCCCAGACCTCCACCCCATTAAGTGCCTGGTGAAACTCCAAGGGAAAGCGCTGATGTATTTGCCATGGAACCCATTCCCCCCACCCCCACCCCACCCCCCACCCAGAGATTTAATACAACTGGAATACCTGCTTGGGGAGTGCCGCTTTAGAAATAATAATTTAAAGATACCTCCTTCATTCAAACTGGGGTAAGAAAAGTATATTTTAGTAACAAAAGTGTAAGGGTGCTTCAGAAAATTCATAGAAAAATGGAATTAAGATATGTGGAGCAAGAAAATTGTGAAAGCCATGCATAGTGTCTTCATGAGATACATTTTCCACTTATATATGGCTGGAACTATTAAATACTGGAAAAAATATTTCACAGTCCCTCAGACTCCTAACAATGATTCCAAACAGTAAGCAGTCTACAGCCACAAGTGAAGAAGGCAGAAGGCATCCTTAAAGCCATACACGTGGAGCCTGCCTGAACAGTGGACTCCCGGAATGGACCTGCAGAATGGAATGCAGTGCTGTAGTCCAAGGCGAGCAGAGACAGTGGAGAGAATAAAGTGTGAAGGCCCTGAGGAACGTGACGGAATAAGCTCACACATTCTAGAAATTCAGGCTAGCTTATCCACTTTGTTTCTACCCATTCACTTACATGTTTAAAGGCCCCTGGTTCTCGTACAATTTGAGAAGTATTACCTTTCCCCTGGGGAGGCAGCCCGGCCTCTAGGATCACTGTGGATTAGTCCGCTCTCCACGGACAGGTGGACGGCACGCCTAGGAACAAGTCCGGTGTGGCCGTGGCCATCCCGAGAGGCACAGACCAAGGCAGGAGTCCTCTCTCCCCGCGTTCCCCTCGAACCCCAGCTTCCTGCTCAGGGTCTTCCGAGGAAGAAGCCTGAGACAACACTGCGCTGCAAACAGAGCTGAGCACTTCGACCTGCTTACGGCTGTGGCTGCCGTGGGCTTTCCTCTGTGTGCCTGGTCACAAGGGCCCAAGCACCCATGGCCAGAGATATGAAGGTTTTATCTACACACTGGGGATCTAAGTTGCCAGCTGACATCATTTAGTTGGCACAAAGTATCATTTAAACAAAGTAATTTGTATTCTTATATCATGACGTCAAAAATCATCCTGTATTAAAGTTTGTCTGAAATGGTATGACCTGGAAATTTTTAGACCAATGTCCTAAGAATTGTATATTCAGCTATCAATCATTTTGAGCCTTAGTTTTATTTTAAGTCCAAATGGATGCACTTGCAGGCATTTTGGTGGATACAGTCAACACTTAAATTTTACCAACTGAATACTCTTGGAATTCAACAGAATTTGCAAAAAAAAAAAAATTCAGCCAATTTTTTTCCATTTAGCTTTTTCATATACTACTCCACATTCTTTCCTGAGCTTTCTTTCCCTCATACCTAAGTTTTATATCTTATAGTAGTTCAACAGTTTGGATTTTAAACCTCGGGCCATCCCTACTAAAGAGAGACCAGTAGCTGCCCTGTCAATCCTATCAGATCCAAAACAAGAGAGAGAGAGAGAGAGAGAGGAAAATAATAAGAAGGGAAGATAGGAAATGCCAGGATCTCCATCTGGAACTACAGCCATTCAGAGCACGCGAAGTGAAATTCAGTATTCACAGTCAGGATACAGGTGCAGTGACCAATAGCAACCTTTCTGTTGCGTTTTCGGTAGTGCTACATCAAACATCACTGTTACCACTTCTATGATATTGTCTACTAAACAGTAACAAAATAAATAAAACAGCAACACAAAAAAGCCGCAGGGTGAATCAGCTGGGAGGATGAGAAGCCCTCCTGCCAGTTCACGTTGGCAGGTTACCTGTTCACATAATGCCATCGTGTGGGACAGGAGCAAGGACAACTCGGTCAGACACCATCCACGCCGCAGCGAGGAGGGCGGGGAGACGTGGCAAGGCAGCTACATGGAAACCTTTTCAACAAACATGGACTATTCTCGTATTTATTTAGGAATAATTTTTAGAGAAAAACCAAGTGACCGTGGCTAACCTGGGCAGTCTGAAAGGTATCTATAGAACTCCAACTCTTGCTTCTTCTAGGCAGGAGGTTACCTTGATTCACAATTGATACATCATTTTTATACAGAATATTGGACTGAGTGCAGAACCTACAAAATGACTGTATTAGAAGGCACTCTAGGCCGGCGCTGCGGCTCACTAGGCTAATCCTCCGCCTTACGGTGCTGGCACACTGGGTTCTAGTCCCGGTCGGGGCGCTGGATTCTGTCCCTGTTGCCCCTCTTCCAGGCCAGCTCTCTGCTGTGGCCAGGAAGTGCAGTGGAGGATGGTCCAAGTGCTTGGGCCCTGCACCCCATGGGAGACCAGGAGAAGCACCTGGCTCCTGCCATCCGATCAGCGCGGTGCGCCGGCCGCAGCGCACCGGCCGCGGTGGCCATTGGAGGGTGAACCAACAGCAAAGGAAGACCTTTCTCTCTGTCTCTCTCTCTCTCACTGTCCACTCTGCCTGCCAAAAAAAAAATATATATATATATATAAGGCACTCTCACGAAATCTGAAGATAAGCCTTGGTAGGAGCTTTTTGCAATCTGTGTCATTATCCACGGAGTGGCTCCGAGTGCAGAGGGGCCGGTCAAAACAGCCACTCTGGCAGGGACCCGTGTGGCAGGACCACAGTAAGCTGGTCTCATCCTCAATGGTGGGAAGGGGCCGGGCTGAGACTACAGGCCTCTGTCGCAGACCCGCCGGGGCCAGATCCCAGCACTGCTGTGGTATTCCCCGCTGTACTGGACGAGCTATTTAACTGAGCCACACAGAGTAGGCAGGCGCTGCCCTGGGCAAGCCTAAGACATACCCAACAGCCCCCAGAGATACCAGAAGGGATCCACTTGAAATCTAATTCTGAGCCCAGAGACAAACGCTCAACAAAGGATCATGGTGGCACAGACATCAGGAAGCGCAGGTCCATTCTCTCGTCACTGCGTCAGTCAAGGAAGGGTTTTCTTCGGTCAAAGCCAAGGCCTGGGAGCCCTCCCAATTCTGGGGGAATCTAATCGTCGTTGTGATGGTGTGGGGAGGCGAAGGCCTGCGGGTGACTAGGTCCCTTTATGAAACAGGGGACACACAGCCAGGAGGCGCCCTCTAGCAGACTGCCTGCCCCCACACCTGTGAGAAACGCAATCCTATGGTCTTCTAGCTACCCACAGCAGCCCAGGCAGCTAAGGCTGCCTCACTGCGTAGGGGACTTGATGGGTAGTGAAAATTTCATGTGTGCGCAGAAAACATTTCATAGAGAAACAAAACCATTTTTTTAAATTAAACAAAAAATGCTTTTGATTTTGTAATGGTATCTGAATAATATAAACCTGTCTAAATACTAAATACACTGTCAAAATGACTAAAATGAGCGTAATACTACTCACACTGTTTATACAGAATAGATGTGTTGGTTTAAAACATGAGGCTGCCAAGTACAGGAGTATTATTATCAGAACTCTTTTAAGAACATAATGAATTATCCTAATTTCACTTCTTGCTTCTCCCACATCATATCTGTGCCACCCATAAATCAGAAATCTATCATTAAATATCAGTCCTTACCCGAGTCAAGGTTTAAACTAAATTCAATTTTCTGTGCTATGTATCAAAGGCGAGCTGAGCATTTCTGGGGTAATTTGGTCAAGTCAGTTCTGGGAACAAAAACCCCGTGGACCATCCAACCCTGTGGCCACTCAGGCACACACAGACCGAAGGACACTTCCCCATGGACAAGTGATTTTCAAGTGACTGTAAAAACGTTCATGCTATGTGTTTTTTTACAATGACTGTCCTGTCTTACAATGACAAAAAACGTATCTGAGTGACAGTTTTCACAAGGGCACAAGTCCTCCGAGGGCTCCCTCCAGGTCATGGCCGATCACGCCAACCAACCGCACCACAGAGGCAGGGCTCTTCACAGAACATGCGAGTCTGGGATCTGGGCCAAGGACAGAGAAGCAGGCCAAGATATGGCCTTTTAAAAATTTCACATTGTTTGTGTTTTATAAGAGCTTTAAGAATGACCCTGGCTCGGCCAGCACCGTGCTCACTAGGCTAATCCTCCGCCTTGCAGCGCCGGCACACCAGGTTCTAGTCCCGGTCGGGGCACCAGATTCTGTCCTGGTTGCCCCTCTTCCAGGCCAGCTCTCTGCTGTGGCCCGGGAGGGCAGTGGAGGATGGCCCAAGTGCTTGGGCCCTGCACCCGCATGGGAGACCAGGAGAAGCACCTGGCTCCTGCCATCGGATCAGCGTGGTGCACCAGCCACAGCGACCATTGGAGGGTGAACCAACGGCAAAGGAAGACCTTTCTCTCTGTCTCTCTCTCTCACTGTCCACTCTGCCTGTCAAAAAAAAAAAAAAAAAAAAGAATGACCCTGGCTGATAGTCCACAGAAAAGCCATTTATGTAGAAAAGAAGTTGCCATACCCTAATGCCTTTCACAGAACAGTGCATATTACATAGTAATTGTACACATATACACTCTTTGACTGCCTAATTTATTGTAATACACTCAAATGTGAACCAAGGCTAGGTTTAAAACTACAGTCTTGGGGCCAGCGCTGAGGCTTAGTGGGTAAAGTGCCATCTGCAGTACCCACATCCCAAATGGGTGCCGGTTCTAGTCCCGGCTGCTCCACTTCCGATCCAGCTCTCTGCTATGGCCTGGGAAAGCAGTGGAAGATGGCCCAGGTCCTTGGGCCCCTGCACCTGCGTGGGAGACCTGGAGGAAGCTCCTGGCTTTCGATCGGTATAGCTCCGGCCATTGTGGCCAGTTGGGGAGTGAACCAGCTGATGGAAGACCTCTCTCTCTGGGTTAACTCTGACTTTCAAGTAAATAAACCTTAAAAACAAAAAACAAAACAAAACAAAAAACTAGAGTCTTTTCTCGTTCAAACACACACACTAAAGATGAATTTTATGTGGTCACACAGCAGAGCGGCAGAGCCGTTCACTAACAAGCCCTGAGATCTGTATGCTCATGGCCTCCACTGAACCAAGGTCTCCACGTTTGCAACAGTCTGTATTTTACTTTTAAACTTACTCGTCTAAAATAAAATCTCGCAGCACAGATGAATCAACTTCATCGTCTATCGACCGTATCATCAGAAAAGTGTTCCTTTCCTTTCATTAAGTGGTTTGCTGCTCCTCATTAACCACACAACAGGTTACAGAAAATGCTGCGTTGAATTCCTTCCCCCCAGATTCAGTACAAGGCCAGCCATTCTGGGACCGGAACTGTTCTAAATGGGATCCAACCAATGCCTCCATCTTGGCGAGGATGGAGTCTGCCGATGATCAGCCAACAGCCTGGCTGGGGAAGCTGATTCTGTCTTCATGTCTTCAGACTCCAGAAGGAATCAGAGTGAAGCCTGCGCGACCGTTAGGGGATCATCTTCTTAAACTGTGTAAGAAGAGCACTGGGTGGCCGGGTGTGTGGCACGGCAGTGAAGACACTGCTTGGAACATTTGCCAGGTCCCGTATCAGTGCCTGAGTTTGAGTCTTGGCTCTGTGCCCCATTCTGGCTCCCTGCTAATGTACACTCCGGGAGGCAGCAGGTGATGGCACAAGACCTTGGCTCCTGCCACCCCCGTGGGAGACCCAGATGGAGCTCCAGGCTCCTGGCTCGACCTGGCCCAGCACTGGCTGCTGTGGGCAGTTGGGGAAATGAGCCAGTGGATGGGAGAATCTTTCCCTTTCTCTGCCTTTCAAACAAATAAACAAAATTCTTGGG
Source organism: Oryctolagus cuniculus (assembly GCF_964237555.1). NCBI lineage: Eukaryota > Metazoa > Chordata > Mammalia > Lagomorpha > Leporidae > Oryctolagus > Oryctolagus cuniculus. Next base: position 105,001,138 of record NC_091444.1, on the reverse strand, counting down.
AAAATAGAAGACTGCCCCCCCCCCCCCAAAAGGCATTAAAGCAGAATCCCCTATGTATTTGTGTTTAGTGACTCTCACAAGCCATTGGTTTCAATGGTTACGTCTGCTTCTCTATGTGCGGAATGAAGAGCACAGGTCTCCACAGTTGCCACTATACACCAAGGTAAATTACTGCAGAGAGCTGTCACCTTCCTTGTTGAGCCTCCAAACACCAACAGAACCATATGCTTAAGAAGGGGACTGGGGGCTGGCGCCATGGCGCGGTAGGTTAATCCTCCACCTGTGGCACCGGCATCCCATATGGGTGCCGGTTCTAGTCTCAGAGGCTCCTCTTCCGATCCAGCTCTCTGCTGTGGCCTGGGAAAGCAGTAGAAGTTGGCCCAGGTGCTTGAGCCCCTGCACCCGCGTGGGAGACCGGGAGGAGGTGCCTGGCTCCTGGCTCCGAATCGGTAGCTAGTTGGGGAGTGAACCAATGGAAGGAAGACCTTTCTCTCTGTCTCTTCCTCTCACTGTCTGTAACTCTACCTTTCAAATAAATAAATAAAATCTTTTTTTTTTTAAAAGGGGACTCTGTTATCACTAATAAGCCACTCCTAAATAAAATCTACACGCCTTGGAAACACTGGGTGGCCTCCATGACTTCAGTTCATTACACTTCACATGTCAGTGAACAGGACGAATCATGACGATGGGCTTTAGTGTTTTCAGATTATTTAGGATCTATGTTGAGCTAAATTCAAACTAACCATTATAAATAAAAAACATTCCTATACCATTTCCATTCCCGCCACAGAGATTCCATCAGCTGCTTTTCTTGAATTTAGCTATAAGTTATAAGGAAAAAACAAACTGTTCACAAAAATGACTTAGGCCACACTTCAGTAGTCACTGCCACCTCCCCACCTGACTTAAGCAATCACAGTTACTCAAAGGGTTTTGCTCACAACGTTATATTCCTGAGCCAAAGAAAAGTCTAGTGTTCTGGAATGAAACATTTTAATGGTCTTGTAACTTTCAGCATTACTTAAAATTCACAAAGGAGTTAACTATCCCATTCCGTTTGTTCCCTTCTAAAATAACAAGACAGACAAGTATCTGACAAGAAAGGCGGGGCTTCCTCAGAAAGACTTGCACAGACCTTCCCGTAGGTTGTGGACCCCACCCGAGGTGAGCGTCACTTCCACTGAGCGAACTCACACTGTTCACAAAAGTGCTCAGCTAGTTCATTTACGGACGTAATTTTTGTTGGGAAATGAGGAAATGGCTTTCAGAAAATGTCTGTCCTCATGTTGAAACAAAAAAAGATTCTAGTTCCTGGGGCAATGCACTTGCAGTCTGTGCTGTGGGGTTTTGGTCAAAGACTACGGAGAAGGCAAAGCTGGGTGAGACTCCAGGAACCCCAGCCTGACCACAATGTCGAGAGTTTACTGCAGAGCCCATCACACATCCACGTCTCTTCATGCCAGAAAAGACACCGGTCTTGCTTGGCTCTGTCAAAGGTAGAGAATTCCAGATTCTGCTAAATGATCCACAGAGTGTTTTTCCTAAAATCATTGTTTTAAACTCAAACTACCTCTATCTCAAAAAATATTGTCTTAACATTCATGGCTATAAAACATTTCATATTTGAATAAATGAAACTTACCACTTGGAGAATGTCTTCATCTTTTGGCATAACACTAAGTTCCAATGCTGTGTCACTGAAATTGAAATATATATACTTAGATTTTAGCAGAAGTAGAGGCATACAAGGAAAACCAGTTAACTCGGAAATACTTTCTAATTGCTTGAGTGTTTAATCTTGGTTTTCTTACACTTTCACCCTTTAAAACCACATCAGTAGAATGAAGCCACTCTTACATACATGAGTAATTACACACACAAGAGGGCACTGTGCCATGATGTGCTATTCATAATCAGTCATGTCTTCTACTTCAGAAGTATAAAGTATGTTAAATAGTCCTGGAACAAAACTCATGTCAATGTCAGTATATATTTACTCTTTATTCATCACAAAAAATTACAGCTTTTTAGCACATATTCTGGTTATCAAGCTTAAAAGTCATCAACATAAAACAACAAAGAACCCTTAAATGTAACATTTTAAGCACTATTAAACATCCCAAGTTTGAAGCGTTCCCTTCTGGCCCCAGAGGGGAAGGGAATCAGTTCCCCATCACGACTGCTGAAAGGACTCACATTTAAAGCTATTACTGGGACCGGCGCTGTGGCGCAGCGGGTTAATGCCCTGGCCTGAAGCGCCAGCATCCCATATGGGTGCCGGTTCTAGTCCTGGCTGCTCCTCTTCCCATCCAGCTCTCTGCTATGGCCTGGGAAAGCAGTGGAGGATGGCCCAAGTCCTTGGGCCCCTGCACCCGCATGGGAGACCTGGAGGAAACTCCTGGCTCCTGGCTTCGGATTGGCACAGCTCCGGCTGTTGTGGCCATCTGGGGAATAAACCAGTGGATGGAAGACCTCTCTGTCTGTCTCTATCTCTCTCTGTAACCTTTTTAAATAAATAAGTTTTTTTTTTTTTTTTAAAGCTATTACCATCTCAACTACTGGCTTCACTGAGCCAACCGTGAACCTTTACAGCAATGGCTCCAACACCTCCTGCTAGTCAGACAGACAAGTTTTTCTAGGTCTAAAACATTCAAACAGGCAAATTCCACTGAGCCTTGTGACCCGGAATTAGACTCAGAGGTAGCTGGCACAGTGGTGTAATCTCTATCAAGGGCTTCAGACAAGCAGTCACTCCAATATAATCAGAAATAAAGAAAGAGTCAAATCAACAACCAAAACCCAAAAGTCTAACAATTTACTGGTACATCTGACAGATTCGAATCATTATTTTGAGGTTCATAGCTGGTAAGACAATGAGAACCGTAGGTTCAGATGATTTTAACTACTGAAACATAGGTACCTGTATTTCAGTAGTTAGAGCTGATAGAAAATACACACTGATGGCTAGACAAAAAATCCTTCCCCAAGGAAACATTTTACATCAACACACTGCAGAATCTTAATGGGTTGGCCTTGCATTATCTAGTTCCTACCAACTGCAGACAAAATGAACATAATTTTTAAAGAGAAAATAAGATCATGAAGAAAAGTAGTTCTTTAATTTTCAAACTGCTTTTACTGGCTGAAAAATTGACTGACATTCCAAAGTATTATTATTCTGAAAGATCTATACCGATAATAGAAGAATTAATATGGACTTTGACAAAGACAACATTAAGTTGGTTTACAGAGAAAAAAAGTTTAGAGATGTTAATCAATACCCTAAAAATCCTTAAATTATTGGCCAACAAAACACATTTGGTTAATTATAATGACCTGAATTCTTCTGAGGAAAATAAAATAAAATAAAAGGGGTTTTATATTCATCATAAACATTAAAGGCAAAATTTAAGAGTTGTTTCTCTAAGAATCCCACTAAATTTTAAATTTAAAAAATACGCTAAGATCAATTAATCATATCACTTGTTAAAGACACAACAGCATATTAGGGTATTCATGTAAACAGATTATAGCATGCACTGCTTTAGACACAAAATCTTCAGAAAATATGGGGCCGGTGTTCTTACGCAGCCGCCTTGTTGCCGGCATCCCATACAGGTGCCAGTTTGTGTCCCGGCTGCCTGCCTTCTGCTCCAGCTCCCTGCTAATGGCCTGGGAGAAGCAGGAGAAGATGGAGCAAGTGCCTGGGCTCCTAAACCCATGTAGAAGACCAGGAAGAAGCTCCTGGCTCCCAGCTGCAGCGTGGACCAGTCCTGGCCACTGCCATCTAGGGAGCAAAGCAGCGAATAGAAGATCTCTTTCCCTCTGTGTCTCTCCCGCTCTCTCTGCAACTCTTTTTTTTTTTTTTTTTTTAATTTTCTTTATTGGACAGGCAGAGTTAGACAGTGAGAGAGAGAGAGAGAGAGACAGAGAGAAAGGTCCTCCTTTGCCGTTGGTTCACCCCCAAAGTGGCCGCTACAGCCGGTGCATTGTGCAGATCCAAAACCAGGAGCCAGGTACTTCTCCTGGTGTCCCATGGGGTGCAGGGCCCAAGCACTTGGGCCATCCTCCACTGCACTCCCTGGCCACAGCAGAGAGCTGGCCTGGAAGAGGGGCAACTGGGACAGAATCCGGCACCCCAACCGGGACTAGAACCCGGGGTGCTGGCACTGCAGGCGGAGGATTAGCCTAGTGAGCCGCGGCGCCGGCCAACTCTGACTTTCAAATAGGCAAATAAATCTTCTAAGAAAAAAAATTCAATTATACACAGATAAGTGTGGCTAACAGACACCGTTAGATAATCCCAAAGTTAAGGTATCTGAATCTGGGATGAACGCCCTGCAACAAAGGAAACTAGACAAATCTAATATGATCACCTCTTTGCTTTCACCCCTCTATTTATAATTAAAAACATTTCTAGGTGTGTGGGTGAAAGAGAGTAAAACCAAATTATCTTCAAAGTCGCACAGTTTACTCTATAAATATGTATTTACTTTCAGAACTCAAACTTGTATCATTCTTTAGAAAGCAGTTAGAGGAATGGACTAAAAGGTAACATTTTATTATTTAGTTTAAACAAATAAACTTAAGCCAACATTATTCAATTAGATGCTTATAACTAATGTATCTTATTGAGATATTTTAAAATAAACTATTAAGCATTTATTGTACACATCTGTCAGCTCAAATCAAAGTGGGCAACTTAGAGTAAATCTAAGCGTGTGCCTTTGAAACTAAAGGCTCTTACCCCGGATCTGACAGATTTGCCAGAGCAACCGCCCTTACTGGAAGCTGGTCCTTAGCAGCTCTGCAACGCACTCCCGGTGCAAGGGCAGGCTCCACGCTGCCACTCGCTCCGGCGCCTTGCGGGAATCCAAGATTGCATCAAAGCTACGTGTGCCACGGATTCAGAAGACCCACCTCTGGCCAAAATTAATCATATTCCAAGACGCTTACCTGTTCTGAATTAAAGCAATTACTTGGGAATAGGTCTTTCCAATGACACTTTCTCCGTTGACTTTGATGATTCGGTCACCTTCAAAGAGGAGCAAAACAACACATGACGAAGTCCTAAAGTAAGCTACTTTTCTATCTTTTCAGATGCTTCTCGAGAAATGGTCTTATTTTTAATGTATGCTGATTCAGCATTTTAGTGTACCATTTACAAAAACAAGTCCATGTTTTAATGTACCCAGATTCTTATAAAACATCTCCATGTTCCAAAGAGGAACTCTAGATAGGGACAAACTTAGAGACTCGCAAAGGAGCAGTCGCCAGTGGCCTCGGCTGTACTGTTCAGGTCCCATCAGCTGTTCTCTGAGACAGAACGTTTTCCCCAGGCTTAACACAGGGATTAGTTTTATTTGTCCGGCATCCTCTAACTTTAGCCCAAGTTCACTCTCCTGTGGTATTCTCCCAATCTACCTATTTGGTTTATTGATGAGACTGTAATATAAAACTTAAATATGGGGATATACATGCTTTTGACTTTTTAAGTCAACTTTAAGTAGTTCTTCATTTTGACAGGAAAAAAAGGACAGTGAGTTACAGAAAAACTCAACAGGGGTAGAAAGGAGAAGGCAGAGACACAGGCCAGGGGAGAGAGCAAGTGTTTTGTGGGTGCCTGTTACAGTCTCTCCACATCATCCACATCACTGCCAATGGTGCCTTCTGTGTAATGGAATCCCATGCGGACACTAATGTTCCTGTCACACCCAGTGATACTGAAATGAGGCTCGTCTCCAGTGGGATGAGCGTGGTAGCTAAGGTAGGGACCACACCGGCAATGCATCCTAATTACTCTTAACAATGCCATTATTTACTTTTATTTTGCAGCTGATAATACAGTTAATCCAAATGACGGTAGAGAATCATTTTTCATTTTCCTAAAGTGTTTCAGGTTTAGAAACAGAGTATTGTACAGTATACACTAAGTGAAATCTTTTCTTTTTATTAAAGTCACAAGTCACCAAGTATTTTAGAACAAACAGCTACTATGTCCTGCAGATTAGGCCACACCCTGATGAAACTGGGTACTGGGCTTGCATTGCATAAGTGATTTAGGCTGTTTTTGATGCCAGTTAGTTCACCTTTGGCAAATCAGGCATTTGCAGAACTTGGAGATCCAAGAAGATTATCTCAATTATGCCAAATAAATACCTTCATCATTTTGCTATTTTGTAATCCTGTGTCAAAATTCAACACACACAAAATAGGCTCTTTAGAAGAGCTACTAAGAGCCCAGTATCTGTGTGGCAGCCAGAAGTGTCGACAGTTTATCAGTCTATACTGTTGTTTCTGTTCAAACTCACCCACTTGGGCACAGAGAAACACGTGGCTAATTACATGAAAGGGTAACTATGGTAGGGAATGCATCAACAGTGCATCCTAACAAATCCTAGCCAGGGTGCTCCCCAGGACGGTTATAACAACAGATGTGAAGGAAGAGGGGGAAGAGGGGGACACAACAGAAGCCAGAAAAAGGGAACACATGGCAGACACAGCGTGCAAGCGGTCAGGTTTGAAGAGGAACCAGCACCTGTGCACAGCCCAGCCTCAAACGCAGGCCCGCCTTCTTTAACCTGCTTGACAAATATGGTGTCCATGGGCTCCAGGCGCTTCCCTTGTTTTCCTGTGGGAGAGAAAACACACACGCATGGCTTTTCTTGCTAATATTTATTTAAATACCAAAATATGAAATAGTCAACTGAGGCAAAGCGAGATTTTTTTTTAAAGAAGTGCTCAGCACATATCCTGAATCTGAATGATAAAACCACAAGGTCATTTCCCTTGGTTCACCTGTTGATTTTGCTTCTTCCATGACACAATGACAACCACAGCACTGTGACGGTCCCACTTCCTGTACACATTCTCTGTGTCCATTCTTACACTGAACACCACACATACCTTACAGCCGGTTCCCACAGCAAGCAAGCATTCCTGCCACCACTGCGTCCAAGGGAGTCTGAGGCCTCGGGAGACGCAGCCCCATGGCTAACAGGCAGACTACAGACTACTGCCGCTCTGCGACGCTGCACTGTGCTGGCCATTAAGGTACTGTGATGACTGAGGCACACTCCTTTCCCTTACAGACGGACAGACAGATGACAGTGTAACACAACAACAACCAGAGACAAACACAAAACACGTCACGGGGTTGAGGCGAGCATGATCGATGCTGTCAGTGTGTCAGGGTTTGCTACCCATGGGTCATCTGCATGAACATCTGCTAGAAATGAATACTGTGGAGTCCAAGCAGAAATCACTCTTCCAGTAGTTTCCAGACGATCCCAACACGCTCACTTCTGAGAGCTGGCAGTCTCAGTAAGATGGCAGCCAAGGAAAGACTCCCAGAAAACAGCGTGTCCGAGTGACAAAGACCAGGACAAGTACTGCAAAAAGGCACAGAGAGGTACACCGTGGTTCTTCAAGGGTAGTCCCCAGGCCTGCAGCAAGAGCACCACCTGGAATGAGCTAGAAATGCAACCGTGGCCCTCGCCCTGGAGCTGCTCAATCAGAGACTCCGAGGTGGCCGAGGTGCACAGTTGAGTTTGAGAACCACTGCAGAAGACATAGTCGTGACCGTTAAAGAAGAATGTAAATGAGAAACCAGCATCTACACATGTACAGCAAGACAGAGAAGCGAGCCTTGCTGTACAGCAACACTGGACAGAAAGTGACCGAGTGCCAAACAAGGAATTCACAACTTCTGCCACAGAAAATTGAGTGTTGGGGCTGAAGCTGTGGTTTAGACAGGTTCAAGTCCCAGCTGCTCTAATTCTGATCCAGCTCCCTGCTACTGTGCCTACAAAAGCAGCAAAAGATGGTCCGAGTGCTTGGGCCCCTGCACCCATGTCAGAGATCCGGCTCCTGAATGTTGTGGCCATTTGGGGAGTGAACCAGCGGATGGAAGATCTCTCTCCCTGTCTCTCCCGTTCTCTCTGTAATTCTGACCCTCAAATAAATAAATAAATCCTTAAAAAAAAAGAGAGAGAGAGAATTGAATTTTTATCATGGCGTGTGCACAAAGGTAGCTCAAAAGAATTTCTTAAGGGGAGACACTAAGATGGTGGAATTGGGAGGGAGCTCACTTCTCTAGTCTAAGGGAAAGTGGTTAAAAAAATAAACAAACAAACATGGAGAGAGTCCAATCTCAGGGAAGAGCTAGGGAGAAAATGGCAGAGCAAATGGCAGGCAAATCGGAGACACTGTGGACCTACGTGGAGGGTGTGGGCCCACACAGCTCAGGACCCCAGCAGCCGAGAGTCTCAGCACCTGCTGTGGAGAGAGGCGAGACCAGACTGCAGCAGCCCATGCACTGGCCATAAAGCTGCAGGAGGAGCCTGGCAGGAGTCCAGCTTGCAGCCTTGTGGGGGACAGTGTCCCTCCCAAGCTAGAGGGAAAAAAAAAAGGAGGGGTGCACATTTCTCTCTCCCCGGCCACCCAGCACCACGTCCTGTAACTAGTCAAGAAAGGGCGGGCACGTTTGGACCTAGGTAACAGCTGCACCAGCCTGTGTCAGCGCACCCAGCCACTAGCTGAGAGGAGATGCCCGAGTCTGGCCGGGAGAAGTGACGGGGGCTCCGTACCTGTGACTGTCAAAACACTATGGCTGCATGGGAAGGTGCAGGGAGTTGCTGGGTCTTGGCTAGTCATTGTGGGCGGCTCCACGTGCTCGGGCCATTGCTGTTGGATCTACACTCACACCAAGGACTGCACGGATCCTTTGTGTGATTCTTGTGGCAGTGTGAACGGACAGTATACCCACTGGGGCTAGCGATCAGGCACTGGTCTTCTTGGAAACTACACCGACAGAGCAGATTAATCATTCCTTCTGATTTTAAAAAGATTTACCACACTCAATTGGGGTTCCTCCTTGGACACTCCCCTCATCCTGGAGCACTGAACAGAGCTCCCTGGCCACGCCCAGCGCATGCCTCTGGGTATTCACTCAAAGAGAGGACACTTCACTAAGCCACAGAGGCATCACAGGGAGGAAATAAATCAAGTATCTCCACAGATGCCCCAAAATAAATGCAGCACCTCAAGCAACAAGAATAAGGAGACATGTTGCCTCCAGAGGAACACAACACCACCTCAGTACCAGAATGTGAAAATGAGGAGATTGAAGAAATACTGGAAACAGAATGCAAAACATTGATCATAAGATTACTTAGGAGAAACCAGAAGAAAATTCACAAATTAAAGAAATCCATACATGACACGAATGAACATTTTCCCCATGCAATTGAGATTTTAAATGAAGAATTCATTTTGTAAATGAAGAATTCAATAGATCAAGTAAAAAATGCAGTGGAGAGCCTTAACAACAGAGTCAGTGAAGCAGAAGAAATGTCCAAGTTAGATGACAAATCTCTAGAAATTTTACAGTCAGACCAAAGAAAAAAAAAAAAAAAGAACAAATTAGAAAACTAAAAAACCGTTTTGGTGATTTTTGGGATGTTATCAAATGACCTAACATATGGATCTTGGGAGTTTCTGAAGGCATGGAAAAAGAGAATGGGTTAGAAGGCCTGTTTAGTGAAATAATTACAGAAAACTTCTCTAATTTATGGCAAAAGAAAGAGACATCAAAGTACAGGAAGCACATAGAACTCATGATTGACAGAAAAGATCCTCACCATGACACACTGTCATCAAACTCCCCACAGCAAAACAAAGAGAGGATTCTAAAATGTGCATGGGAGAAAACACCAGGTTACTTTCGGTGGATCTCCAATTAGACTCACAGCCGACTTCTCATCAGAAACCCTACAGGCTAGGAGAGAACGGTGAAATATATTCCAAGACTTAAAGAAAATAACTGTCAATCTGGAATACTATACCCTGCAAAGCTCTCATTATGAATGAAGGTGAAATAAAGACCTTCCATAACAAGCAGAAATTGAAAGAATCTGTCAATACTTGTCCAGCCTTACAAAAGATGCTTAAGGATGTGCTACATGGGGCTGGCACTGTGTCGTAGCAGGTAGAGCCACCACCTGCGGTGCCGGCATCCCATATGGGTGCTGGTTCAAGTCCCAGCTGCTCCACTTCCGATCCAGCTCTCTGCTGTGGCCTGGGAAGGCAGTAGAGGGTGGCCCAAGTCCTTGGGCCCCTGCACCCACATTGGGGATCCGGAGAAAGCTCTTGGCTCCTGATCGGATCAGTGCCGGCCATTGCAGCCATGTGGGGTATGAACCAGAGGATAGAAGACCTCTCTCTGCCTCTACCTCTCTGTAACTCTGCCTTTCAAATAAATAAATAAATCTTAAAAAAAAAAAAGGATGTGCTACACACAGAAGATGGTTATCACTATGAAAGAAGGGGAAGGTTGAAAATTTCCCAGTAAATGTACTAAAGAAACCCAGAGTAAACACTAGGAACATTTATGGGAAAACGCAGGGAAACTGAACTTGCTCTGGTTTTCCCTCTGTAGTTCCTTAGATCAGAATACCCTGTTACTAAGAATCTAACCACATATTAAGGTGATCTGTTTTTGAATGTTTTTAAAAAGAAGACATCGGTTATATTGGAACATCTTTTCCTTCCTTCTCTTATTACATACATACAGTGTTAAGTCTCAGTTCTTCTGTCCTAAGGCAGGAGAGTCTGTCAGTTGTTTTAATGAATGTTTCTCTGTCTCTGAAGCTCAGTCCCTAACTGTTGTTGCAAAGAAAGCACTTGGGGCTGGCGCCAGGGCTCACTAGGCTAATCCTCCGCCTTGCGGCGCCGGCACACCGGGTTCTAGTCCTGGTCGGAGCGCCGGATTCTGTCCCGGTTGCCCCTCTTCCAGGCCAGCTCTCTGCTGTGGCCAGGGAGTGCAGTGGAGGATGGCCCAGGTGCTTGGGCCCTGCACCCCGTGGGAGACCAGGAGAAGCACCTGGCTCCTGGCTTCGGATCAGCGCGGTGCGCCAGCCACAGCGGCCATTGGAGGGTGAACCAATGGAAAAGGAAGACCTTTCTCTCTGTCTCTCTCTCTCACTGTCCACTCTGCCTGTCAAAAAAAAAAAAAAAAAAAAAAGAAAGAAAGAAAGAAAGCACTTGGGTCTGCGTTACTCTCAAATGCTTGAAAACAAACTGCTAAGATACACTAATGAACTTGGTTTTTATCTCTGGATAAAATTATAAATAAGGATTTGCACTACTTAAAGGATGAAAGTACTGATGGTTCATACAAGCACTGTGAACCTTTTGTGTTGGAGGCATCCAAAACCCGAGTGTTTACCAGATCCTTCTCCTGCAATCCTGCTCCTCTTCCGAGCTTCAAGCGTTTACCCTTACTGTTCATGTTGTAAAACAGCAGGGTGAAGTGCCATTATGTCTGTGTTCATTAAGAATCCCACAGTTTTTCTAGTTAGGAAAATATAGACTTGAAAATACTCTTAGTGTCATTTTATTTTACCCACTAGTGGAATTTTAGATACCTTTACTCATTGTAATAAGGCATATGTAAAAATTTTCCACATTACATATTGTATTTGAACTAGTGAAGAATAAGAGACAAACTAGCTTATTGAGATTACAGATGTTCCATTAGTTAAATTTTACAATTTTTAATAAAGGAGATTTTTAGAGATAGGTTGAGACCAAATGGTGTCCATTAAACCAGCTCCTGTGAAGTGGAAAGAAACCAGAAGCAGTGGAGGACCTGTGAGGGCACTGACTTGCCGTGGGTGTGGTTGTGGGTGAGGTTGTGGTTGTGGTTGTGGTTGTGCTGTGCTCCTACTTAAATGCAGGTAGTGACACACTAACATTTCTGTTGCCCAATAATCTGAAGTATTGTCCTACATTTATCTGTACTAAAATAACTATAAATTAATGGAATCTACAAAGAAGAAACTTTATGACTGTACTATATTTGGGAGCCTTTGTACAGCTAGGTAGTTTCCATGATACAAAGTATTCGGATTTTAAAAGTTACTATTAAGAGGAAGAGGACATGGCATTATTCCATGTGATTAAATGATAACTTGCTTATTGATTTTCAGAAGAAAAAAATACAAAATGAGTAACTGTCACTGTGTTAGCTGTAATGTTAAATTGGCAAGTTGTAGCATATGGCTCTCAGATGTGAACCCTGGCTGTCTAATGCTGCATTGTGTATACTGTAAGTGCTGCAAACAGTCTCATTTGAACATGTACTGATACCTCCCAAATGAATGCAACCTTTGATGTCGGTGTTTTGGTATACCGCAGGAAGAATTTGAGTGTCTGTCTGCAAATTTGTTCATCTGTTTGGAAATGAAGATGCTTCCTGTTCTGTTGTTATTCTGTTGCCCATATTTTCATGTTTAAATTTGAATTTTTACATTTTTTACTACTGTTAATTTAAGTACAATTTGTTCAATGGTCAAAACTGGTTATCAGTGAAGAAGTTTAAAAACAGCCCCATTTAAGTAACTGCTTAAGTACAAACTACATTTTGTGTTCTATGTTCATACACTTTTTTTATTTATTTATTTATTTTTTTTGACAGGCAGAGTGGACAGTGAGAGAGAGACAGAGAGAAAGGTCTTCCTTTTGCCGTTGGTTCACCCCCAAAGTGGCCGCTGCGGCTGGCGCACCATGCTGATCCGAAGGCAGGAGCCAGGTGCTTCTCCTGGTCTCCCATGGGGTGCAGGGCCCAAGCACCTGGGCCATCCTCCACTGCACTCCCGGGCCACAGCAGAGAGCTGGCCTGGAAGAGGGGCAACCGGGACAGAATCCGGCGCCCCGACCAGGACTAGAACCCGGTGTGCCGGCGCCGCAAGGCGGAGGATTAGCCTAGTGAGCCGCGGCGCCAGCCATACACTTTTAATGATCTGTATTCCTAATTAAATATAAGTGATGATGTTAAAAAAATTTGCTTAAAGGAATATCCGTCAGTGTCTCTCCTTATAGGTTATCTATCTACTCTGGAAGAAGCCCTTTAAAAGCAATGAATAGATAACTACTTAACAAGCTTTGAGCACTGTGAGAATCGTTTATATTTTAGAAGCCAGAAGACATGTTCCTATCCCTTCTTTGCCACATGAAATTGTATGTGCCAGGCTTCATTTTCCTCAAGAACTAATCCCTCACTACCTAACATCACACTCCATTTGCCCGCATGCTTGCTGTGTGTCTCCCACTAACATGAGGAGCAGGAGTCTTTCACGCCTCTGACACCTGCATCACCACACCAGTACCTGGCTCAGAGGTGGCGCTCAGGAAACAATTCTTCAAGGAATGAACAAACCAACTATTTAATTTAATCTGCACACGCCTTCAAGACTGGCACTATGAAGCTGAAATCACCATCTGAGTGATGAGGAAACAGACCAAGCGACTTGCAAGGAGACAGGGGAGGGATCTGAGCCCAGATCTGATTCAGACGCGGCATTTCATGCTTTCAGAGTAACTGAAGGTAACTCATTTGTCAAGCCTAGCGGATACAAGTTGATAGTCTACTTGCAATTAATTTAAAAGGAAAGCACTTTCCTTCTCAATTTAAGTCACTTAAAGTAAAACAGTGAATTACCATCAAGTTGGTAAACAGGCAGGACCAGCTCCACGTGGCCACCAGATTTTTTTTTTTTTTTTTTTTTTGACAGGCAGAGTGGACAGTGAGAGAGAGACAGAGAGAAAGGTCTTCCTTTGCCGTTGGTTCACCCTCCAATGGCCGCCACGCCTGGCGTGCTACAGCTGGCACACCGCGCTGATCCGAAGCCAGGAGCCAGGTGCTTCTCCTGGTCTCCCATGGGGTGCAGGGCCCAAGCACTTGGGCCATCCTCCACTGCACTCCCAGGCCACAGCAGAGAGCTGGCCTGGAAGAGGAGCAACCGGGACAGAATCCGGCGCCCTGACGGGGACTAGAACCCGGTGTGCCGGCGCCGCAAGGTGGAGGATTAGCCTAGTGAGCCGCAGCACCTGCTGGCACATCAGATTTTTAAACAAAGATTGAAGTATAAAAAAATTTTTTACAACAAGGGGCATGAAAGAAAAACCATCTCTTCCTGGTGACAGATTTGAGGGTTTGATAAGTTCTGTGGCGACAAAGTCATGGCTTTATGATTAGTCATGAACTCCACAGAATAAAACGTTGCTCAGGAAGTAATGCAGCGACTTCTGAAAACTCCGAGAGAGAATTTCACTTGCACAGATGGGAGCGATCCACACTAGTTTGATACTCATTTCTATAAAGGAAATACTACTTTTGCAATGACCCTTGTTGCAAAGTCAGATCCTTTGTCACCGACAGATCTTTAAAGACGCTACGCCTGAAAACATGCGAAGATGGAGCACAGTAAATCGAGGCCACTTTGCTAGCAAGCAGCACTCTGTCTGCTCAGAGCAGTACTTGCGATTCCTGTTCACGTTCCTTTCTGGGCTTTCTCTGAAGCTCTGACTTGCTGCTACCAATATCCAATTCCTCTGGACAAGAGAAGAGGCTCTCAGAAGCACCCTTAATCACACGCGGGTCCACTAGGCGTGCACTGATTCTTCGTTTCCATACCCATTGTTCCAAGGCTGCAGCCCCACACTTGGCTCATTCGTTCTAAGAGCATTTTCTCTTTAGTACTAACTCAGGCTGTTAGAACGGGAAATCCAAAGCAGCAGGCTCAAAGTGTGTCAGTCAGCCTCCTGGGTCTTAAGTTTTTGTGAGTAAATTTCTAGAAATAAAAAACTAAAATCCTGGTGAATTATCAGGTGAATAAAACGACCCTTTGTGTCTCCAGACAGAAAGGTCTTCCTTCCATTGGTTCACCCTCCAAATGGCCGCTACGGCCGGCGCTGCGCTGCTCCGAAGCCAGGAGCCAGGTGCTTCTCCTGGTCTCCCATGCGGGTGCAGGGCCCAAGCACTTGGGCCATCCTCCACTGCACTCCCGGGCCACAGCAGAGAGCTGGCCTGGAAGAGGGGCAACTGGGACAGAATCCGGCGCCCCGACCAGGACTAGAACCCGGGGTGCCGGCGCCGCAGGCAGAGGATTAGCCTAGTAAGCCGCGGCGCCGGCCGGCAATTCTTAATAACAAGAAAAAGGAAAAGGAAAAAGCACCCTCTTTTGATTCCACATCTATATTTTGTAATTAGTGCATTTTTTGAGGACACAAAGGACATGTTTCAGAGAACTGTTAAATACCTTATTTAGATGCCATGTCCTGACCTTATCAAAAGAAAAGGAAAATGCGGCTTTTCAGCAAAGATGTATAATTAAAACTTTCCGTATCTGCAAAAATGAAGTAAAAAGACAGTGACAGCAGACGGATGAGAAAGGCTAAAGTAACCAGACGATGTTTTATGTTAGTATGGATGCAGCAGGACATAAAAAGTATATATGAACTGACCCAAAGCCGAACCATCGCCCTTGAGATCAGAAAGAATGCACATTCTTTGGTATCATCATAAACATGATTAATCTGGGAAAAAATTAACTTGAGTAAGCAATTCCTAACATCTGGATAGTGGGTGGTGTCTGAATATTGAACGTCCAGGTGAATGGGAATCTTTCTCCCGACCCACTACAATACAGTAGCCTACACCAGATTATATGGTTTAAAGTCCCAGCACTATCATTTATTTCCCAGGTTCTTCAATATTTGCATATCTCTAAAAACATTAGTTGTAGATATGAAATTCAAGTTTAACTACTCATCCTGCATTCCATCTGGCAACCCCATCTCCAAGTGATTTCAGACAAATTACGTATGTGACTCAGTTTACTCATCTGGAAAGTGGGAGTGAAAACTGTTCCTCTGTGGCAAGGCTGTTGCCAGGACGGAAGACGGACCCCATGGCAGCGTTCACAGAGCAGCCACGTCACAGCGTGACATCATTACACCAGTCCTCACAACCGTAGAAGGCGTATGTGCAGGTCTGGGGTGCTCCACCCCGGTGACACAGAGCCTGTTCCACTGCGAGTGGTCAACAACAGAACTCCCATAAGACTCAGCTGTGAGATTATGGGGCAGTCGAAGAATGCAGGCCACAGCAAAAGAACACAGGGAGAAGAAAGGCGGAGAGGTAAGAGGGGCTGCACTAAAGCACTTCAGCACTTTGACACAAAGAGGACCCGCCCTGGTCCTCTTAAGAGACTGGGTCTAGGCCGGCACCGCGGCTCACTAGGCTAATCCTCCGCCTGCGGCGCCGGCACACCAGGTTCTAGTCCCGGTTGGGGCGCCGGATTCTGTCCTGGTTGCCCCTCTTCCAGGCCAGCCCTCTGCTGTGGCCAGGGAGTGCAGTGGAGGATGGCCCAGGTGCTTGGGCCCTGCACCCCATGGGAGACCAGGAGAAGCACCTGGCTCCTGCCATCGGATCAGCGCGGTACACTGGCCGCAGTGGCCATTTGGGGAGTGAACCAACGGAGGGAAGACCTTTCTCTCTAACTCTGTCAAAAAAAAAAAAAAAAAAAAAAAAAGAGAGAGAGAGAGAGAGAGACTGGGTCTAAATCTGGAGTGCTGCATCTTTATGGGCGTGGGATTTGTCAGTTAGGATGGGAAATTTCAATCCCTACAGCTAATGCTAAGGTCAAGAGCACATCAAAATTATTGGTAAATTTAAAACACCGAGTCTGCAAAGCAAACAGATGAGAAGCAGTAAGACTTGAACTATGGAATGAGGACCTACATTGGAAAAGGTCATTATAGGTCAGGGAACCTCACAGGCCTGGGGACTCTAACAGACTGTGAAAATGCCAACTTTATACAAAGAAAAGTCATGCCACGTTTTACAATAGAAAATAACGGCTATCACCGAGATTAACCTTTGTTTTCTTCTGCGTTTTCAAACGTGATTCCCCAAAACGGTTTAGAGCAACCAAGTCCTCCCTGCTTGTGTGCCAGTTATTGTCACAGAGAAAGGTCTTTTCATTGATCTCTGTTGTGAAGAAAAAAAATTCTCTACACAAGAAAAGGCTGTTGAAATGGAAATGAGAGTGTGCCTCATTATGGAAGTCAGATAAGCCTTATGGAGGTGCAAAGCTAAAGAGGTGCATCAGATAATGGAATATGAAAGCATCGGGCATCAATTATTTAGGAAAATCAACTAAACAGCGTATTGGAATTAATTCCTACTCTTAAGATCAAAACTAATTGAAAACCCAATTGTAGAATGAAACATATCAAAGCTAAGCCTGGCTGATTTTTTAAAAAAGGTCTTTACTTCTCTCTGATGAAAAATAGATTGCCACAGGGTGGGGGTGGGGGGGAGTGCAGACGGATTTATTGGGCAATAGAGTAGGGACGAAGTGATAAACACCAAATTTAGCCTGGCGTTGACTCCTAGGGAAGAGATCAGAGGAGGAGGGCTACAAGGGCTTCACAGATATTTGCAATCTTCTAAGAGACGGAAGCAGAAAGGTGGGGGGCAGAGGGCGTGGAGGGAGAGCAGACCGTGCCAACAGGACAAAGAGGCGGGGCTAGCATTTGAAAGTTACTTGTTTCCCACCCTGTATTTTGCTGTCCTGAAATACTGCAAACTGTTATTTATTACTGAAAACAGGCTTCTAAGTTTTATTTGCGGGACACGATTTATTGATGTCACACAGCATAACAAGAACCTAGCGGAAACACTGGGTAACACATCCCTGCGGCCCTAACTCAGCGGAATGCACTGGAGGGCTGGGGTGGCAGATTACTGGTCTTTGCTGGAAAGACAGAAGCACCAGGGAGAGAAAAACGAGCCAGCTTACTCAAGCTGCGTGTTCCCCAAACTCCCACTCGTGGTGCTCTGCCGTCTGCAGGGAGGGACAGTGAGTACTCGCAGGGGCTGCAGACTCCAAACTCCAGGACTTCTCAATCTTGTCAATAGATATCATCTGTCAGGTCTCAATTACGTTAAAGACTGAGCATCCCTACTCCGCAAAGGCTCCGAAATTCAAAACTTGAAACGTCAATTCATGCACACATTAAAATATTACATAATAGTTTCTGAAGGGGGCAGGCGTTTGGCACAGCAGTTACGATGCCTCCTGGGACTCCTGCATCCCGAATCAAGAGAACCTGGGTTCACGTCCTGGCTCTACTCCTAATCACAGCTTCCTACTAATGCATACCTGGGGGCAAAAAAGGTGACAGCCCAAGTGCTGGGGCCCTTCCACCACACAGGAGATGGGGACAAGTTCCTGGTTCCCCGGCATTGATTTGGAGTGAAGCAGCAGATGAGAGCTCTCTCTTTTAAATAAATAAATCTTTCAGGTACTAAACTTACACACACACACAATCTTCAGGCTATGTATGTGAGACTTGGGTCTCATTCTGGAGGTATCTCATTATGAATATGTAAATATTTCAAAACCCCCAAAATTCTAAAACACGAAACTCTTCCGGTCACAAGCATTTTGGACCAGGGATCCGCAACCTGCGTATCTATTATCAGCAAAAACACCGTCCTCTGCTCACGCTGACGCTCCAGCAATAGCAAAGAAACAAACGAAACAAGGAAATCTGTGTAATCTAAAAAAAGCAGGCCATGTCCTAACTTAATTATGTTGAACTTTCTCTCAACTTGCACCCACCTATTTTTTTTTTTAAATCTTTTATTAGAGAAAATGTCCAGCACACAGGAAAACAGAAAAGACAATAAAATGTAGTTCTCTGAACCCAGCTTAAATAATTACGTTAAATCGTCTGTTGATTGTGCTTCAGTTAAATTTAACTTTTTTAAAAAAGATTTATTTGAAAGGCAGCAGATGATGGCAAAAATACTCGGGTCCCTGCCACCCATGTGGGAGACCAGGATGGAGTTCCAGGCTTCTGGCTTCAGCCTGGTCCAGATCTGACTATTGCAGCCATTTGGGGAGTAAACCAGCAGATGGGAGATTTCTCTATTTTTAAAATAAATCAATCTTAAAATCAATTCATCCTTTTTTTCTAAAACATTCTAAAGCAAATCTCAGAAATCACGGCAATTTGCTCATAAATTCTTTAAATATTTAATGTATGTTCACTCTTCCTCTTTGACTGTGGCCTTGTCTAAATAAGGTCGGAGTCTGTGAACTCAAGAGGCTTCCATAGCCTTGGCAGCTCATGACAAGAGCCTCGGGCAATTACTGATGCCATAAACAAGAGTGTCAATTGCTAAATCAACAACAGGAGTCACTGTGCACTTGCTTCCCATGTAGGACCTCTGTCCTTAATGTGTTGTACTATGCAAATTAACGGTAAAACTACTACTCAAACCGTACTTTATGCTTTGGGTATCTGTGGGAGCAAACTGTTGAAATCTTAGTATATACCAAGTTGATCTTCTGTATATAGATATAATTGAAAATGAATCTTGATGAAGGATGGGGTGGGAGAGGGAGTGGGAGATGGGATGATTGTGGGTGGGAGGGAGGTTATGGGGGGGGGGGCTGCTATAATCCAAAAGTTGTACTCTTGAAATTTATACCTATTAAATAAAAGTTAAAAAAAAAATAAAGTCTGTTCACTAACAGATAAGAACTTCACTTTTTTTTTTTTTTTAAGGAAGAATGACAAAATTCTTCAGGGGTTCTCTATAGTGTGTAGTACTATGCAAACGGGGGGGGGGGGGGGTCTCTCCTACAGGCTGACAACAAACCCGATCTTTCTACTTTCTTCCCAAACAGCTACTCAACATCAATGAAAGCATTAAGCCATGACATTGGCAGGGCAGTACCCAAAGCTACAAGTCAAATTCAGAAAGGGTTTACGTGGAAAACTTCAGCAGAAGCCTAGGTGAAGCTGCCCAAACCCACCTGCGGACTTGAGTCAGACCAGGGCAGAGTGCTCAACTAACTACACCCTCCTATTGCGCGGGCGGCGGCCACGCGGTGCAGTTCAAGAGCTGTACCAGTAGGCGTCAGGCACGAGCCCCCAGCCCAGGCAGCGAGGATCAAGGGGCTGTTATTCATTCAACAAGTATTTACAGCTCTCTCACAGTGTGCAGGGCGGGCACTGACTATTCCACAGGGAACAAAACAGTCCCGGAATCCAGAGAATCTTAAGGTGGTGCAGGTGTCAGGAATTTCACAAACCGTAGCACATCCGGATCTGCAGCCCTGTTATTCTTGTTACGCTCAATTTTAGTTTCTCTGCAAACCCAGAGAATTTTGTGACAAGGCTTGAACCACAAGCAACTCTTGTCCCAGTCTGACCCGCCAAGCCCTCAATCCCTTAGCCAGTTAAACTTGCCCCTGGGCTTTCTGAGACCCGTCAGCCTCCCCCCCCGAAACCACTCCCTTCACTAGACTACCCAGCATTCGCCAGCCCCTGCCCGCGCCCCCCACCCCCCAGCCCCCCAGCTTGCAGAGCATTCAATTCCCAGTCTCCAGCTACGGAGAATCCCAGCTCTGTGCCTACCTGCTCTTGTTCCTGGCCTGAGAATTCCTCGGACTCCCAGCACCATCCTGACTGTCTCCCACCTCACCGAGTCTCAGCGGCTGGGACTTCTCCTTGACACCCCCTCCTCGGCCCCAGCTCAGGTCAGCATTTAGTCATCAGCCTTCTTCAGGCCTTGCTCCCAGAATTCTCTCCTCTCGTGAGTAACCTTGGTCAGCAGCATTTGGTGCAGGAGTTAGGACACCACGTTGGGCACCCACGCGCCATATGCCAGTCTGGGTGCACATCCTAGCTCTGCTCTCCGTCACAACGTCCTGCTAACGTGCCCGGAAGGCAGCAGCAAGTTTGAGCAGTTGGGTGCCTGCCGCCCAAGTGGAGACCCAGCCGGAGCGCCTGGCGCGGCTCCAGCTCTTGCAGGCGTTTGGGGAGTGAACCAGCAGTTAGGAGAGCTCTCTCTCTCTCTCAAGTAAATACAATTTCAAACATAAAAATAAATAAATGGAAACTCAGCCGACCTCTCGTCTTCTCTCCCAGTCTTAGAGCACACAAGCTTCCCAAACTCTGAACACCAACGTTCCTTCCATGTTCCTGCTCCGCTCCCAACTCGGTCCCTTCGTCCTCACGCCTCCTGCCAGCGTAGCCTGTGCTGCTCTTCATTTCCCAGGCACGGTCACCACCGCCCCGCCCCTCCTGCAGGTTCCCTCCTCTGCCTCCTTCACAACCCAGTAACGCTTGCTTTCCTCACAACGGCTCTCGGCAGCTTTTCCCATTTTCCATTCGTTGGGCCTGGTCCAGCTGTATCTTATTTGCCCCCACCCTAATGAATTATCTATGACAATTTTACCATTTCGTCCTTAAAATGTCACCTATTAATTAGCAAATCACTGTCCCTTCCTTGGCCTCAACTTCAGGCGCTCTGTGTATTAATTCATGCCCAGCACGTCACTGTAACTACTCGATGACGACTTCCAAATCCACCTGCAAACTCCCATCTCTCCTCCTCACCAGCTCGGCTGCCAGTCTTCAACCAGATACCAACACTCTACAGGCATCAGAAATGCAACTTCTCCCAACCTCAACTCCGTTCTCTGGGAGAGGAGATGAGGGGAGGGAGCTGCCCATCAGGGAGCCTTCACTTTGTCACTTCTACCTGCCCGGTCACTGCAGCCAGAGAAACCAGACCCGTTTCCCCACAAGTCCTCCTGAACTGGTGACACGCGGCCCTTCCCTACGTCCTCCCGCCAGCTCTGGGCTAACACCTCACTCTCTGAAACTGCAGCGCCTCCCTCCTGCGGGGAAACCCTCTGTCTGTCAACCACTGGACAGCCTGTCCCCAGGGCTCTGTGATCCTGCGGGCCCTGCTCACGCAGCAACTGGGTGTACCTTTGGTTTTGCAATTAAGTGATTGGGGCGTATTTGCATCCTCCACCGGACTAGGAGCCTCTTGAAGTCACAGCTGCCGTACGTGTCTGTGTGTGTATATATTTGTATTTGTTGAATGTATACACACCAGGAACTGATGGAAGCTTGAATAAAAATGTAATAGACAGAATCTGCTCTACATTCCAGTTGAAAGACGTTAAGCGAGAGACAAGCACGGGGAAGGATGTGGCCAGGTGCTTGGGAGAACAGAAGGCCGGGGGAGGCGTGGCTGGGCTGTTTGGGTGAGAGGCCAGGACCTCGGCCAGCAGGTGCCACTCTCTGAAGGAAGTGAGGGTAAGGCGTCACCCTTCCTCCCCAGCAATTAGCCTGGTGCCGGGCTCCCAGGAGTGACTCAACAGCAGCTTGGGAAGTGAATGAGTAAACCACAATCATCGTTTGTACGCAAATATTTCCACTTTGTTGTTATACCAAAGATGAAAAGTTATTCCTAAATACTGACTTAACTGTTATGATTAACTTTTTACTCACTGGATTTATGAATCACATATTTTCAAGGTGGACCACTTTGTGGGCAACCAGGAAAGAAAGTGGGCTTGTCCAGCGAGGTGGGTCTGCACTCAAACTCCTGAGCTGCAGGGTGGCCGCCTCCTTACAGGGCCGCCGCAGACAACTCTCTACAGAGAAGGCCCTCCAGAGGGCAGTGAACTTCCAACCGCGTTCTCTTCTTGACTGCTTTTCTAGCCCTTATACCCAGCTGTTCAGAAACTCCGATTAATTCTCTGAAATCCTGGATTGCATATTTCTTAAAGGTTTTACAACTGTTAAAGAGATTTTTATAAATCTCATTTATTTTCTTGACTGTCAAATTAACTTCACACAGTGTGTCTTTCAAAGTCTTAAAATCTATCCTAAAACTTGGATTACTGACAACGCTTACATTAATCCAACTGAATTTCCTTTGTTTTAGATTATTGTACACAAGGGTTCCTGAGGCTTTTAAAGTGACAGTAATAGATTTTTTTTTTTTCAATCTCTCTTCAAACTTAACCACCTCACCAGTTTACTCTACATAGCACGTCCAAATGCCCATGTTAGTCCAGAATACCCCATCATTGTTGTTATGGGCCTACGTGTACATACAGTGGCACAGGCAAAGCAGAGCAGGAAGGAGATCAGTGGGAAAAATGTTTTCTTATATTTTGCAGCTTGGGGAACTCATGTGGGAAGAGTGTCAGGTGTCTTTCCCTCTGCTCAGACATCTGGTGCCTCCCACACATCAGGTACTCACTGGGCTCTGACATTCAGGGGTCAAAGACAAATTCCATCCTTAGTGATCTCTGCAGTTATATGCTAACATTTTTCAAAAACGCATTAAATGTGTTAGAAAATCTTACTTTTCCAGCCGGCGCTGTGGCTCACTAGGTTAATCCTCCGCCTTGTGGCACCGGCATACCCGGTTCTACTCCCAGTCGGGGCACCGGATTCTGTCCCGGTTGCCCCTCTTCCAGGCCACCTCTCTGCTGTGGCCAGGGAGTGCAGTGGAGGATGGCCCAAGTGCTTGGGCCCTGCACCCCATGGGAGACCAGGAGAAGCACCTGGCTCCTGCCATCAGATCAGCGCGGTGTGCCGGCCGCGGCGGCCATTGGAGGGTGAACCAACGGCAAAGGAAGACCTTTCTCTCTGTCTCTCTCTCTCACTGTCCACTCTGCCTGTCCAAAAAAAAAATCTTACTTTTCACGTTTCTAATGGCCTTTTCTTTCCTGTCTTCCTGTGTCAGATTTCTGTTGCTGCCACCGCCTCCCCAGCACAGGCATCTCAAGAGGCAGAAACTCCCTGTCTGTTTACCTTACAGCAAGAACAATCCTTCAGGTGCTTCCACACCTGAGCAGGGAACGCTCCAGGGGAGAATTTGGGGAAGACACAGACCTTGTCCCAACTGTGAAGCATCCGTCTACTCCATGCTGTACAAAGTCTCCCGTCAACTTTTTTTTTTTTTTTTTTTGACAGGCAGAGTGGACAGTGAGAGAGCCGCCACAGCTGGTGCGCTGCGGCCGATGCACTGCGCTGATCCGAAGCCAGGAGCCAGGTGCTTCTCCTGGTCTCCCATGGGGTGCAGGGCCCAAGCACTTGGGCCATCCTCCACTGCACTCCCGGGCCACAGCAGAGAGCTGGCCTGGAAGAGGGGCAACCGGGACAGAATCCGGCGCCCCGACCGGGACTAGAACCCGGTGTGCCGGTGCCGCAGGCAGAGGATTAGCCTAGTGAGCCGTGGCGCAGGCCCAGTGCACAAATTTTTAAAATCTATGTGTAAGTTTTTCAAAATATGCAGCTTTCCATGAAGTTTTTAAAAAGATTTATTTGAGCCGGCGCCGTGGCTCAATAGGCTAATCCTCCACCTTGCGGCGCCGGCACACCGGGTTCTAGTCCCGGTTGGGGCGCCGGATTCTGTCCCGGTTGCCCCTCTTCCAGGCCAGCTCTCTGCTATGGCCAGGGAGTGCAGTGGAGGATGGCCCAGGTGCTTGGGCCCTGCACCCCATGGGAGACCAGGAAAAGCACCTGGCTCCTGGCTCCTGCCAGGATTAGCGCGGTGCGCCGGCTGCAGCGGCGGCCATTGGAGGGTGAACCAACGGCAAAGGAAGACCTTTCTCTCTCTGTCTCTCTCTCTCACTGTCCACTCTGCCTGTCAAAAAAAAAAAAAAAAAAAAAAAAAAAAAAAAAAAAAAAAAGATTTATTTGAAAGTCAGAGTTAGAAAGTGAGAAGGAAAGACAGAAAGAAAGAGAGAGAGAGAGACCTTCCATCCACTAGTTCACTCTGCAGATGGCTATCATGGCCAAGGCTGGGCCAGGCCAAAGCCAGGAGCTTCATCCGGGTCTCCCATGTGGGTAGCAGGGGCCCAAGGACTTGGGCCATCTTCCAGTGCATTTCCTAGGCCATCAGCAGGGAGCTGTATGGGAAATGAAACAGCTGGAACACAAACTGTTGGCCCTAGGGGATGCTGGTGTCACGGCGGCGGATTAACTGGCTACGCCACAATGCCGGTCCTTCCATGAGCTTTTGGAAGTCTCTTTGCATGACGTAGTACTACTAAAAGAAAAGCTGAAAAGAGGGGAATAGTATCTTCAATATTACTCAAGAATTCTGTACACAGCAAAAATATTTTTGAAAAACAAGGGCAAAGCAAATGTCAGTAGGAAAAAAAATAAGCGGAGAGAGTGATATGCCTCTGAGCAGGAGGGACGCACTCAACGTGCTCCCAAGAACTTTTCTGGTTTCAGAGGACAGAAGTTTAATTAGTAACAGACTTCAGTGAGCTTATATATTATAATTTCTAGGATAATTCCTGGTGTAATGGCGACATATTACCGATAGTACAAAAGAGAAATTATTTTCTTAATCTAAAAAGAGAAATGAAATAAAATCTGAACTAACACATCTCAAAATAATACTGGAGATTAGACAATAACTACATCAAACGTAAATAGATAAAAAATTCTAAATCTACCTATGGCAAACTAGCTAATATCTGAATCAACTGTTCCAGCCACAAAACACCACCAGTGTAAAACACACTGGTGCAAAACCATCACACAGCTAACAAGGAATCGATGCCGGACAGGGACAGATCCCAGGGGCAGTCCCAGAGGTGAGCCCCCTGCTGTCCTCTCTACCCTGAAGCATGTTCTGTTGGTAATGGCTGAGACTGGGCAGCCACAAGGAGCTTCCAACAGTATCAAAGACTGGGGGCAGAGCCAGTGTGGTGCAGTGGGTTAAGCTGCCACCTGCCACACCAGCATCCCAAATAGGCCCCGGTTCTAGTCCCAGCTGCTCCGCTTCAGATCCAGCTTCCTGCTAACGCACCTGGGAAAGCAGTGGAAGAAGGCCCAAGCCCTTGTGCCCCTGCACCCATCTGAGAGACTGAGGGGAAGCTCCTGGTTCCTGGCTTCAGCCTGGCCCAGCCGGGCCAGTGCCGAATGTGGGGAGTGAACCAGCAGATGGAAGATGGATCGATCTCTCTCTTGCTAGCTTGCTCCACCTGCCCCCCACACCCTTAATTCTGCCTTTCAAATAATTAAATCTTTAAAAAAAAAAAGACTGGGAAGACAAATATGGGTATTCAGGATTCAGGGCAAGCCAAAGAGGAGAGCCCTGGAAACACTGTATGTGTGGAGTCGGGGTCCCCAAAGGGGCCTGTGAGTTGGGGTGAAAAGGGAAAGCCCAGCCAAGCCAAGCATGGAGGGCGCAGCACAGAGGTCCTTCCTGCAAACCTGCAGCGGGCAGCACAGTAACCAACAGCTCCAGCTGCACGTGCTGCCCCCAGCACCAGCACGAGGTGAAACACAACCTACGTAGCAGAGGAAAACACACGCACATCACACCTGCTAGACTCCGAGGACGCACAAAGAACGCCCACAGCTCAGCAGAGAAAGACAGTCCAACTGGAAAAATGGGAAACAGACCTGCACGGACATTTTTCCAGATAAGATGTACACACACACAAGTGCATGAAAATACGCTCAGAACCACAGCCATGAAGGAAATGCAAACCAGAGCCTGAGTGAGCTACTACTCCACATGCACTAGTTAGCTATGACACTAACAGGGAGGGACACACGTTGGTGAGGAAGTGGAGGCACAGGGATCCCCCCGCCCTGGTGAGGGGGACGCAGTTGGGAGTTACTCAGAACATTCAGCAACTCCACTGCTAGGTACTCCCCGAAAGAACCGAAGGCAGGGACTGAGCGAACGCGTGTGCAGGAATGTTCACGGCAGTGCTGTGCACAGGAGCCAAGGGGGCATCAGCCCACGTGTCTATCGGGGGCTCGCACAGACACTGGAGTATTATTCAGCTGTGAAACAGGAATGAAGCATGATGTACGCTACACACAGAAAATCCTCAAAAACATCTCCCTGAAGTGAAAGAAGCCACGTGGGAAAGGTTCCACATTGCGTTATTCCATTTATATGAAATACTCAGAATAGCCAAGTCAGTAGGGACAGAGAACAGACTGTGGCCACCAGGGACTGAGGGGAGGGGAGAGTGAGTGAGTGCTCATCCGACACAGGGGTCCCTTTGGAGTGATGAGAATATTTCAGAACTAGATGGAGGGGGTAGGTATACAACATTTCATTCATGTTCTTTAATTTTTTTTTTTTTTTTGACAGGCAGAGTGGACAGAGAGAGAAAGAGACAGAGAGAAAGGTCTTCCTTCCATTGGTTCATCCCCTCAAGTGGCCACTACGGCCAGCGCTGCGCCAATCCGAAGCCAGGAGCCAGGTGCTTCTCTTGGTCTCCCGTGCGGGTGCAGGGCCCAAGCACTTGGGCCATCCTCCACTGCCCTCCCGGGCCATAGCAGAGAGCTGGCCTGGAAGAGGAGCAACCGGGACAGAACCGGCGCCCCGACCGGGACTAGAACCCAGGGTACCGGCACCGCAGGCAGAGGATTAGCCTAGTGAGCCGCGGCGCCGGCCTTAACATTTCTTTATAGTGACAACATCTAAAGTCCTATCTTCCAGTTCTTATCAAATAGAGAAATATAGCATACTAGTTGCCTATAATCACTCTACTGTGCAGCAGAACCCACAACGTCTTACTATCTAGCTATAACCTAGTACCCATCATCCAGCCTTTCTCCATCCCTCCACCCCACTTCCCTACAGCCTTTGGCAACCATCATATTTTTAACTTCTTTGGGTCTGGCACTGCGGCACAGCAGGTTAAACCCCCACCTGCGATGCCAGCATCCCGTACAGGCCCCGGTTCAAGTCCTGGCTGCTCTTCCAGTCCAGCTCTCTGCTGTGGCCTGGGAAAGCAGTGGAAGATGGCTCAAGTGCTTGGGTCCCTGCACCCACACGGGAGACCCAGATGGAGTTTCCAGCTCCTGGCTTCAGGATGTTATGGACATTTGGTGAGGGAACCAGCGGATCGAAGTCTCTCTGTCTCTTTCTAACTCTGCTTTTCAAATAAATAAATCTACACCCCCGCATCTGAATGTCTGGTTCCAGTCCTGGATACTCTGAGCTCCTGATTCAGCTTCCTACCAATGTGCAATGCCCCCTAGGAGGCAGCAGATGATGGTTCAAGTACTGACCCTGCCACCCATCTGGGGGACCCAGATTAGGTTCTGGGCTCCTGGCATCAGCCCAGCTCAGCCCTGGCTGTTTCAGGCATCTTGCTGGGGTGCGGGTGGGGGGAAGCGTATGAACTAGCAGATGGAAGATCTCTCTCCAACTGTCTCTTTGTCTTCCAAATAAAAATGAAAATAAATAAATAACTAAATAACTAAATAACAGACCCTGAGGGGTTCAGAGGATGCTCCTCCCTGGAGACGTCAGAGAGGAGACGTGAGGGGCTGCCTGGGTACTGCTGCATTTCACCAGCCCGGCAGACACATCCCGCACCCCCACGAGGACCTGCCCACGGTACGTTTCTTCTTGCTACTGGTTCTCAGGTTCATATCCCAGTGCTGAATCATTCTAAGGAACAGATCTCCAACCTATCAGTGGAAATCAGAAGCCTGAAAGGCACGCAATTTTCTCCACTTGACATTTTCCTTCGGAACTGATGACCAAGTGATCTGTAAACATGGGTGCTGGCTGGCTGACAGGGCAGAACGCTGAGGTCAATTCCACTTCTCCCAGGAAGTCAGAGGTGTGCGGAGGGCAGCGCGCAGAAAGAAGGTGCCACACGGAGGTCAGCACACCAGACTGCCACGGATCGTCAAACCAACCGCAAGCATCCTTTCACCACCTCCAAATACCCAACCGTGGGCTTGGAAAGCAGCGCTTGGCTTGGGTTCCCCTCCACAGTCGGTGCTCCCGGGGCCTGGACACCTGCAGCTCCTGACTGAGCTTCCCCAGGGTGGCCCCAGGCAGTTTCTGTTTCCAAGCAGGGAGTGCTTAGTTTGTAAACCACTGCAGAAACAATGCGCGTCCTTACAACTGAGAAAATCAGAGCTCCCAGCTACCTTTTCTCCCAACTTGCTTCCCATGTGCTTAAACGTAAATTGTAACCAAGTTATTTAGGGGCACTAAGTAACTAAACACGGTGGTGCAGTGGGCTAAGCCTCTGCCTGAAGGGCTGGCATCCCATATGAACACCGGTTCTAGTCCCAGCTGCTCCTCTTCTGATCCAGCTCTCTGCTAGGGCATGGGAAAGCAGTGGAGGATGGCTCAAGTCCTTGGGACCCTGTACCCATGTGGGAGACCCACAGGAAGCTCCTGGCTCCTGGCTTTGGACAGGTCCCAGCTCTGGCTGTTGCAGCCATTTGGGGTGTGAACCAGCAGGTGGAAGACCTTTCCCTCTGTCTTTCTCTCTCTCTGTAACCCTACTTCTCAAATAAATAAATAAAATCTTGGGGATGGGCGCTGTGGAACAGCGAGATAAAGCCCCAGCCTGCAGCACCAGCATCCCATATGGGTACCAATTCAAGTCCCGGCTGCTCCACTTCCAATCCATCTCTCTGCTATGACAATGGAAAGCAGTGGAGGATGGCCCAAGTCCTTGGGCCCAGCATTGCACGGGGGACCCAGAAAAAGCCCCTGGCTCCTGGCTTCAGATCAGCCCAGCTCCAGCCTTTGCAGCCATTTGGAGAGTGAACCAGCAGATGGAAGAACTCCTTCTCCCTACCCCCTCTGGCTCTACCTCTCTCTGTAACTCTGTATTTCAAATAAATAAAATAAATCTTAAAAAAATAAATTTTTTTAAAAAAGTTATTTAAATACCTTAACAAAATGATACACATATTTTAAAACAGTTGAAATGTCCCTACAACTAAATCAAGGTAGTTGTTGACCTTTAATTAGTCTTATTTTAAATGTTAATAAATACTTTCCCCAGAAATTTATATGTAAGGGACAACAGGATGTCAGCAAGATATCAATTATCCATAAAAAAATATTATCTCAAAAGTATGGCCTTTTTCATGTAAATATTACTAATTTTTTAAAAAAGATTTATTTATTTATTTGAAAGGCAGAGTTAGAGAGAAGGAGAAACAGAGAGAGAGAGAGAGAGAGAGAGAGAGAGGTCTTCCATCCATTGGTTCACTCCCCAAACCATCACAATGCCTGGGGCTAGGCTGGGTCAAAGCCAGGAGCTTCTTCCGAGTCTCCCACGTGGGTGCAGGGGCCCAAGGACTTGGGCCATCTTCTACTGCTTTCCCAGGCCACAGCAGGGAGCTGGATCAGAAGTGGAGCAGCCAGGACTCAAACCAGCACCCAAATGGATGCCAGTGCTGCAGGCAGTGGTTAAACCCACTGTGCAACAGCCTGCTGTGTAAATACCGTTTTCATTGTAGTAAATAACCAATATGAAGAAAACATAATTTAAGAGGTCACATATACAGGATTTAAGAAAAAGAACAGAAAAGTTAGAGTGAGTGAAATAATCAGAAAATGAAGCTGAAAACAGATGATTCACCAAACTGAGAAAATAAAGAACACCAAACAAAGAAATCAAACCTTTTAACTTTTCACAGAATTCTGGCATTCGAACAGGCGCTCTTAGGAGTCTGACCAGAATTCTGCCAACTATGTTCCCTCCAATGCTTCTGGGATTTGATGCTAATCACAACACTGTAAATTGAGATTCTTGTATATTAAAACAAAAATTCTTTTAAAAACATTTCATAACCTCAATACACTTTAAAATAAGTTTTAAAAGAGCATGAATACCTAAACACCATAAAATGAAATAAATTAATATCATATCTGTTGAATTAAAATAAATCACATGTGGTTTGTCTCTAAATAGGCTGCATTCCAAAACCTGACCTATCGACAACTGTTTAGAGGTCAGAATACATTTTCCACACAGAATACGGTCTGATGGCCGACAGCACGACTCCTCCGCCCGACTGGACCCCAGGACACCTAACGGCACCTCTGGCCTTGCTGCCACTGCCAACAGCCCAATCCTGCTCCTGCATCTCTGACAACAGATACTGTCTACACTGCGGCATGTGCCTGCCGCCCGGGGAGCAGGGCTCTGCAGCCAGCAAGTGCTAGCCACTCTACGGACACATCTGTGTGCAAATACAGTGTACACAATGAGGAATCACTCAAGGTTCTGTCTGTGTGCACGTGCTGTGTACAGTATACACACTGAGGAATCCCTCGGGGTTCTGTAGTCTGTGTGCACACCTGTGTACAGTATACACACTGAGGAATCCCTCAGGGTTCTGTCGTCTGTGTGCACGTGCTGTGTACAGTATACACACTGAGGAATCCCTCGGGGTTCTGTAGTCTGTGTGCACACCTGTGTACAGTATACACACTGAGGAATCCCTCAGGGTTCTGTCGTCTGTGTGCACACCAGTGTACAGTATACACACTGAGGAATCCCTCGGGGTTCTGTCGTCTGTGTGCACGTGCTGTGTACAGTATACACACTGAGGAATCCCTCAGGGTTCTGTCGTCTGTGTGCACGTGCTGTGTACAGTATACACACTGAGGAATCCCTCGGGGTTCTGTCTGTGTGCACGCACTGTGTACAGTATACACACTGAGGAATCCCTCAGGGTTCTGTCTGTGTGCATGTGCTGTGTACAGGATACACACTGAGGAATCCCTCAGGGTTCTGTCTGTGTGCATGTGCTGTGTACAGTATACACACTGAGGAATCCCTCGGGGTTCTGTCTGTGTGCATGTGCTGTGTACAGGATACACACTGAGGAATCCCTCGGGGTTCTGTCTGTGTGCATGTGCTGTGTACAGGATACACACTGAGGAATCCCTCAGGGTTCTGTCGTCTGTGTGCACGTGCTGTGTACAGTATACACACTGAGGAATCCCTCGGGGTTCTGTCGTCTGTGTGCACGTGCTGTGTACAGTATACACACTGAGGAATCCCTCGGGGTTCTGTCTGTGTGCACGTGCTGTGTACAGTATACACACTGAGGAATCCCTCGGGGTTCTGTCTGTGTGCACGTGCTGTGTACAGTATACACACTGAGGAATCCCTCGGGGTTCTGTAGTCTGTGTGCACACCTGTGTACAGTATACACACTGAGGAATCCCTCAGGGTTCTGTCGTCTGTGTGCACACCAGTGTACAGTATACACACTGAGGAATCCCTCGGGGTTCTGTCTGTGTGCACGTGCTGTGTACAGGATACACACTGAGGAATCCCTCAGGGTTCTGTCGTCTGTGTGCACGTGCTGTGTACAGTATACACACTGAGGAATCCCTCGGGGTTCTGTCGTCTGTGTGCACGTGCTGTGTACAGTATACACACTGAGGAATCCCTCGGGGTTCTGTCGTCTGTGTGCACGTGCTGTGTACAGTATACACACTGAGGAATCCCTCGGGGTTCTGTCTGTGTGCACGTGCTGTGTACAGTATACACACTGAGGAATCCCTCGGGGTTCTGTCTGTGTGCACGTGCTGTGTACAGTATACACACTGAGGAATCCCTCGGGGTTCTGTAGTCTGTGTGCACACCTGTGTACAGTATACACACTGAGGAATCCCTCAGGGTTCTGTCGTCTGTGTGCACACCAGTGTACAGTATACACACTGAGGAATCCCTCAGGGTTCTGTCGTCTGTGTGCACACCAGTGTACAGTATACACACTGAGGAATCCCTCAGGGTTCTGTCGTCTGTGTGCACGTGCTGTGTACAGTATACACACTGAGGAATCCCTTGGGGTTCTGTCTGTGTGCACGCACTGTGTACAGTATACACACTGAGGAATCCCTCGGGGTTCTGTGTGCATGTGCTGTGTACAGGATACACACTGAGGAATCCCTCAGGGTTCTGTCGTCTGTGTGCACGTGCTGTGTACAGGATACACACTGAGGAATCCCTCGGGGTTCTGTCGTCTGTGTGCACGTGCTGTGTACAGTATACACACTGAGGAATCCCTCGGGGTTCTGTCTGTGTGCACGTGCTGTGTACAGTATACACACTGAGGAATCCCTCGGGGTTCTGTACTCTGTGTGCACACCTGTGTACAGTGTACACACTGAGGAATCCCTCGGGGTTCTGTCTGTGTGCACACCAGTGTACAGTATACACACTGAGGAATCCCTCAGGGTTCTGTCTGTGTGCATGTGCTGTGTACAGGATACACACTGAGGAATCCCTCAGGGTTCTGTCGTCTGTGTGCACGTGCTGTGTACAGTATACACACTGAGGAATCCCTCGGGGTTCTGTACTCTGTGTGCACACCTGTGTACAGTGTACACACTGAGGAATCCCTCGGGGTTCTGTCTGTGTGCACGTGCTGTGTACAGTATACACACTGAGGAATCCCTCGGGGTTCTGTCTGTGTGCACGTGCTGTGTACAGTATACACACTGAGGAATCCCTCGGGGTTCTGTCTGTGTGCACACCTGTGTACAGTATACACACTGAGGAATCCCTCGGGGTTCTGTCGTCTGTGTGCACACCTGTGTACAGTGTACACACTGAGGAATCCCTCGGGGTTCTGTCTGTGTGCACGTGCTGTGTACAGTGTACACACTCAGGAATCCCTCAGGGTTCTGTCTGTGTGCACGTGCTGTGTACAGTGTACACACTCAGGAATCCCTCGGGGTTCTGTCTGTGTGCACGTGCAGTGTACAGTATACACACTGAGGAATCCCTCGGGGTTCTGTAGTCTGTGTGCACACCTGTGTACAGTATACACACTGAGGAATCCCTCAGGGTTCTGTCTGTGTGCATGTGCTGTGTACAGTATACACACTGAGGAATCCCTCGGGGTTCTGTAGTCTGTGTGCACACCAGTATACAGTATACACACTGAGGAATCCCTCAGGGTTCTGTCGTCTGTGTGCACGTGCTGTGTACAGTATACACACTGAGGAATCCCTCGGGGTTCTGTAGTCTGTGTGCACACAGTGTACAGTATACACACTGAGGAATCCCTCGGGGTTCTGTCTGTGTGCACGTGCTGTGTACAGGATACACACTGGAATCCCTCAGGGTTCTGTCTGTGTGCACGTGCTGTGTACAGTATACACACTGAGGAATCCCTCGGGGTTCTGTCTGTGTGCACGTGCTGTGTACAGTATACACACTGAGGAATCCCTCGGGGTTCTGTCTGTGTGCACGTGCTGTGTACAGTATACACACTAAGGAACTGCTTGCCAGTCAGTCACAGGAAGGGGCAGTGCCCCACACCTCTGCTCTATGACTCTGCTATCTGCGACAAGGCCAGCAATAGAGACCTGTGCCACACACAATACAAACAGGCTGCTGCTCTCTGGCAGAGAACAGAAATCTTTAACCACTCATATTCTCAGCTCTTCTTGGGCCACTTGATAGCTCAAGAATAGGTGTGCAACCCGTCTTTTTAATGGTATAGGACCTATGGCATGAGTTCATGTGCACCACATCTCACAAAGGTCAATTTAAACTTTTTTTTTTTTTACCATAAACTTTTCACCTTGTTTTCTATCTGATAATACATGTATTTCTGCATGTAGACACAAACCCTTTTTTGACTGAGATTGGGCATAAATTACTAAATAAAATAGGAAAATTTACTCTTCCCCAGCTCATCACACCCCCCTAGGCCCACTTAATCCTCTTCAAGTGTCCTTGTGCTAGACCTTGATCTTCCAGTTTCCATCACAAATGTGTGAAGCTACTCAAAGCACACACTAAACCATTCTCTTCGCTGAGCTGGGTCATATACGTAAAGACCTGCACACGGTTTACAACTATGCCCTCCCCTGTTTATTAAAAGGCCGTTTCCCCTGGGACAGCCCCGGAATTCTGGATGCTGGCTGCCCAGCAGGGGGGAGGACCTGCACCCCCTCCTCGTGCTGCTGCTGGTTCTACAAGTTTTCCCTTCCCCCATTACAGCTTGTTCCTCACCCATGTCACAGGTTTCCTCCTATCCCTGCACCACAACAGAGACAGACGGTGATGCAGGAGGGGCCCATCTCACGCAAGTGACGTCTACCCAGGGTCCCACCTGGCCCGACACCCTCAGAAGAGTTGTCACAGTGCTGAAAATCACCACTTCCCTCTCATTTACTCTGCAACACAACCTTTCCCAAGCCTCAGATCAGACTGGCAAGATAATCTCACACAGATCCACCAACAGGTGAGTGGATACACAATACTTTGAGTTCCCTTACATACGCCAGTGTGAGCTGCAAACTCCTAGGCCAGATGGAAGAGAGGCACATATGTATCACTCCGCTGATGGGAGACAAGGCTCATGTACAGTGCCAGAGGGCAGGCTGCTGGTCTGGGCCAGCAGCAGAGGGCAGAGCGGCACAAGTGAACTTCATGGAGAGGTTGCTTCTGACAGCAGATATCTGACATCCGGGACAGTCATTGCAATGACTGTAAACTTTCCAAAACTCACCACACTGTGCACTTAAAGTAGGTGCGAATGTGGTATTCCTGCTAGAAATGCTTAACTTTGGAGAAATGGTGAGAAAACACAAGATAAATCCAAATTGAAGTAGATTCTACAAAATAACTGACCAATTCTTGTCAAAAATGCCAAAATCAGGGCGGCCACTGAGCACAGTGATTAAGGTGGCTGCGTCCCCTACCACAGTGGCTGGGTTTGGCGCCCAGCTCCGGCTCCCGACTCCAGCTTCCTGCTAGTGGAGACCCAGAAGGCAGCAGTGATGCCTCGAGCACTGGTTCTTGCCACCCATGTCGGGTATGAGATTGAGTTCCTGGCTTCTGGCTTCACTGCCAGCATGTGGGGAACGAACCAGCAGCTGGGGACGCTCTCTCGCTCTCTCTTCAAATAAATAAAAATTAAAAAGACAAATGCCAAGGTCATAAAACACAAGGAAAGACTATGGAATCGCCAGTGGAGGAGACAAGACAAATGAATGCAAAGTGGGGCTCAGGAATAGGAAGGAGACAGTAGGAGGAGAACTGACAGAACTCAGATGCAGATTCTAGTTGAGATGGTAACAGTTGCCCCTGCCAATCTCTCAGCTTCGCTAACTCTATCATGGCTATTTAAATCTTAATGTTAGGTGAAGTTGAACAAAGGATATATGGAAAGTCCTTGTACCATCTTTGCAACTGTTTGAATATGAAATTATCTGGAAAGAAGTTTTTAGTGGGTGTATTTTCTTGTGTATAAATTTTAACTCCTTAAAGCTGATTTAAAATTAAAATAAAAATAAATCAGTTATTAAGAAACTACACTCTCCCTAGCCTGAGTCTCCGTTTAAGCTCATTTGGTAATATTTACATCAAGAGTAAGATTAACTACCAGAAGAAGAATTCCAATTCTTCACTTTTCAATATTTGAATCAATACATCTAGTGGACAAACACACTATTCCTCACCTAACAGGATCTAGAAAGGTTACCAATTAAAAACATCAGAATTACTCTCCTTGCGATCACAGTGATAGTAACAACAGAATCCTTGTGCATTCAAATCACAATAGTTAATAACAGAATTCAAAACATTGAAATCTGCAGTAAAAAATATTTTCTATGTGTCTCACATCTCTTACACACAAGAATTGTAATTTGAACTGCAAAAACTCAAGAAACAGACATGGGCAAGAAAAACATTCAGAGAAAAATCAAAACGCTTAAAGCATACCTCCTCTGTTTCCATTTTCTTCATCCTACAAGATAAAAATATATATATATGAATACACACTTATATACTCTGTTCAGTTCAGATGACAGCAAGGCTCAATGTAATTCAAGACGACCTCCCCCAAATGTGCACTTAACAATCTCACTGCCAACACCTTATGCCAGGGCGGGGGAGAGATGAGAGGGCCCTGCTAGGTAGGACAGGTTAGGGAAGGACCTTAGGAGGTCAGCTTCAGCACGCAGCGTGGGAGATGCTGACAGTGGAACAGTCAGGAAGGCAGTGGACACCCTGGAACGTGGGAGGGAGGGTTAGGCACTTTTTACTGCATTTAAAGATGCCTTGAGGCCCAGAAACACATATACAAATTGGTTCCAAACTGCTACATACATCAGTTCTTAATACTCAATGTTGAGGTTTGCCTATTTAGTATTTTTTGTTGCTACCAGGCTATCCAGTGTCTATCTCTAGCCGGGATATTAGAAGAGCAACCTGAAAAAGTAGTATAAGAAGACCCCACTCAAGCAGGACAGAGCCGCTCCCACATGGAAGCCCCGGGTACTGCAGAGGGGAAGCACTGAAGGGTGATCACTCCTTACATAACTTCTGACCTTTGTTTTGGCTGTCTGAATGTTGTTTCCTCCTTCCTCTGGTTGTAAGCCCTGCTCCGGGACTAACAAGCCTGCCAGCTAAGTGATACAATGGAGACATTGTTGCATTCGTTGCTCAGCTTCTAAGAGCCACACAATATCGACATTAAGGAAATTCGTTATGAAGTGAATTGATGCAATTTCATAGCTTAAATGGAAGTGATTTCAGTGTGTATTTCCCAGGTAAACTTTGTAGCACAAACCACCTACATCACACAGTAGCACTGCACTGACAGAACTCACTGGGCGGTTGCCACGGGTTCACCTCAGTTCCTGTGCTGTGTCTGACAAGGACTATTTACCAGCTGGTCATCACTCAGGAAGAAGGTCCCACCCCTGCCTGCTGGGTCACCTGTTACAGGTCACGGAGCTAAGGCAGGCAGAGACGGGTCGCAAATCAAGGTGCTTGTGACTCCAATGACTGTGATGTTAACAACTACACCATACAATTAAATTTCTAGAAATATTTTCCAATAGTAGTTTTTAATGTGTTTAATAATCTTTTAAAAATTAGACTACCTGTTTATTCACCCAAGCTTTCATTCAAAACAGAACAAAAACAAGAGGGAAAACATACTTAACCCTGATATGTAGTCACCAAGTATTTTCAGATGTGACCTAATACCTGAATCATACTATTTTAGACCTTTTAAGATCAAGCAGACTTCCAGGGAATCCAGCCTGCAGCTTTGGAGACATTTTGGGAAATCCAAGCTTGTAAATTTTAACTCCAAAGGTAGCAGCTATTCATAACCCTTA
Source organism: Oryctolagus cuniculus (assembly GCF_964237555.1). Classification (NCBI taxonomy): domain Eukaryota; kingdom Metazoa; phylum Chordata; class Mammalia; order Lagomorpha; family Leporidae; genus Oryctolagus; species Oryctolagus cuniculus. Next base: position 104,963,547 of record NC_091444.1, on the reverse strand, counting down.
AAAACTATACAGTACTTCAAAAAGATTATCCTATAAGACATTTTACTAGGAAGATATATTTAACAAAACAGACACCTGGAGGCCACAGGAACCACAGTGGCTTGGCCGTGAGTTCAGTCTTCTGAATGTTGTCATTTCTACTGCACTGTTGGGTAAGTCAAGTGCCTGCCGTCTGCACTGGCCAAGTTCAAATCCCAGGTCCACTGCGTGCCCATTACACGACTGAGATCTGCTTTCACAGTCTGCTCTATGGGCCAGTAAGACCACTTGCCTCATAGATTGGAGTAGACGAAGGGAGATATGGTCACAAGGAACAGACAGGACACGGAGCCAGTGCCTGCTGTGTCACTGAGGCCATCGCGGCCCCCCATGCCCCTGTGCCTCCCTGCAGGGGACACTGTTGTGACCACAACTCCCCCCATACCCCTGCGCTTCCCTGCGGGGGACACCGGTGTGACCACGACTCCCCCCATACCCCTGCGCTTCCCTGCGGGGGACACCGGTGTGACCACGACTCCCCCCCATACCCCTGCGCTTCCCTGCGGGGGACACTGGTGTGACCACAACTCCCCACCATACCCCTGTGCCTCCCTGTGGGGGACACCGGTGTGACCACGCTGAGGGAAGCCGCCAGTGCCTGCTGTGTCACTGCGGCCATCACTCCCCCCCATGCCCCTGTGCCTCCCTGCAGGGGACACTGGTGTGACCACGCTGAGGGAAGCCGCACCATAAGCTCCGACACAGCAGCACACCACCTATCTGAAAGCAGAGTAGTGTTCCAGTCCTACTCCCCTTGAACCACTGTCAGAGAATCTCAATGAATTGTGTCCTCTGATACTGCGCCCGGACACTCGCGGCCTCCCTAGATCACAGAACACCAGTCACATTAGACAGAGCAGAGCAGGCTCTGGGTCTGGGAAACAGCAGTGGAGTTCAGGACCAGCGTGCTCTCCCAGACGAGTCAAGCGCTTGCTCTAGCAGGGAGAACGGTACCTGAAGGAACGAGCACACAGGAAGTATGCCAACGCAACATCTGACTCTTCACACCAGAGGAAGCAAGGAGGGGAGGCCGAGAGGAAGGCCACACAGCAGCCAGGGGTCAGGCGCTCCTCCTCGGGCTCCTCCCTTCTCACCTTGTACGAAAGCTGAACTGCAGACTCCGGGGGATACACAATGAAATGCCTTAACGTGAAGCCGAAGCCTTGAGGCGTTCTCTTCAGCGTGACGGTTTTGGGCCCCGGCCAGGAGAAAGCTTCGTCTTCGGACGGTGATACAGTTTCACTTTGTTCTTTCCCATCTTTATTTTTTGATACCTGAAGTGAAAAAGATGTTTAAAAGTTAACTGTCCTGAACACAATATACTTCCACACTTAGAAAAAATTCTGTGTCAAAATGTAATACCTGAGTAGGGACAGGAACTTAAGAGAGAAAATGGACTATATTCTGATGTATCCATTATATGTCTTACAATCAATCATGTAGGGGCTGGCGCTGTGGTGGAATGGGTAAAGCCACTGTCTGCAGTGCCGGCATCGCATATGGGCGCCAGTTCAAGTCCTGGATGCTCCATGTCCGATCCAGCTCTCTGCTAAGGCCTGGGAAAGCAGTAGAAGATGGCTCAAGTCCTTGGGGCCCTGCACCCGCGTGGGAGACTCAGAAGCTCCTGGCTCCTGGCTTTGGACTGGCACAGCTCTGGTCATTGTGGCCATCTGCGGAGTGAACCAGCAGATGGAAGACCTCTCTCTCTCTCTCTGCCTCTGCCTCTGTGATAACTCTTTCAAATAAATAAATAAATCTTTAAAAAATAATAATCAATCATGTAGTCATCATAAACTGAAGGTTTTTTTTTCTGGAAAACAATGATGCTATGAATCAAGAAAGAACACTTGGAAATTAGAAATATAATGTCTAAAATTAAAATTGCCATAGAAGGAATGAAGGATAACTCCAGGGAAATCTCACAGAGCCCTAGAGAGTAAGAAACACAAACTATGAAGAGACACAAAACTCCCTCTAAGGAAGCAGCCTAACCATTCATCACGTAGTCCAAAACAAACCGAGGATATTGGGAAATAACAGAGAAGGCCTCCAGGTGCTGAGCACAGAGCCAGCGTCCGCCTGGGTGCCCTGGCCATGCAGTTCCTCCTTCTGTCTTTCACACTCAGCCTTCACCTGGGCCCCCTTTCAACAAACTCAGATCAGAGATCCAAGCAGGAGCACCACCTACTGCTCCTGGGTTCACAGCTTCTCCTCCCCCAACCCTGATAAAACCCTGCAGTCCAGGCCTGGCTCCCAGCAGCCCCTGTCCTCACTTCTCTCTCCAGCCTGCTTAGGTCGCTCCTTTGCTCTCTCATTCCCTCAGTCACCTGCCCAAATCTAACCCTCCAGACATCAGCATCGCCTGCTCTGGGTCTGTGGCTATGCAGGTGACAAGGGTGGAAACAGCAGTGTTGCAGGTCCAGGACAAAGGCATTTCTCTCTGCTCACCCTAGAGCACTCTTCCCTCCCCTCTCCTGTAACCTCACCTGCAGCAGATAAGCCTGCTTCCCACCACACTGAGAAAACAGAAGAGATACATACGGTGGGCAGGACCGCCTCCTGTCTTGTCTCCTGCCTCCACCCCGACCTGGTACTGCAGCCCACACGCTCCTACTCTTCCCAGAGGGGGTTCTAGCAATCCTCTGTTCGGGGTCATTCCCCTCGGCATGCACACATTTTGATTTTTTTTTTTTTTTTGACAGGCAGAGTGGACAGTGAGAGAGAGAGAGAGACAGAGAGAAAGGTCTTCCTTTTGCCATTGGTTCACCCTCTAATGGCCGCCTCGGCCGGCGCACCGCGCTGATCCAATGGCAGGAGCCAGGTGCTTCGCCTGGTCTCCCATGGGGTGCAGGGCCCAAGGACTTGGGCCATCCTCCACTGCACTCCCTGGCCACAGCAGAGAGCTGGCCTGGAAGAGGGGCAACCGGGACAGAATCCGGTGTGCCAGTGCCGTAGGTAGAGGATTAGCCTAGTGAGCCACAGCACCGGCCATCTTTCATCTTAATTACAAAATCCTCTCTCAGCCACACAGCGCTCTCCAGCCACAGCTTTGTTTCACCTGCCTCTCTGTAGAGCACAACTCCCTCAAACCCGCCTGCACTTGCTGTCTCCAGCTCTCCGCTTCCCACTTCTCTGGAATCCTCTTAAATGATGCTTCCACCTCCGTCACTCCCTGAAACTGCTCGTCACAGTCACCGTGGCTTCCACTTCGTTCAGCTGGGCGGTCAGGCCTCATTTCTCATCTATGTAACCTGTCAGGTACATCCTTCTTTTTGGAAAAGTCTCCATTTGACATCCCACGTGAAGTTCCCTCCTGGGCTGCTTCTGCACAGGCTTCCTCCCACTTCTTCACGGGTTAAATTTCTGAACCTGGAAGTACCCAGGGCTCAGTCCATGGACTTCTCCAGCTGTACTCTGACTACTGGTGATCTTGTTCAGCCTCATGCACTAAGTACCATCTATATGAAGATGACTCCCATTTATCTCTAGTCCATACATCTCCCCAAACTTCCTATGTCTGCATTGCAAAGAATTTTTTCAAATTACAACCCTAAGTTCAAGCCAGCATTTTTAAAATGTCACTTGTATCAAATGGCAAGTATTTGGATACTATATTTTTTATTTCCCACTGGTGACCTGCTTCATATAAAAGTTGGCATAACAGCCACATAGTAACACTGCCCACCCAAACTTGAAGTAGGGGTAGCCATGAGAATGAGAATGAAAGTAACACGCAGTATACAAAAATCAACAGTGTTTTTACACAGTAGCAACAAGCAATTGAAAATTGAAAAATCACTTAAAATGACAGTTAAATATGAGATATTTAGGGATAAACCTGACAAATGATTTGTAGGACCTGTAACGAAACTCTAAACCACTGAGAGATAACAAAGAATACCTAAACAGATGGAAAGATACATGGTGCTTGTGGTTCTGAAAATCCTAAATCGTCATGATGGTAAGTCTCCCCAAATTGATCCACGATTCAATGCAATCCTCATCAAGTTCCCAGGAGATTTTTTTGTGAGATGTTGCCACACTATATCTAAGATTCACTTGAAAATGCAAAGAACCTAAAATAGCCACAGCTTTGGAAAAAAAAAAAATGAAGTACAGCAATCCAGACAGTACAGTGTTGGTATCAAGATGGACAGATAGAGTCAATGAAAAGAAGAGTCCAGCTATAGACCCACAACAACATGATGTTGCCCTTCTACTCACAGAGAAATGTATGCATATGTCAACGCTGTGCAGTATTATACAAACACTTGTGAACACAAACAGTTCTGGAACAACTGGCTATTCATGTGCAAGAAAAGAACTTGGATTCATAGCTCCCATCACAAACAAGCACTAACTCAAATGACCACAGACTTAACGTAAAACCTGAAACTATAACCTTCTGGAGGAAAACACAGGAGAAAATGTTTACAAATTTAGGTTAGGCTACGATTTCTTAGATAGGACACCAAAGAGGATGAATTATTTAAAAAAAAAAAAAAAGACAAACAGAACTTCTTCAAAATTAAGAACCTCTGCTTTTTGAAAGACATGTAAGAGAATGAAAAAAGATACTTGGAATGAAAAATTTTTACAAATCACATCTGATAAAGATCTCATGTCAACATTTAGTAATTGTAAAAAGATGGGCAGAAGATCTGGGTACCTTACCAACAGCTTCTTTTGCAAATAAGCAGATGCCAACAGGAAAGTGTAAATTAAAGACATAACGCAAAGCCAACACACTCCTACTAGCAGCATGACATTACGCAGGCTCATCCATCACACCAAGTGGTGCCCAGGATGTAAAGCAACTGGAGCTCTTGGACACCACTGGTGATGGATGTTGTACAATGTTACACACACCGGACCACAGCCTGGCACTGTCACAACAAGTTAAATACACACCTCCCATAAGATGGGGGTGGGCATTCGACTCTCAGGCAAATACCCAAGAGAAATGGAAACATATCTCAATATAGAGACTTGTGCATCAATGGTCATAGCCACTTTATTTGTTATAGCTATAGATTGAAACGTTTCATCAATAGATGAATAAATACACTGGGATCTATCCAAACAATAACAGGCTGCTATTTAGCAATAAAATAAAAGGGACTGTTGATATACGCAACAATATGCTAACTGTGCTCAGGTAAAGAACCCAAGGGGGAAAAGTGCATACTGGATGACTCCTTTTACATAAATCCCTAAAACTCCAAAACTAACCTAAGCTCTGCTGACTAAAAGCAGTCAGTGGGTGCCTTGGGTGGCTGGAGGGAGGACAGGATCACCAAGGGGCATACAGGAATCTGGGGCAGCATGAATGCCCTTGCCCGTGGCCGTGAGGACGTCTCCAAGCTGTGTTCACGCACAACAGCATACAGACTGCACAGCTTGACTGCGTTCTCTGGCGTGTGTGTCAAACATACCTCTGGAAACTACTTCAACAAAAGGTGGGGCGGGAGAATGACGACCCTGAGACTCAGGAAAGTGGCTGTCCTGGGGAGACAGCAGAGTGCAAGTGAGGAAGGGGCTGAAACCTGGAGTTTCTCCGGTGGCCCTGGTAACGAAATGAAGATCTGTGAAGGGCTCCTAATGGTTCCCTTTCTTATGCTATATAATGTCTGTATATATTACATACATTCTGTTGTATGTGCCTACAGCAAACCTAAAAAGTAAGGTGATTCTATAATTTCACATTGTAAAAAAGTAACTTCTTAATCATTGCTTTGTCATCCTTCCATACAGGATCAGATCTGATTCACCTTGTTTTATCTGACTCAGCATTTTAATATTCGGTTTAACACTGTGGTTAAGAACACAGGGTTTGGCAGCAGCTGAATCAGGCGCTAATCCCCCTCTGCCATTTGGGAGTGGCTGAATCGTGGATCTTACCTAGCCTCCCCATGCCTCAGCTTCCTCACCAATAAAATAAGCACAGAGCAGTCTCTCTGGCAACCAATGGGTACTGAGTGAGAAACACACGTAAGGAATTGAGGTTGTGACATCAACTGCCAGACTACACACCAGCCAACGCTCTTCATCTTTCCTAACAGCTCTTTAAGTCACAGTGTGTCACAATTATGTTAACACACCTGTGTGTAACATGCAACTGGAAACATGCATAAAAGGAGGCAAGAGAGCTCTGGGAAGAACTCAGTTAGCAATCAACAGTGTTAGAAGCATTCAGATCTCAGATCATCAGCTAAATTTTTCCTCCCTATTTTTTAAGTTTTTTTTTTTTTTTTTTTTCCAGAGAACAAACACTGAATTCGTCTCAGGGGGATTCTATTTGAAATGAATTAACTGCAAATCGATGGTAACTTAACTCTCCTTTCTTGGATTTTGAGATTGGGGAGAATGAGGCATAAAACCGTTAAAAGGAAATTATTGGAGACCACCGTTTTGGACTAAGCTCCTTCAGAACTGGGACCTAACAGAACAAGACTACTAAAGTGCCATTTCATCAAACTGAAACCAAGCTGCTATCTCACCTTCTGAGAAATCAGAGGAGATAACAGCCAAATTTCCCAAGCAGCCCAGTTTCAATGGCATGATAATAAAGTACCCCCCCCATCCTTACAAAAGAAAGTAACCTGGGGTTAATCAGTCAGTGTGCTATTGTTGTCTCCCAGTCCTCATCCCACAAACCATCTAACTTTGAAACAACCAATCCACTCTTTGTCCTTAGACTCTGCTTTCTTGAGACCTTCTGTCTATCCAACCCACCTCCAGCTCAGCTCCTGGGAACACTTAGTATACTTTATGGAATGAGGTCCTGCCCAATTCTAGACTTGAAAATAAAGCCAATTAAGATGCTTAAATTTGCTGTAACATTGCCTTTTCATAATACCAAACAACACGGGAGACTGCAGCTGAGTCCCAAGTGACTGTAAAAATGATCATACGCTTGATTAGGTAAAGTTTGTAGGATTAAGGTTATTCTAGGCTTCATTATCCAAATACTTTCGTTAAGCCTTAAGTAATGACTTGGCTTCTCCTTTTGTGATCCAAGCAGCTCATGCTCACTCACTCCCACTCTGTCCCTTCATTTCTTCAGTAAATATTTACTGAGCACGGACTTAGTATACACACCACCGAGTGACTACAAGAATGAATAAAATATGCAACAAAAAGTCAGTGGGTTTTTAGTTTTTATTTTATTTATTTGAAAGACAGACAGATCTTCCATCCACTGGTTCACTCCCCAAATGCCTACAATAGCCAGGGCCAGGTCAGGCTGAAGCCGGGAGACGGGAACTAAATCCAGGACTCCCAGGTGGGTGGCAGGCATCCCAGTGCCTGAGCCATCACCTGCTGCCTCCTAGAGTGTGCGTGCGTTAGCAGGAAGCTGGGACTGCAATTCAAGGTGGAGGAGCTGGAACTCTAATACGGAATGCAGGTGTCTCGCGTGTTATCTTAACCGCTGCACCAATTACCAGCCTCTGGCACACTGCTTTAATAAAGCTTCCTATTTTGAGATAATTATGCAGTTGTAAGAAATTATACAGGGGCCGGCGTTGTGGAGCAGCAGGTTAAAGCCTTGGCACGCAGCACCGGCATCCCATATGCCTGCCAGTTCGAGCCCTGGCTGCTCTACTTCCGATCCAGCTCCCTGCTGATGCACCTGGGAAGGCAGCAGAGAACAGCCTGGGTCCTTGGACCTCTGCACCCAGGTGGGAGACCTGGAAGAAGCTCCTGGCTTCAGACCGGCTCAGCTCCGGCCATTGTGGCCATTTGGAGAGTGAGTCAGTGGATGGAAGACCTCTCTGTCTAACTCTTTGAAATAAATAAATCTTTTTAAAAGATGCAGTAACATCTTGGAAAACTCTAGTGCAATTTCACAACAACCAAGGTATAGACAGAATCATATTCAGATTCCCACATTTCTACTGGTACGTGTATGTTTCCATGTGAGACAGGAAGGGAGAGAATGAGTTTGGTTCTAAGCCGTGTTAATCACACATGCAGGTTTGTGTGACCACCCCAGACAAGAAGAACCCCATCACAAGGACGTCTCCTACTGCCTTTTTTTTTTTTTTTTTTTTTGGACAGGCAGAGTGGACAGTGAGAGAGAGAGAGACAGAGAGAAAGGTCTTCCTTTGCCGTTGGTTCACCCTCCAATGGCCGCCACGGCCAGCGCGCTGCAGCCGGGGCACCGCGTTGATCCGATAGCAGGAGCCAGGTGCTTCTCCTGGTCTCCCATGGGGTGCAGGGCCCAAGCACTTGGGCCATCCTCCACTGCACTCCCGGGCCACAGCAGAGAGCTGGCCTGGAAGAGGGGCAACCGGGACAGAATCCGGTGCCCCGATCAGGACTAGAACCCGGTGTGCCGGCGCCGCAAGGCGGAGGATTAGCCTAGTGAGCCGCAGCAGTGGCCTCCTACTGCCTTTCATAGCCACATCCACTCTTCCCTCCAACCCTCCCCCTGTCCCTAACGCCCCCTCCCCAACACTAACCTCTTACATTTCCATCATTTTGTCGTTTCAAGAATGTCCTCTAAATGGAATCATACAGTCGGTAACCGTTTGAGATTGGCTTTCTGCACTCAGTGCAACTCTGGCGATTCACCAGGCGGCTGCCTGTGCCAACAGTTCACTCCTTTTTATTGCTGCGTAGTCAGTAACACATGATATGGATGTACAACGTTTTGTTTAACCATTAACTCTCAAGGGACTTCTGAGCTGTTTCCAGCTTTCTGTGAGATCATGGCTTCCATGTCTCTGGGATAAATGTCCAAGAACGCAACTGCTAGGTCCAATGAAGTCTTAGCACTGTCGGACAGCGGTGACAGGACCCCTCGGACCCCAAACCACAGGACCCGACTCCTGGCAGTTCTGGCGGCTGGGAGAGGCCAAGCGCAAGGCACTGGTGGACTCTGTGGACAGCGCCTGTGTGCTGTGTCCTCATGTGGTGAGAGGGCAAGGGAGCTTGCTTTCGTGATAGAACAAACCCCAATTCTAGGGCTCCAGCCTCCTGGTCTGATCACCTCCAGGTCCCTGCCTCCTACACCACCGGCCAGTCAGGAACTTCGTTTTAGCATAAGAATTTGGGAGAGGGGACACAAATGTTCAGAGCACCATGTAAACGTTTAGGTTTACAAAAAACTGCGGCCTTGTTTGCCACGCCCAGCCGCACCCATGTGCTCTGGTCTCTCCACACCCTGGACCACTTGGTACAGTACAGTTGTTAGGTATGTAGCGCTACCTCCTTCTGACCTTAATTTGCATTTCCCTACTGGCTAATGATGAGGAACATCTTTCTCCAAGGAGCGTAGCTGCCACCTCATTACCTAATTTAAAAGCACAAAAGAATCTTTAAGATGTAATCTAGGCCGGCGCCGCGGCTCACTAGGCTAATCCTCCGCCTAGCGGCGCCGGCACACCGGGTTCTAGTCCCGGTCGGGGCGCCGGATTCTGTCCCGGTTGCCCCTCTTCCAGGCCAGCCCTCTGCTGTGGCCCGGGAGTGCAGTGGAGGATGGCCCAGGTGCTTGGGCCCTGCACCCCATGGGAGACCAGGAAAAGCACCTGGCTCCTGGCTCCTGCCATCGGATCAGCGCGGTGCGCCGGCCGCAGCGCGCCAGCCGCGGCGGCCATTGGAGGGTGAACCAACGGCAAAGGAAGACCTTTCTCTCTCTGTCTCTCTCTCTGTCCACTCTGCCTGTCAAAAAAAAAAAAAAAAAAAAAAAAGATGTAATCTAAGTAAGTGAGCCCTTCATGCCACACACAAGGAAACCCAGGTGCAGACTTGTCAAGTGACTTATTCAAGATTGCAACAAACTAGAATCAGGGCCGGCATTAAAATCATGGTTTCCTGAATCCAAGGCTACAATATTTCCTCTGTCACATTATTTTCTGCAGAGACTCTTCCCTCCAATAGTTCTATGATCTACTGTCTTTAAATTTCCATCTGTGAGACAACAATTTTAACACATTAAATAAAAACTACACAGGTTGGAACAGCGTTGTGGTGCAGTGGGTTAAGCCACCACTTGCAATGCCTGCATCCTGTATCGGAGTCGAGTGCCAGTTCAAGTCTCAGCTGCTCAGAGGCCAATCCAGCTCCCTGCTAATGCACCTGGGGAAGTAGAAGATGGCCTAAGTACGTGGGCTGCTGCCACCCACCTGGGAGACTCAGATGGAATTCTGGGCTCCTGGCTTCAGCCTGGACCAACCCCAGCTGTTGCAGCCATTTGGGGATTGAACCAGAATCTGGATATAAGACTCTCTCTTTCCGCCTGCCTCTCCCTTTCTCTGTTACTCAGTCTGTCAAAATAAATGTATCTTAAATAAAACTATTCAGGTATTAACCTTTTTTCAAGTGTACTACTATGACTTGGCCTCACAGTTTCCAAATACTTTCAAATTTTATTTTAAATCATAGAAGTAACTCTCTTGGATAATGTTTCATACTTCAAGTTTCTGAATTAAGTTAACTGTATTGGTTCATTGATCTCTTCACGCAAATGGAGAGGATCAGATGAAGAATAAGCAATTTTTTTTCTTAAAGATGTATTTATTTATTTCTTTATTTATTTGAGGGGCTGGCACTGTGGCATGGAAGGTTAAGCCCCTGCCTGCAGTGCTGGCATCCTATATATGAGTGCCAGTTGGAGTTCTGGCTGCTCCGCTTCTGATTCAGCTCCCTATTAATGCACCTGGAAAAGCAGCAGAAGATGGATCAAGCCCTTGGGCCTCTGCACCCACGTGGGAGACCCAGAAGAAGCTCCAAGCTCCTGGCTTTGGCCTGGACCATCCCCAGCCGTCGTGACCATTTTGGGAGAGAAGCAGTAGAGGGAAGTCCTCTTTCCCGCTTGTTCTCTCTCCCTTCTTCTAATTTTCAAATAAATAAATAAATCTGTTTTTTAAAAGATTAATTAATTTATTTATTTGAAAGGCAGATTTACAGAGAGAGGGAGGGACAGAGAAGAGAAAGGGAGAGAGAAGTGGGGGCAGAGAAAGAGGGAGAGACAGAGACAGAGAGATAGATCTTCCATCTGCTGGTTCCCCAAATGGCCACAATAGCCAGGGCTGGCCCAGGCCAAAGTCAGGAGCCAGGAGCTCCACCAAGGTCTCCCATGTGGGTGGCAGGGTCCTGGATACTTGGGCCATCTTCCATTGCCTTCCCAGGCACATTAACAGGGAGCTGGTTGGGAACCGGAGCAGTCAGGACTGCTGATATGGGATGCCCGCACTGCAAGCAGGGCCTTATATAACCTGCTGCAACACAACACCAGTCCCAGCAATTTCTATTTTTCTCTCTGCAAACTCATTAAGATCTCACTAGGACACGGCTCAGTAGTCTCAATTAATCCACCCATCCACCCACAACATCCCAGCCTCAGGAGAAGGTAGGATTACATTTTTATGGGCCTAAGAGAAAAAAAGAGATACACATATACCTTCTTCATTCCTTCAATATAGCCAAGGGGCCTTTGACCTGCTGGATTTTATAACAAGGGCAAACCTTAGGAGGACAGGATGAAGGACCCCACAGTCACACATTTCCCCGCTAAAGAAGACAGATAACTAATGTGTATCCCTCCATACGGGGTCTTATTTTCCCATCACGAACAACACAGCATCAGAGAGCAAAGCCAAGAAATGCCTGGGACAATAGCAGTTAAATTCCTGTGAATTCCGCACTGTCATTTGATTCCCTTAAAAGACTTCATAACGAGGTCATTTGACTGAATAATCACTCAAGGTTAAAAGAAGTCAAAATAAAGGATAAAAGCTCTATAAAAACTAGATATAACCACTAGACAAATACAACTAAAAAGGACAGAAAGTATAAGGGGAAAACACTAATCTAAAACAATAAAGGAAATGAAAACTTCACATAAGGGAATGCAAAGTGGTTTGACAGAACTTTGCAGGACAATGGAAATGTGCTCACAGACTGATGAATTTCCACTGTACAGATTTGCTACAACACGGAAACACATATTTTCAACAGGTGAATTTTACAACCTGCAAATTACACTTCAATAAAGATGTTGACATTTATTTCCGTTGCATTCGAAAGGCAGAGAGACAGCTAGAGACAGAGACAGAGATCTTCCATCTACTGGTTCACTACCAAAATGTCTGCGATAGCCAGGGCTGGACCAGGCCCAAGCCTAGAGCCTACAACTCCCTTTGGGTCTTCCATGTGGGTGACAGGAACCCAAGTACTTGAGCCATCAGCTACTGCCTCCTAGGGTGGATATTAGCAGAGAATTGGATAGGAAGTGGAGGAGCCTGGACTCAAACCCAGGAAACCTGATATGGGATTTGGGCATCCCAAGCAGCAACTTAATGGCTGTGAGTCAAATACCTGCCTTAATAAATTTTTTTTTAAATTCACATAGGTAAAAAGTACAAAGTCTAAATGTTTGCCAGAGGTGAGATAGGGCTGTCCCCAAAGTAAACAAGATAGTTACAAAAGAATGCCTGTACATACGACAAATGGACTCTGTATCTTAAACCAGCTTTTGTAATTCCTTGTACTTGAAATAGAACGAGGTTAGCTGCACTCCAAAGTCCATCCGCGGTGAAGCACAGCAGGCATGTGTGTGGTGTTCACCTTCCAAGACTCAGCCTGAATCCCATCACATTTCCAAGATGGAGAGTCTTCCCTCAGCCAGCCCTTGGGAGCGTTTTGCTATGTTTCAGTCGTGCCAGCAGTCACATTAGTGACACCAGCTGTTTACACTAAGCCTTCCTCCTCATTTCAGGGCCAGACTTCGGCAAGGTGACAGCAAAAGGCTCGAAAACCAAAAACTTTCTGGGCATTGCCATGACACTACGAGTGGAAAATCCTACACCAGGCTTTATGTGATGGGTCGCAGTCAAAATACACACAATTATTCAAAACATTGTACAACATTGCTTTTGGGCTATGTATAAAAGTGTATATAAAACATAAACGATTTTCATCTTTAGACTGGGATCCCACTCCTCTATCTGTCAGCTTTTCATTAGTACAACCGAAAGAAATAATAAGGAAGAGAAGCTACTTCTGAGGGAGGGGAGTTTATCTTGGTTCATGGTTTGGAGGCCCGGAGCCCCAGCGGTCTGGCATCTGATGAGGAGAGCAGATGCAGCGTGCAGATGGAGGGCCCACGGCAAGCTAGTGGGCAGAGAGAGGACCCGGCCCACCTCGGGCTTCCACAGCCAGCCCTCTCAGGAGGAGTACCTTCCAGGGCACGCCCCCCGTGACCAAGGAACCCTAGACCCACCCCCTCAACACTGTACTGGAGCAAGTCTCCTCCCATTGCCAACAGTGCCACTCTGGTGCCAAGTCTTTACCACACGGGCCTTCTAGACATGGAAACTAACACCCAAACCATAACACATCCCCAAGATATCTCATTATGTGTCAGCATATGCAAATAGTCCAAAATCTGGAAAAATCCCAAATCCAAAACATTTCAGATAAGGCACTCAACCTGTAGTAATACATTTCTTGTTTGTACAAATGATTAACTGTCAATTAAAAATAAATTTAAAACATACTTTTTAATGCTTAAAACTGTCCCTTGCCCATACTGAGCACTAGTTAACTCCTTAAAAAAGGAGGCGGGGGCAGGGGGGGGAGAATTAATGGTACATAAAGGTTTATTTCAAAAACAGATTACAATGTCACTTTTCTCAAGAAAACGGTGTATGAAATATAGTTTTTTTTTTTTGCCCAAAGAGAAAAACAAAATCTTGCCAGATTTTTGAATACATTACGAATCTGATGAAGAAACGGGCTCACGGCGGTTGTGCCGGACGCAGAACGCACCTGACTGCGCTGGCCTTCTCCTTCCACGCTGAGCCAAGCATGAAGACGCTTCTTATTCTGCTCTCTCCAGAGCCCCACACGTAACAGAGAATTTCTCTTCTCTACGAGGCATTTCTCTTTAAAACTTTCCAACATAGGTGAACATAGGATGTTTCTACTTAAAGGAGTTTTTGTTCCTTTACATCCCAAAAGACTTGTTAAAACACTTGAATAAACGGTTATGTGCTGATTGTGCCTGGCAACTCTTGATGCACAGTTTGGGTATGGAATCGCTCCAGTCTAGGTCGACAACGGGAACTGCTCTGACGTTGAGTATCTAGATACATTTAGACACGTGTTTCCAACATTCTGTTCTTTCAATAGATATTTAATATACAGGAAATAAAAGATGACGACAAAAGAAACTATAATATTCTCATGACTTAAAGTTGATAAATATGGATGACTTTATTCAATAACATTTCAAATAAAACACTGCAAGTAATTTCTTGCCTAATTGACAGCTGACACGGGTCCCTTTGGCCACTGCTCTTGCATGATTTCCCTTGTGGATTACTTCAAACCAATGATGCTTTCACTGTATGATTTCCTTCCCTATTCTGCACTCCGTTTTTTAATGTAATTTTTTTTTACCTAGACAGCAATTTTTTTTCTCTATTTTTGGATCCCAGCATTTTAAAGACAAATTAGTTCTTAAATTCTCAATTTTGAAATTTCACAAGGACAGTTATTTTTAAGGACAGCTATTTTAAAATCTAAGTTAAATGGAAAAGGCAGGATGAATACTATGAACCCTCTAGAAATGTTTAACGAATAGTTGAGTTTCGATTAAAAAAAAGTTGCTTCTCATTATTTATGACACATATAATCTGGTCTCACAAAATGGAAAGATGGTGAAAATTCACAGGGTCCTTCTTCATAACCAGTGATCCACTCGGATCCATTTCTGGGCATATCCGGGTTGTTTTACACCTTGTAACGAAGGGTGTAGACTGTGCTCAGCTAACTCTCTCGGTCCTCCTGTGCCCAACTGTGACTGTCCCCACAGACACAGGGAAGAGTTTGAGCTAGTCTCCTAAAATACAGAAATCACCTTCAAAATTATGCCTGGAATGAGAACTCTCACTTGTCACTTGTCATTTAACTTTCCTTTTAATCTGAATGAATTCCTCTTTATTACTCTGATCCCAGAAGCTAATAATATGACTATGACTAGCCTATTTTCTGCATTTCTTTTTTTTTTTCTTTTTAGCCTCTGACTTTACTTTCTAATTCTTTTATCAGAAATACTCATTACAGGAAGGGACACCGGGGGGTATGAGACCTAGCTGTCTGCCAGGAAGGACAGGGAAGTGGGCTGACGACCGGCCAGCGGGACTTTGCTGAGGGTCATTTACTTTCTCTGCTGTATTCAACTCCACTGTGAATAGAACTCACCTTCTGTAATTATCCTCAAATAAATGGAAATGTTTTCCCCCCCGAATATCCTGCTATTTTAATAAAAAGCATCGCTAAGAGCATTTTCTGATTGTAAAGTTCCTTCAAGGCATTTTCTCGGTATTTACACGGCTTCTTTAAGGCTCTTACCTGTGTCTCCACGGTACTCACACGGCTTTGTAAAGGTATTTAGCTCATACAGGAGACACCTTTGTAGGACAGTGCCACAAGACAGACAGCTTCTTCTTATACAGGAACTTTGGAATGTGGAGTTGAGAAACCTGCCCTGGACTGGGACTGCCCTGGAAGGCCACGTGGTGGGAAGTCACCTGCCCCGCCGACCCACGGGCACCTTGCTGAATACCTCATCCTCAAAGCCTCACTTGTGCTCCCTTACTGCTGTCCTCAGACAAAGCAAAAATCACCCACCTCCCGTTCAAAGCTGATCCATGGCTTTGGTTTTAGAGAAAAAGCAATGGGAAACATTTCATAAGGTATTTTGCATTACAGTCAAGTCACGTAACCACAGATGTGCTCTGGGAAACACGGCGCTGGGTGACCTCATGGTTGTGGGGACATCACAGTACACACTTACACACGTGCCCACTGTCATCTATGAGTCTGCTGGTTTGCCTCCTAAAGAATGCAAAGCCTAAATTCTTTTTGATACCGGGTAAACAGTTCCATCCAAAGACTTATCATTGTACCAAAAATTATTTAAAAGTCAGTCATAATTGAATATGAAAACAAATGATCACCAAAGATCAACAACTGCTACATTTGACTCCTACAACTTTGAAGCATATGGTTACATTTTTTAAAAACAAGGGCTCACTGGGGCCGACACTGTGGCCTAGCAGCCCACTGCCTGCAGTCCTGGCATCCCATATGGGTGCCAGTTCAAGTCCCAGGTGTTCCACTTCCAATCCAGCTTTCTCCTATGACATGGGAAAGCAGTGAAGAATGGCCCAAGTCCTTGGGCAACTGCACGTGTGTGGGAAAACCAGCAGAAGCTCCTGGCTTTGGATTGGCCCAGCTCCTGTTGTGGCCATCCTGGAGGAGTGAATGGGCAGATGGAAGATTCTCTCCCTCTGTCTCTGTCTCTCTGTAACTCTGCTTTCAAATAAATAAATCTTAAAACAAAAAACAAGGGCTCAGGGCTGGCGCTATGGTGAAGTAGGTTAAGCCTCCGCCTGTGGCACTGGCACCATATGGGTACCAGTTCGAGTCCCAGCTGTTCCACTTCCAATCCAGGGCCCTGCTAATGGCCTGGGAAGGCAGCAGAAGATGGCTCAAGTGCTTGGGCCCCTGCACCCTTGTGGGAGATCCAGAGGAAGCTCCTGGCTTCCTTGCTTCAGATCTGCCCAGCTCCGGCCACTGCAGTCATCTGGGAAGTCAATCATTGGATGGAAGACCTCTCTGTCTCCCCCTCTCTCTGTAACTCTGCCTCTCAAAAAAAAAAAACACATGAAATTTGTATGCCTTAAAAAAAATCTTTAAAAAAAAAGGGGGCTCCATGGGGAGGCATCATGACAAGATAAGTTAAACTGCCAGGAGGGTCGCCCGCATCCCACATTGGAGCCGAAGCTGGTTTGAGTCCCAACTTCTCTACTTTCGATCTCTACTAATGAGCCTGGGAAGGCAGAGGAAGAAAGTCCACGTACTTGGGTCCCTGCACCCCACACGGGAGGCCTGGATGGAGCTCCAGACTCCCCATTTCAACCTGGCCTAGCCACAGGGTATTGCGGGAATTTGGAGAATCGAACCAGCAGATAAAGACCTTCGTTTCTTCTTTCCTTGCTGTCATTCCTTCAAATAAACAAAACTTAAAAAAAAAAAAAAAAAAAAAGGAGTGGGCGACCTTAGAATAGCACACTTCAAGCATTTTCTTTGTTAACGAAGCCTAATTAGCTCAGGTCCTGCAGACACAAATTCCATATATATCTGTCAAAAACAAAACTTTTCAGGATTCAGCTTGAATGCTGAACACACCGAGGCAGGGGTTTGTAGTGAATGATACTTGGATTGCCACAGTTAAATCTGCTTTACATAAGCTTTGGTCTGGCATTTTTGGAAAAGGAACACAGAATAGATTGACTAAATCCAACACCTGTTTCAGATCCAAAACATATTCAAATGTAACTGTAGCCACTCGTGTATTTCTTCCTCAACAAACCTTGTAGCTGTACTACATTAACACACACTAGACTTCCTCCTCCATGTTTTTTCCCTGTCCTACACTTTAGTCAGCACGCCACTTCCTAAAGAGCAGGAAGAGGGCCAAACGATACAGAAGAATAATATGATAAACTCATGAAGCGAGCCAAATGATACAGAGGAATAATATGATAAACTCATGCAGTCACGCGTAACCACGTGTCAGCCCGTGACGGTGTGCATACAGTGGGGGAAATGAATAATAACAGAGCTGAAAACCTCCTACTGCCTGGGTAGCAATGCGACACGTGTCCCTGTGTGATGCTGGAGGAACCAAACCCACTCCACTGCCGGTTTTGTAGCAGGACAGCCCCTGCACCGAGTTACTCAATAATGGCGCTACACAGTTACGGTCCTGGGATACATACTTACAGCACTGTACTTTTCATCACTGCTTTTTTTTTTTTTAAGGTCCACTGTCAAAATCCTCGGGCAGACTTCAGGCTGTGTGCAGAAGAAGGAGCTGTTATCACAGGAGGGCACAGCTCCATGTGTGTTACTGCCTGTGAAGACCTTCCAGGGGGACCAAGTGCTGGAGGTAAAGATGGTGCTAATGAGGATCCAGACCCCTGTAGACCTAGGCTAATTTACGTGTCATGTATTAAGTTTTTAACAATACATTTTTTTAATAAGTAGACAAAAATCTTATGGAATACGGATGTGAAGAAAGGAAATGTTTTTGTATAGCTGTGTGATGTGTTTGTGCTTTAAGTACTATTACAAAAAAGTCAAAAAGTTTAAAAATGTGAAAGTTTTCACTTCATAAAGTTATAGTAAGCTAAGACTTACGTGAAAATGTTTTATAAAGTTACAGCCTAGGTATACTGTGCCTGTGGAGCTGGCCGGGGGACAGCTGCGTCCCGGCCTTGGGGGTGCCGTGTTCGGTCTCTGATGCTGTATTTCTGCTGTGCCTCTTCTGTGTTTGTGTCTTGTGAGAGAGCTGCCTCGGGTACTCAGCACAGCAGCAGGCTGTCCAGGGTTGCCGGTGAGGAGTGTAGCAGGCCACGGCCACCACCTGGGTCTACAGGGATCACACAACCATGAAACTGGCCTGCGACACATTTCTTAGAGCAGCTCCCTGTCACCAAGCACTGTGTGACTGTCTACAGAAGAACGCGGTAGCGGTCAACCGCACGGAGCGTGCACCAGCTCCTCTGCTGCTCTGTACAGCTTACCCCAGCGCCAGCACGCTGCCCCTCTTCTCAAAGCCTACCTAACTCTACTGAGCACTGGCAACCCGTCACCTACCTAAAATCAGGAACATGGTTTTAGCTACATTCCTTAGCTGCTGGCAGCTTTCTGGGAAGTATCTACTAATCACAAAGATACAATGACAGAATGACCAGTGCAGCAAACCAACTTCTCCTTTTCCAAATACGGCACTGATCTGATAGGACCCATCTTCTTCAATTAATCTCTCTCTCTCTTTTTTTTTTTAAGATTTATTTATTTATTTGAAAGTCAGAGTTACACAGTTGGAGGAGAGGCAGAGAGAGAAAGAGGACCCCATCCGCTGGTTCACTCCCTAATTGGCCACAATTATTTATATATATAATATTATAATAATTATTCATATATATAAATATATATATAAGAATTCACAAAACAATCAGAATTATGTTGCTGTCTCTCTCTCTCCCTCTCTCCCATACACACACACACACACACAGAAAATCTTTGGAATTAAGAATCGCTTTACTCTTTTTTTCTAAACAATCCTCAGATTCTAAGAACATCAGGCTGGTGAGTGCTGTGCAATAGATCCCTGCGGACAGCCAGCGTCTGTTTTGCGGTTTGTTCTGTGCTGGGTGTGTTCTGTGCCCAGTGCCAGCAGGCCTCACAGCAGAACTCCCCAGCATGCACACGCCCGTCCGGGCTTCCTTCTCGTACAGTGCCTTTACTGTAAGACTGACGTACTGTATGACAGTGACTTATCCATAAACTACTTTTTTTTTTTTAATTGTTCTTTGAAAGGCAGAGAGACAGACAGAGATCTTCCATCTGCTGGATCACTCCCCAAGTGCCCACAACAGCTGGGGCTGGGCCAGGCCAAAGCCAGGGGCCTGGAACTCCATCCAGGTCTCACAGGACTGTGAGGTGGCAGCAACTCAAGGACTTGAGCCATTACTGCTGCCTCCAAGGTGCACATTTAACAGGAAGCTGTAAGATTATTTTGTTTTATTTGAATTACAGAAACAGAGAGAGAGAAAGCAGAGAGCCAAATCAGAAGTAGAGCAGCTGGGACTCAAACTGGTGGCCATATGGGACGCCAGCATTGCAGGCGGCAGCTTAACCCATTACTCCACAATGCCAGCCCCCAGAAACTCATCTTGTTAAAAGTACATATAAGGGCCAGCCCCGCGGCTCACTAGGCTAATCCTCCGCCTTGCAGTGCCGGCACACCGGGTTCTAGTCCCAGTCGGGGTACCGGATTCTGTCCCAGTTGCCCCTCTTCCAGGCCAGCTCTCTGCTGTGGCCAGGGAGTGCAGTGGAGGATGGCCCAAGTGCTTGGGCCCTGCACCCCACAGGAGACCAGGAGAAACACCTGGCTCCTGGCTTCAGATCAGCGTGGTGTACCGGCTGCAGCGTGCCGGCCATTGGAGGGTGAACCAACAGCAAAGGAAGACCTTTCTCTCTCTCTCTCTCTCTCACTGTCCACTCTGCCTGGTAAAAAATAAAAAAAAATTTTTAAAAAGTACATATAAGTAAGTTTTCCAAATATAAGTTAATTTGGGTTTATCAGTGATACTTCATCGGCCACCAATACTGACAATGGACTCAATCCCATGAGACAGCGGTTCACAGACTAGACAATTCCACAGAAGTTTACAGCCTGAAGGAAACTTGGAGATAACACAACTCAGCTTGGACATTCACCATTTTATACAACAGACACTCAAGACTCTAAAGAGAGGCTAAGCAACTTGTGAGAACTTACGTGAACACTGATGATCGCATCTGCCGATGAGGCCTAAGCTGAAGGAGGGTAGACCAGGAAGGGAGGGTTCCCAGTGGGTTGTGACTAAGGGGGGAAACAGCTCATACGACGAGCTCAAACGGGGCTCCCCACGTGCAAACCCACAGTCTCGGGGTCAGGCAGAAACCGCTCACGGACCGTCACAGACTGGGGCTTCCAGGAGGGCCAGGGCATCCTCAGACCTAAGACGGGCCCACTCCTAAAAGAATCTCCACCCCATATGCAGCAACAACAAAGTGGGAAGCTTAAAGGAGTGGCTTCAGACGCGCCTGGAACTGCTGAACCTTCCAGAAGGGGCTTTCTTCTTTCCTCTTCTCTCACCCCAAATCTATGAACCCTTTAGCTGAAAGATGGCTTGAAACAGAAACTCAGTATACAAAACATCCAATACACAGAGCTGCTCTGTTAGGGAGACCGGCAGGGGAGTTTGTGCAGAAGCCTAGGAACTCCTTGGAAACCAACAGTTTGTTAGGGAAGTTAAAAGTCATAGTTCTAGTTCAACCAATTTATTTTACAAATAACAGACCCTGAGGCCCAGAGAGACCTGCTAATAGCCTCAGAGCCAAGTAGGGACACGGCGTGGACCCGAACCAAAGTCTCCTGTCTTCCTATCCGGGAACTTTCCCATTACAACACTGCAGACAAACTGCCTTGGCAACTCAGGAATGACTGCCTATAGGTAGCATGGTCTTTTTTTTTTTTCATAATTTATATTTAGGTGATATCTAAATATTTTCATTAAAGATAAATTAAGGGGCCGGCACTGTGACGTAGCAGGTAAAGCCACCACGTGCAGTGCCAGCATCCCATCTGGGGGCCGGTTTTAGTCCCAGCGGCTCCACTTCAGATACGGCTCTCTGTTATGGCCTGGCAGGGCAGTAGTTGGGCCCCTGCACTCACGTGGGAGACCCGGAAGAAGCTCCTGGATCCTGGTTTTGGATCAGCTGTGGCCGTTGTGGCCATTTGGGGAGTGAACAAGGGGATGGAAGATTCTCTCTCTCTTACTGCCTCTGCCTCTCTGTAACTCTGCCTTTCAAATAAATAAATAATTTAAAAATATATATAAATTAGAAAATAACACTAAGCAAAAGGAAATAATTTAGCTTATCTACCTTTCTCTCTCTGCAGAAAATTATGGCAATATTTTGGGATATATTCAAACCTTTGCACATTTAAAAATATACACACTTTCTCCTACCCTACTTATTTTTATTTAATGTTTTATGAACATCTTTGCCAAAAGTGTCATTTTTAAAAACTAAATGACATTTTACCACACAAACTATATCTTATGAGTCTTCTCTTTGTAATTAGGTTTATACATTGTTGATTTTTTAAATTTTATTTGAAAGGCAGAGTTAGAGACAGAGGGAGAGAGGGATCTTCCATCCTCTGGTTTACTCCCCAACATGGCTGCAAAGGCTGGGTCTGGGCCAGACTGGAGCCAGGAGCTTCATCATGGTCTTCCACATGGAAGCACTGGGCCATCTTCCCCTGCCTTCCCGGGTGCACTCAGGAAGCTAGACAGGAAGTGGAGCAGCCGGGACATGAACCAGGGCCCATATGGTATGCTGGTGACACCAGGCAATGGTTTAATCTACTACGGCATAATGCTGGCCCCTCATTATCATTTTTATACTAGTGCTGCTGGTGTTATGATTACTACTACAACCACATTTTCTACTACAAGAATTACATTAGTATGAATTCCTAAGAAGAGAACTGCTGGCTCAAATAGACATTTTCATATTTAGCTTTATTTAAAAATTTCAAAAGGGTCATCCATAAAACAGGGACCCAGATCCTAAGTCCACTGATAGGATGGGACTGCTGTATCCGTGTTGTTGCCACAACTGGGGAGTTTTTTATGTTCACAAACACACCAGGAAGGGCCAGCACCGCGGCTAAATAGGCTAATCCTCTGCCTTATGGCGCCGGCACACCAGGTTCTAGTCCCGGTCGGGGCACCAGATTCTGTCCTGGTTGCCCCTCTTCCAGGCCAGCTCTCTGCTATGGCCGGGAGTGCAGTGGAGGATGGCCCAAGTGCTTGGGCCCTGCACCCCATGGGAGACCAGGAGAAGCACCTGGCTCCTGCCTTCGGATCAGCACAGTGCACCGGCCGCAGCGGCCATTGGAGGGTGAACCAACGGAAAAGGAAGACCTTTCTCTCTGTCTCTTTCTCTCACTGTCCACTCTGCCTGTCAAAAAAAAAAAAAAAAAAAACAAAAAAAAAAAAAACAAATACACCAGGATGGAAAGTGGCCCTTACTTCTTAGCTTCTTTCACTACTAGTAAAACCAGACGTCTTTGCATGTAAGAGCCTATTCTTAGAGTCCTGTAATACAACTACATGGAAGAAAACATGGTATCCAGCTTCTTTAAGCTACATGAGGGCATGGTGTCGCCGCAGCACAGAACACAGCACCCATGCAAAATTATAAATGGGACTGCCAAGAATGTCTCAGACCATGGCAGCAAACGCCAAAGCAAAGGCCCTGGGAGCTGGAAAGACCCAGGCAGCCACAGGCCGTCACCGGGGGCAGGAGACTGCAGGTCTCCCAGGAGATCACAAGCTGCCAGGGCAGGATCGCACTCCCTGCCGTGCCGCTTGTGTGAGTGCGGGGTTGGAGCTTGACTTCAGGGAAACATCAGAGCAGGCGCAGCTGTGAGCTGTTAGGCCCGGCGTGGGCCGATGCCGAGAAGCTGAGCGCATCCACGGCTCTCGGGGGGACAGACAGGGCCTGGCGACGGAGCAACTGGGCTGCCATCGGTTTCTGATGTGGCGAGGCTCAGCTCACCCACGCCCTGCGCAATGCATGGCTCTGTCCAGGTCAAACCCAGTGGTATCCCCTGCACTGCAGAAATCCAGCAAAGCAAAACAGATTAGAAAAATAAATCCAAAAGCAGATTATTGTTTCATAATTTGCTCATGGTCGTGGCCTCCCATATGGGTGGCGCCGGTTCCTGTTCAGGCTGCTCCACTTCCGATCCAGCTCTCTGCTGTGGCCTGGGAAAGCAGTAGAAGATGCCCCAGGTCCTTGGGCCCCTGCACCCACATGGGAGACCTGGAAGAAGCTCCTGGCTTTGGATCAGCCCAGCTCTGGCCTTTACAGCCATTTAGGGAGTGAACCAGTGGATGGGAGGCCTTTCTCTTTCTCTTCCCCTCTCTCTGTAACTCTACCTCTCAAATAAATAAAATCTTAAATTAAAAAAACTTTGCTCATGAAAAGTTATGATTAACTATCAGAAAGTATTTTAGGTATATTTTAAAGGCTTTGGTGGAGCTTACTTGATATTCAAAGGAATCCTGGGTAAAAGCCTTTTGGAAGGCAATAAATTATTTTAATCACCCCATGACCTATAAATGGAATTCCTTTTCAAAATAACGCATTTTTGGAAACTACATTGTAAAATGGATCATTTTAATAGATAATATTTTTATACAGAAAAATGTTTTCATTGGCTAAAACGCGGAAATAACCAACCATATCACTGAAGTAAAGATTTAATCATTAGAAACCTCTACAGATGTTTATAAGGACAAATTGCAATGATTTTTAAGTAAGTGTAAAGATACAAGCTGCATATCGTACATGAAGGATGTGAAAGTGTAACAGAGTACTACAGTATACAAACAGAAATCCAATATGCCATAAATTTCACCAAAAAATGTCACAGTTGGAATGAAGAAGCATGAGTCACCCCGTCAGCCTGAGAGCCAAGAGGGAATCAGGTGCTGGCGGCAGGGCGGCGACACTGCTGTGCTAACAGCGCGCGTTCACTTGTGAGCTCTTTATTTACGTCTGATCCCTCCCTGCCCAGGCTGAAACGCGAGGTCTGCAAGAGCCAGGATTTGGTTCTGTTCGCAAGCAGCAGCACCAGGCAGGTCTGTAGAAACGGCCTGAATGAACAGGAGACAGAGATGCGCCTTGTCCGCAGAGGAGATGTTATGCTTGTAATTACACTCCTGCTGCTGTGTTCATTAGCTTCACGGTGGTCCCCACCACTGGCCTTTCATTTTCAGGAAGGCAGACATCCTAGTGCCCTATTCTACAGCCATGTCCAGCCCAGGAGCCAGGCCGAAGCCAGGTGCTGAGTGAACGCGTGGGAAGCAGAAGACTGCCACAACTTCAGAGCCCTCAAGCTGTGCCCCAGGACACCACACCAAGACCTGGCCGCCGGCTGACCTCTTGATCTGCAGGCCCGAGCCAGCTGCTTGCAAGGTGGCCCTGACAGCCTGCATCTCAAGAGGGTCCCTACCCCTCCCTAGCTGATCAAAGGGGCAAACGACGTGGTTTACACGAACACCCACGTCTCTCGGGAGCCTAGACTCTGGGTCTATAGAAGCCGCAGAGTGACCTGTCCGCAGGCCACATCCCGTCTCACACGAGCTCCCTGGTTTAACCACAGTTCACAGGTATCGTATGCATTGGCTGGAGGGATTAACTACCTCCTGGGGGTGTCTGCTGGGAGCGACAGCACCGTCTCCTCTGAACCTTGTTCCATGCGCCTTGCTTTCTAGTTTTTCACCATACTAAGTCATAGCTGAGTCCCACTGCATGCCACATCCCAGGGCCCTCCCAGCAAACCAATGAACCGGGCGCCATCAACAGGATTTGGCTCCAGCAGACATTTAAACCCGCAAGCCACAGGCTAAGGGCACCGAGAGGGCGGAAAGCCAACCCAGTGCGGATGTCTGGGAGGACGGCCCAGCGGGGGATCCTGGTGCCTCCTTAGAGGGTGATTCTCTGAGTGAAAGGCTCAATCTCCGCCCCAGGGGCAGGTTAGTGGCGCAGTGGGTTAAGCTACCACTTGTAACGCGGGCATCCTGTATCAGAGCACCAGTTCCAGTTCTGGCTACTCTGCTTCCAATCCAGTTCCCTGCCCATGCACCTGGACAGGCAGCGGAGGATGGCCCAAGTACCTGTTTGGCCTCTGTACCCACAGAGGAGACCCAGAAGGAGCTCCTGGCGTCTGGCTTCAACATGCTCCAGACTGACCTGCTGCAGCCATCTGGGGAATGAACCAGCAGATGGAAGATCTCTATCTCCCTCTCTCCCGCTTTCAAATGAATAAGTAAGTAAATCTTAAAAAAAAAAAAAAAACCTCTGCCCAGCTACTCTCTACTGTCTGGCCTACCATGTGATGCCCTCATGCCCTCAGTGCCCACACCACACTACCAACTGCTGCCCTCACCAAAGGCCAAACCAAAGGGGCCACCCGATCCTGGACTTGAACCTCCGAAACTGCAAGCTAAAATAAACCTCTCTTCTTTATACAGTTTGTTTTCTGCGGTATTTCTTTACAACAAAAAGCTGACTAATAGAAAGTGAGCAGGCTGGGGGATCCCCTCTCCAAATTCCAAAATGGATTACATAACCAATCACCTAGAGGCAGCCAGACAGTAGAAACAGCAGCGATACCTGCCCCCAGGTCTCTGAGTCTAAGTGTACTCTCCTTCCCGGGAGTGTGGGCTGGACTTCAAGGTCGGCTATGAATGGAATTCAGCGAGGGGCATGGCCTGTCACTCCCACAACCAGGTTCCAAAGACCACGACCTTTCTCAGCCCTTCTCCTGTCTCTCTTCATACAGTGCCTGCCATGCTATGAGCTGCCTTCTGGAAGGCTTACAAAGGGAGCGCCTGGCTGCCAGGACACCACCAACCCCAGCACAAGAACAGAGGCCAAGTGCCAGCACTCACCATCAGCTCAGGGGCCTGGCAGCAGACTCTTCCCCAGGCCAAGTCCCGAGATGCCCACAGCTCTGGCTCACCCCTCAAACACAGCCTTCCAAGACCATCTGCTCCAGAGGACCCGGCAAAGCCATGCATGGACCTCCGACCCACAGAGAAACGGGGACTAACATGCTGTTGTTTTGGTCCCCAATTTTGGGGGGCCATTTGTTACTCAGCGACTGCAGGCTGACCCTTGCTACCATGTAGAATCATGCACAATGCAGACAAAATATGCAAGGTTCTGTGTCCTGGACAGGAGCCAGCAGGCAACAAAGACGGTGATCCCAGGAAAGGAGAGATGAACCCAGTGAGCCCTGTGACAGCACCAGTGGAGGGCACAGGGACAGGGAGCCCAGGCCCAGGAAGAAGGTGGCTCAGAGAACTCCAGGAACCTGCAGCTCCTGCCTGGTCTCCCCCGAGGGCTGAGGGCTGGAGGCACCAACCCCTGACACTCGCAGGCCAGCCACGGTGCCCAGCCCACCAGCGAGAGTGTGCAACCTCCTGCCTCGTGGGCCACAGGCAAGGTCTTCAGAAGAAGCAAAACTCACATGAGCTCCAGCTCGTCAGGTACCCCCACGGAACAAGAACAGCCAAAGGAGGGGGCAAACCCCCCAAGAGCTGCAGGCATGGCAAACATTGCAGCCGGCATGGGAGAGCGGGCCGGGCAGCGCTTCGCAGGGGTCAGACCGAGAAGGACAACTGAAAGCCGGGATAAGGTGGAGACACTCCTACCTGACACGGGACTTAATACTGAAGTAAGGGCCTGGTCAAGGCTCAAAACCACTAGTGGGATGGAAGACTGGAAAAGGCGGTCTCCCACATTAAATAGAGATGCCCCGGCAGACCAGCGACAGGGACCCAAAGGCGCAAAGAACCGGGGTGTGTAAGGGGTCAGCACTTGAGATGGGACAGCTCCACCCCCCAGGCCAGAGCTGACGGGCTCTCACCTGCCCCTGAGCCAAGGAGAAGTGCCGGGGGCAGCCGGAGCTGCTGGCGATGAAATGGCCTTGTGGGGAAGGTGGAGGGGGGGGATTTGGGTGGAGGGGTGAGAGTGGGGTGGGGACAACGGGGCAGATAAAGGGGTGCTTTCCTGCTTGAGAAAGAGGAGAGGGGAGAGAGACGGGGGTGCGAGGGAGTGGCAAGACCCTGCTGCTTTGTCACCTACTCAGCCGCTCTCTCCCCCATCCCGTCCCACCCACCCTCCCCCCTGTTCCTAGGACTCCTCTCAGTCCACCTCTTCTCCACTACTCCCTAAACTGGCCATCGATTTGAAATATGCTTTTTTTCCACATTTTGAACACAACTCGCCAATTCCTGTTTGAAAGCCTGATGTGTGAACATGGTCTTCTTCAACTGAGAGGCGAAGCACCGTGAGTGAAGTGCCCTACCATGGGGAGGCAGGGCCGAGGTGCTTTGTGGATGAAGCCAGTGAATTCTGCAGCTCCTGCATTTGCTTACGTCTGGACACCCTTGGGAAAGCGAGGCCCACGTTTGTAACGCACCTGCTTCAGAGCCTGGACTGAAGGAAGGATTTTTTTTTTTTTTTTTTTTTTGACAGGCAGAGTTAGACAGTGAGAGAGACAGAGAGAAAGGTCTTCCTTCCATGTTTCACCCCCCCAGCTACGGCCGGTGTGCTGTGCCAATCCAAAGCCAGGAGCCAGGAGCTTCCTCCTGGGCTCCCACGTGGGTGCAGGGCCCAAGCACTTGGGCCATCCTCCACTGCCTTCCTGGGCAGAGAGCTAGACTGGAAAAGGAGCAACCGGGACTAGAACCCGGGGTGCTGGCACTGCAGGTGGAGGATTAGCCTAGTGAGCCGCGGCGCCGGCCCTTGGAGGAAGGATTTTCCCATCATCCTCCGACCTGACAGTCGCTATGAACGGTACTCTGCATACGCAGCTTTCCTCATCCATCGTGAGCTAAACACTGTAGCATAACATGGGAGAGCCAATGTCATTCCACAAATACACAGTGGCATGCATCACACAGCCTGCTTTTCTAAGAATCACGTCTGGTTAGAACCGGAATCCAGAATCCTGGAAACCGTCTAATCAGCTTACCCAGACAGTAAAATCCAGCGAGCCAGCAGCCGGGCTCAGCATCCCGCAGGCAAGTCCCGGCAGTGGGGAGGATGGTCTCTGCTCTCGCCCGAGGCCTCTCCCACACACCTCGGGGCCTCACACACTGTTTTGCCGGAAGACAGGGGGAGGCAACATTCAAAAGCAATGTGTGTTTGTCCCCATTGCAGGCAAGCCTGTCCAGAAGCCGCTGGCACGGGACCGCATGGTACTCATCCACACACTGCCCAGGCCGCCTGGACTTCAGCCATCCCGCGTCTGCTGTCCTCACTCCCTCACCTGACCTCACCATCAGCCAGAGCTCCTGTGCACCTCACCCGGGCCCAAGACAAACATGGCTGACAGAGTTAACTCCTGGGTCCTCCGAGTCGCAGGACCAGGCAGCTGGCTTGACATCAACCATCAGTCAGAACCAGAGATTTAAGCAAACTGCTTACAACTCAAAAGTAACTGCTCTTCTGCCGACAGCAAGCACACACACGAGTCTTGTTAAATGAGATTAAGGACAGCATGTTTTTCCAACTTTAGCATTGAACTCCGCTCACGGACCCCACGTTGACAACTGCTTATAACACGTTCACCAGTCACAACATACTTACACATGTATGTTAGCAAGGTATCAGCAACAGAGAGCTAGCAAGTAACGCATCAACTCACCAGCATCACACAGGCACCTCGAACTCCCAGCTACTGATACCTACTACAGTGGTCACCTCTCCCCCTCTTTCTGTTCTCCTGCCTTCCTCAGTCCGCTCTTCAGCCCCGGATCTGTCTCAGTACTCTATCACTTCCGACACTCCTGCCACCATATTTCCCCCTTCCTGCTCCTGTTTTACCTCCTTCCGGCCACTTTTCTCCATCACTGCCTAAACTGGCCATCAGCTGGGGGAAGGAAGATACGTGATTTGTGGACATCATCGTCACTGTTTATGCTACGTTTCTCACGCAACTCTAGGATGGCCACCGTATTGTCAAGCCGTACTGTGTCCATCAGCAAGGAGGCAGCCCAGCCTGAGCACTGGAGTCTGACTGCCTAGGCTGCACGGCTGCGCGGCCCTGGGCAAGCGACTTAGCGACATGCTAACATACATGCGTAAGTATGTTGTGCCATCAGTCTCCTCGTCTGCACAGCGGGACTGTACAGCAGCACCTCTGGAAGGCTGTCACAAGAATTAAAGGAGGTTAAATACGTCAAAGTATCTGGCACACACCACTCACTCAATCTTATTTTTTTTTTTTTTTTTTTTTTTTTTTGGACAGGCAGAGTGGACAGTGAGAGAGACAGAGAGAAAGGTCTTCCTTTGCCGTTGGTTCACCCTCCAATGGCCGCCGCGGCTGGCACACCGCGCGGATCCGAAGCCAGGAGCCAGGTGCTTCTCCTGGTCTCCCATGGGGTGCAGGGCCCAAGCACTTGGGCCATCCTCCACTGCACTCCCTGGCCACAGCAGAGAGCTGGCCTGGAAGAGGGGCAACCGGGACAGAATCCGGCGCCCCGACTGGGACTAGAACCCGGAGTGCCGGCACCGCAAGGCGGAGGATTAGCCTAGTGAGCCGCGGCGCCAGCAATGTTACTTCTTAATCTCTCACAAGATACTGACCTAAAGCCCCTTGTAGCTTTCTTCACCATTTCAGCAGTTTGGTGCGATGGGGCCAGTCACCGGGCTTGGACAGGTGGTTTTTTTTTCCTTCCATGCCCAAGGCCAACAGCTCTGACACCTGCAAGTCTCAACTTTTCAGTTCAGAGGCTTAGTCGGGTTTCTCCTAACCGTGGCCTGTAACTACCACGTCCCTCTGTTCTAATTCGCAAGCTCTCGCTGCAGAAAACGAGCCCCCTGTGCATCCCGCAGTGGTATCCCTGCATACCTAAATCCCTTTGCCGAGGCCCTGTGCCGTGCGCACCAGCAACTTTTTCCCTCGCCACCTCCAGCAGGGCCACCCACACATCTCCAGGAGCAGACCCCTGCTGGTGAGCAGTGAGCCTAACGGTGAGGAGGGGGCGGCAGACTGAGCCAGCCCCAGGGGCTGTCCTGGAGGTCACACCAGGAGAAAAGTGCATTGGCAGCAGCAGCCTAGCAAGACAAAACCTCAGGAATCCCAGCCCGAAGTCCTAAATGTCAGGCGCTCTAACTAACTAAAAATAATAATAAAAGAGCATTTAGGTTTTTCCCTTCTACTTTGGTAAAGAAATATAAAATATGAAAATCGACAGCATTTTCTTTCCGTTCAGTTATTCTGGATTCATCTGGGCTCTTATTTGATAGAAAAAAGAGAAGGAGCATTTACCTACTTGAGTTTTTCTTTTTTCTTGGACAGGCAGAGTTAGACAGTGAGAGAGACAGAGAGAAAGGTCTTCCTTCTGTTGGTTCACCCCCCAAATGGCCGCTACAGCCAGAGCTACGCCGATCCGAAGCCAGGAGCCAGGTGCTTCTCCTGGTCTCCCATGAGGGTGCAGGGCCCAAGCACTTGGGCCATCCTCCACAGCCTTCCCGGGCCACAGCAGAGAGCTGGCCTGGAAGAGGGGCAACCGGGACAGAATCCGGTGCCCCGACCGGGACTAGAACCCGGTGTGCCGGCGCTGCTAGGTGGAGGATTAGCCTAGTGAGCCGCGGCGCCAGCCCTACTTGAGTTTTTCTATGCATACAATTATTCAAATATTATGGCAGGTGGTAACATCTTAAGGGTGGGCATTTGCCTTCATGTGGACAAGAAGATGTGATGTAAAGTAACGTGTGTGTGGAAACACACTTAAGTATCTTTTTTCCAAAAAATCCTCTGAGTTTCTTTCCACCATTTGAATCCAAGCTTTAACTTGTGGGAGATGCACCTCAGGATCTTGTTAAAATGCAATTCTCTTTCCTTCAGTGTGAGGTGGGTGCTGGGAATCTCTGCCCTTCTCACAGCTCCCGGGGGCACACACTGCCGCTTCACGCGCACACACGGAAGGTCAGAAGGCCCACCCCCAACCTCCTAGCTTATCAATGTAAAGCTCTTGGCAAAACTGGGCTACCAGCTGTGCCTGGACTACAAAGGGTGCCGGGGAGGAGAGAGGGTTTCAGTGGGAGGCAGTAGTGAGAACACTTCCGCACAGCCGGTCTCTCTGCCTTCCTGCTGGCGCCCCGGGAAGCCCAGGCACGTCCACGCTGTCACCCTGTGGTCTGTCATGCCAAGCAACTGATTCAGGATTCCTCTAACTCTTCTTTCTTGAAATGAATTTACACCAAAGAACTAGTTCTGTTAAATTTTTAATCAAGTTTCCAGTCAAAATGACAGCCTTCTTTCAATGAAAAATTGAGAAGTACCTTCTTTGACAATATGACTTTCTTTTTAAATTTTTTATATATATTTTATTTAAAAAGCAAAGAAAAAGAGAGAGAAGGACAGAGAGTCCCATCCACTGGTTCGCTCCCCAAATACCCAAAACAGCTGGGGCTGGGGCTGGGCCAGGCCTAAGCTGGGAGCCAAGAACTCCATCTGGGTCGCCCACACTGGTGGCACGGACCCAAATACTTGAAACATCACCTGCTGCCTCCCGCGGTCTGCATCAGCAGGGGGCTGACATCAGGAGTCGTGCCAAGACTCAGACCCAGGCACTCCAACGCGGATGCCCAGCGCCCACCCCGCTGTGATCGTTCTTCCCAGAACACTTCTCTGAGAAGGGGACATATGAGCGAAAACCTGAAGCAAGGGAACAAATCACACGGAGACCTGGGAGAAGCACCTTCAACACAAAGCAGGCTCAGCCGGGAAACAGCAGGAAGGCCGTGGTGGTCACAGGGAGGAGGGGGAGGAGTAAATGGACACACGCTAATGGAGAGATGATGACCGAAAGGAAGCCAGTCTCCAAGGCTCTGGCTTTTACACTAAGTGCTGGTGCAGTCTGGGTACAGTAACGCACTCTGATGTTGGCCGAGCTGAGGCAGCCGCACCGAGCACCCGGCTCACAAAGCACGCAATGCCAGGAGCTCCTGCCCCCTGCTCCCCACAGCGCCTTCTGGGCCCCATACATGCAGCTCTGCAGCAACGATCACATTGTGTTCGAAGATAATGAAGAACTGGGGCTTGCAAACGACACATAAAGGAAATATTAAGCCCAATTTTTTTTTAATTTTTTTTTTATTATTTCTTATTTTTTGACAGGCAGAGTGGACAGTGAGAGAAAGAGACAGAGAGAAAGGTCTTCCTTTCACCCTCCAATGGCTACCGCGGCCAGTGCGCTGCGGCTGGCGCACCACGCTGATCCGATGGCAGGAGCCAGGTACTTATCCTGGTCTCCCATGCGGGTGCAGGGCCCAAGGACTTGGGCCATCCTCCACTGCATTCCCTGGCCATAGCAGAGAGCTGGCCTGGAAGAGGGGCAACCGGGACAGAATCCGGCGCCCCGACCGGGACTAGAACCTGGTGTGCCGGCGCCGCAAGGCGGAGGATTAGCCTAGTGAGCCGCGGCGCCGGCAAGCCCAATTCTTGTCCCTGACTCCACTATCACCAAAGCTTCAGGCCCTGACTCAATACTGATCAGCACATTTGAAATTTATCACGTACCCAGGTGGGAAGGCGGGGCAGGGGTGGGGGCATCTCCTCCTATAGGTGCCATGGGAACTAATACATGACAATCAATAAAGTTCCAAAATTCACGTGTCTCTCCCACATTCCAAGAACAACTTGCTCTCTAGAAGTTTCTCAGTGAATACAAAAGTGCATTTTTAAAAATTATGCCTTAAACTACTCTCACTGGCTCAGTCCTTTCACTGCGGAAACTTAATCTATGAAGAGAATCCTTCACAGGGAAGAATCTCAATCATAAAGATATATCTCCATGTATGCATGTATGTTTTCTGGCCAGACTATCATGCAGTCATCAACAATGTCACAAGAATGAGCCAATGCAGGTAATATAATGACTCCACCTTGTAAAAGGCACAGGCAAAACGACACCGGGCAAAACTGGCAGTGTGCACATCAAAACATTAACAGGATTACATCTGAGTGATGCAACTATATAAACTGATTTCAACTTGTATTTTCCAATTTGTACAAGTGACCATACATTTTATCTACAATTTAAAAAATTAAAGTAAATTAACCCTTGACTCCCCTCTGTTTATTTCCTACATGACCCTCATCTGACAGAACCTCTATGCGCACTACACCCATCCGGAACACACCAACAGCAAGTACTTGACACGATGGCGGGCGGCACGCTGAACACTGTTTATCTTCACAACCATCGCTGACACAGGCTCTACAGGCACCGAGGAAGTGGAGGTGAGCAAGTAACACTCGCATCCTACGGTGACATGGAGCCAGCGACCGTGGAGGCCTTGGGGCCAGTCCCGTCCTTGGCACTAAAATCCACACTCTCTGCTCCAATGCTCACGGCCTCCCTGCAGTGGAGTACCTGTATGTGATAAACCACCACGTCGGGGTGGCACCGAGGCACAGTGGGTGAAGCCGCTGTTCCCAGCGCTGCCGGCCCCCCGTGTCAGAGGGCCAGTTTGAGTCTTGGCTGCCCTGCTTCTGATCCAGCTCCCTGCTGATGTGCCTGGGAAAGTGGTGCAGACGGTCCAAGAGCTTGGGCCCCTCCACGATGCGGGAGACCTGGAGAGAGTTCCAGGGCTCCTGACTTCAGCCTGGCCCAGCCCTGGCAACCATTTGGGAAGTGAATCAGTGGATGACAGATCTGTCTCTTACTGTCGCTCTGCCTTTCAAACAAATAAATCTTTAAAAAACAACACCAAAAGGATGTAGTTGTTTCCGCAGCATCATGCGAAGCCACGGGGGAGCTGGCAGCACCGGGAAGGTCAGAATACTGACCCTGTCTTTAAAAAAAAAAAAAAACCTCAGTCGGAATTCCCAACGGACAAGCATGGCCGCGCTCCGCCAGCTCCTCGCCCCGTTTCTTCTGCTCATGCCCCAGTTGGCCTCTGCCTTCCTCACCCTGCTTTCTCAGGAACCTTCCACTTTCTCTCCCACACCTCTCCCTGCCTGTACAGCAAGCCTCCCAAAGGTGCCGCCCAGCACAAAGCAATCCATCACTCCCTCAGTCTTTCTTGTTTTTTGTTTAAGATTCGTTTGTTTGCAATCAGAGGGATAGAGAGACAGGGACGGATGGACACACACACACACAGAAAGAGAGAGAGTTTTCTTCCATCTGTTGGTCCACTCCCCAAAATATCTGCAACAACCAGGACTGGACTGGAAACACAGCAGCAGGGACTCCGGCCAGCGCTCCATGTGGGATGCTGGTGCTACAAGCAGTGGCTTGACCTGCTGCTCCACCACGCTGGTCCCTGCCTCTGTCCTACAAATCACAAGTTACACACTGGACGCCAAGAGCCACACCTGCCCAGCAGAGGGGTTCGCTTACAATCCCGCTGTCCCAAAACACTAGAATTAGTCATTAACACTTAAACATGAGTACATATTCACATAAGAACCCAAGTGTTCAGCTTGTCTTGAAAACAAAACGATCTAACAGTGGCCCACGGTGGCAGCAGCTCAACTCCAGCTCTCCAGAACCCATCAGCCGTTCTCTTCAACTCCCTCCACTCCGTCTGGGCACACTTCAAAGCCTGGTCCCACAAGCAATGGGTCTGTAACCTCCTCCCAATACTAGAAGCAGTGGCACCAAAGTCACTTGTACCAATGTTACATTCTGCTACATTCTGTAAGCATGTGAGACGCTAGCGAGGAGGCTGAACCACAAGGAAGGACCCACAGTAACCCCAGCACAGCCCAAAGCTTGTCCCTGGGTCAGCTCTGCCTGGACTCCGCCACATCCCTTTGGGTAGGCAGGATGGAGTCTCAAAAAGGCCTTCATCCTCAAATCAGAAAGCGCTCTGATGAGACTAGTGAGTCTAGCAGTAGCTGCAAACTAATCAGAAAACACGAAGCGAAACAGCAGGAAGTGCCTGCCTCGTTGGGCCCCTCAAAGTATGAATTTTACATGCTAATTGCAGAACTGATCAGCAGCCATTCAAAATCGCCGTCTGCACGGTAATGTGAACCCATTAGGGCGAGAGCTAAAGAGCGCTGGGGAATCCATCGCTCACCCTGGAAGAAGCGGCGAGGCTGCAGGCCCATGCTGTCTGATTTCTCGGGTGCACCGGCGGCTGAGCCATTCCACAACAGCCAGCACAGGTGCTGGAGGGCTCACGGTCCCACTGGGACCAGCTCGGTGATTCACACACGAAGACGCCCACGTCACGGCTCTGGGAGGACTGAGAAATGTGGCAGTGCCACGGGCTGGCGGGACGAGGGGCTGGGTACCTGCCCTCAGCCACTCGCGGCTCCCAGTAACTTTTCGATGGCAGCGTTTCTTCTCAATTTCAAACAATGCAAAAGAACTGGCTTCTGAATAAAGACGATGGATACTCACAACGTGGTTAATAACCCACGAGGTAAATAATTCATAGCTTTCAAAGAGTCAGTGGTAACTGGAACTGCAGCCATCATGCTGGCCGCCTTGTCCTCTGCAGAGAGCCCACCACAGGGGTGTCCCGTGCTACTTGGAACTTAGGAAGGGAGGAGCACCAGGTTTTGCATCCCAGGGACACTCAAGTGCAGGTGGTAACTATGGTAGCAGCAGGCAAGTGTTCTCTATCGCCCAATAATTACTCTCTCAAAAGCCTGCTGAGTAACAGAAGTTCAAAAAGGAACTTCCATCTAACCCCTCTGTGAAAGAAATACAGAACCATATTTCATAACAAATGCAATGCAGCGCATTCCAAAATCTCGCCTATCTTCCTATATTCACAGTATCAAACGCCTCCAAACACTATGCAGCGTTTACCTTATTCGACAACATATTTCACTTTGGCCAGTTTGTTTTCAGCAGTTCTTAATAATTCCCCTCCCCCTCGTGACTCAATGCTCTATCGGAGTTAACACAATTCTTGGAGCAATCCCAGTCCTTCGACTGGAGGAATGCCGTGTTAGACAAATGTTCCAATGGAGGGTAATACCCTCCCTCTAAAGGATGATTTCTTCTCACTGTCACAAGAAGACAGAATATTCATATCCGACCTCTTTGGGTTTTTTGGTTCTGAATTAAAAGGAAGTAGACAGGTAGGAAACTCACCTGGCCACTCCAGGCACAGTACAGATTGCACAGGAAACTCCAGTTGTGGTTCATCACGCAGTCTAAAACCCTGAGCTGAGCCATGGCTGCCCAGCGCGGCGTGCGCCTCCCTGACTCAGCGGCTGTCAGCAGGGCAGCTCCCTCCCCAGCTCTGCAGTGCTGGCAGCCGCCAGCGCCTGCCTGCCCTGCCTTTCCCGGCTCAGCAGCCAGGGCTCCGCGGCAGGGCGACCTCCTCTTCCCACACGCCCACACGCTGACGTCACTCCGTCAGGAAGGAAAGGTTTTTCATAAGTCTCAGGGTTTGAGATCATCTCTTTTTAAAAAGATGATTCCTTTTTCCTCCTTTCTAGGCACTGTCAGCTAGTATGTATTCCTTCAGTGACAGCACGGCTCGGGAGTAACCGTGCTGGCTGCA
Source organism: Oryctolagus cuniculus (assembly GCF_964237555.1). Taxonomy (NCBI): domain Eukaryota; kingdom Metazoa; phylum Chordata; class Mammalia; order Lagomorpha; family Leporidae; genus Oryctolagus; species Oryctolagus cuniculus. The sequence goes on along the minus strand of NC_091444.1, from coordinate 104,926,800 downwards.
AACCACAGCAAACCATTCCACACCGGGCTGCACGTCTCAGAGCCCTCGCCAGCTCCTTCTCTGATTTCGTTACAAGAGGCAGGAGGGCCAAGTGTGAAAGCCTGGACCCTAGAAGACAGAACCCCTCCTCCACTGCTACCAACTAGAGGTCAGACCTGCAGCTAAGGGCTTTGGGCTGCCATCACTCCTCTGTAGAAGAGGGATAGGAACACCCACCCTCAGCAAGCCAGATTAAATGAAACTGTATTTATGAAATGCCTAATGCAGTACCCGAGAGAGACCTAATAAATGACCATCAGCACTCTCGAGCCTGGCTCCCCTTGCTGTCTGAATCAGAAGGTAAGACACTTCCCCTTTCTTACGCTGTCCTTAGATATCGTTATCTTTCTAACCTCCGATGATGTCACCCTGCAGGCCACAACTGTAACTGTGAATCACTTCCAAGCCTCTCTTAGAGGCCACTCTCTCCCAAGCCCCAAATCTGCATGCCTGAACCCTTGCTCAGCACTGACACCCAGGTCCCTGCCCGCACCAGCACCCACATCCCCTGATCTGCTTGGTGGCACAACTCATCACCTTGGCCGGCAAACAGAAACCAGAGTCATCCTAGAAACCCCCGCCTCCCACTTCTCACATGGCGCTACCAACTCCTGTCACTTCTACGGCACAGTTGAACTGCGCCCCTATCGACTGCACCACCCCTGCCTACACTCAGAGCCCATCAGCTTTCTCCCAGACAGCCCCATCGGCCTTGAGACGGTCTGGCCGGCACCCCGTCTCACAGGCTCCTCTCTGGAATCCCGCCTCGGCAGGATGAACACAACACTTCTTACACCAGAAGATGGCCCTTTGATCACTCTGCCTGGGAGCCTCCTGCTGCCTCCCGACCCCGCCCCATCTGCCTGTCCAAAGGAGTACTTTCCAAAGTCTGACTCTGTCCCTCCTGGTACTACAGGATGCGGAACATGAAGCAGAGCTAGGTGGAGACGTCTTTAGCCGCAAGGTGAGTTTGAGAAAAGCTGGGTTTCACAAATAACGACACTGCAAGGCTTCTCGGAGCCCAAATGCAAAAATCCGAAGTCCCCCAAATCTGAAAACTGAGGTCCCTAAAAAGCTGGTTTCTAACTTGCCCTTTCTGCAACCTTGAGCAAGTTTGTCTCTCTGGGCATCCCTTCAAGGGTGGTGTTCCTTGAGGTTCTGACCTTGGCTCTCTTCTCTCAGGTTCTGACCTTGGCTCTCTTCTCTCGGCATCTCTCCCTGTGAGCCAAAACTATCATTACGGTAGATGCTGGCTGATTTGAGACCTGCCTAACTGTCTGGTCACAGACAAACCAAACTTCACTTGTCACCCTGTGAATGCCCGCTGACTCCCCAGCAAGCTCAGCTCGCGAACCTGGGAGGACACCACTCCCACCTGGTGACGCCCACTTCACACAAGCCAGCGGTGTGTCTGCACAGCCTCTTGGTGTCAGTCTTATCGGAGTTACTCTAATTATGTAACATCGATGATGTGAGAAGAATCAGTAAAGTCTGCGGCGCAGGGCCACATCTCCCCCTTCCTTGGCCAGGCACCCGGCTCCTCCAGGGAGACCTTAGAAAGCCTCCCAGCTGTAGCTCTTTCAGCTGCAGCTGGACCCCTCTGGCCAGAACCTTCCTCTCCCTCCCGACCTCCTTCCTGGCTCGGCTGCACACGGCTTCTGGGGAGAACTTCCCCTGCTCCGACGCGAGGTGAGGGCTCCCGCCCCTTGCGCTGCCCTTCCCGCCAGCCACGCGGCCTGAGCCTGGCACTCGCACAGTGCTCAGCAAACGCGCCCTGAACAAGTTCATACACACGGAAGCACAAGTCTAAACATAACAGGCATCTTTGATGCTTTGATATTTGCACCAAATTTCAATCGTTTTAGGACAGAATAACTTTTAGCTTGGAAACAAAGGGATCATTATCACAAGTTTAAGGCAAAACAAAAAGTCGCTTCCTTCCTCATATAATCCCTCTAAGAAAGCAGTTGGGGCAGATGGGTTTCTAGCAAAATCCCTAAATACCTACACTGAAACTATTCCATCTCACCCAAAATTCTGGGAGAGGGCTGAAGGGGTTTCAGGCCGCTGATAATTTAGAACCACTGAACAAAGTCCACACTGAGAAAACGAACGACGAAACCCATTAGAGAGACGGAATGCCCGACTGCAAGTGAGGTTTCAGAAATCTTTCCTAAACACGGTCTGTCTTCTACACCTTCACGGTCCCCACTGGAAGCACCCCCATCTGCAAAATCTTTCCAAAACTCAGTCAGGTTCACACAAAGGAAAACAGTCACATAACTGCCCATCTCTTCCTTACGCGAAGACCAATATAGAAATCGGCCTAAATTCCCTTCCTGCCCCACAGCTACGAGAGTGCAGTCAGAAATGAAGCTACAGCACACAGGGCAATATTTACAGGGAAGGGGGTGGCCCTGTGAGCCCCAGTGAACGTGACAGACAGCCACTGACGATGGCAAGTGGTACACAGCGTCACCAGCAAAGTGCAAAAGCGCAGTAGCAGGCATGGGACCAAACAGAACCCCAGGGAAACACCTCGTGTAGAGAACCTGGGAGCGATTCGGAAAAGGGCTCTCTGCAGATGTACTTATGATACAGACCTCAAGAGGCAACCGCCCTGAATGACCAAGGACACACACCTTGATGAGGGGTAGGCAGAGGGAACGCGGACCTGCAGTGGAGACGGCCAGCGGAAGACAGGGCACAGACGGCAGTAAGGCTGCCGCAAACCAAGCGATTCGTGGAGCCACCAGAACGGGGAGAAAGTACACGTCTGCTGCTGCAAACCACCCCATGTGTGGCAATTTATCACAGAAGGTTCAAAGAGCCAAGAGTCACTTCCTGGGAAGTACAACGGCCAATGTGAGAAAAATAACTCAAACTGGAATACGGTTTCCCACTCAAAGAGGTGTGTGAAAGGGAATCTTTGGAAATGTCCAAAATAGATGCGAAGTTGGCTCTGAATTCACAGTACAACAAAACTGACCAGAAAGCCTCCCTTCTGAGGAAAAGCTGTGAGCTGAGGAGACTGCTGGACACAAAACACAAGCTGAACAGAACAGACCGGCATTGTGGCACAGCTGGTTAAGCCACCACCTGAGACGCCAGCACTCCATATGAGCGCTGGTTTGAGTCCTGACTGCTCCACTTCGATCCAGCTCCCTGCTAATGCACCTGGGAAAGCAGTGGAAGATGCCCAAGTGCTTGGGCCCCTGCGACCCATGTAGGAGACAAGGATGGCGTTCCAGGCTCCTGGCTTTGGCCTGGCCCAGCTCCAGCCATTGAGACCGTTTGGGGAATAAACCAGTGGATGGAAGACTTCACTCCCTTTCTCTCTCTTCCCACTAACTGTGCCTTGCAAATAAATAGACATTTTTTAAAAATTGAGTAAAATGATGCCAGTAGAGACAAAGAGTAGGTCCAGATAAAAAGGAGAGCGTAACTGGGACAGAAGCAGAATATCATAAAAAGTAAGCAGTATACAACAGAAGAGAAACTTTTGCAAAAGTTAGAAAATCTATGCTAAACACATCTCTTTGTAAAAGTTCAGGAAAACTCAGTTAGAAATTACCAGCAGAAAAGGAGCAAACTAAACACCATACAAGGTCACAACGTCTAAGGAAAAAGAATGAGAAGCAAAATAGCCCTACAAAGAATGAACACGTTAGGAAGATGTGCCCACAAAACACACACCAAGTATCATCTATTACTTCCCAAAAGTTAAAAGACATGAAAAACGCGAGCAGCCACGAAAGAAAAGTATAATTCAGAACTACACAAACTCAAAAATGACCCGATAGAAATCAAAAAAGCAGAATTAAATCAATTGAGAATTAAGGACTGTGCCAGAGGAAATACAAACACTGTAGACAGACAAGGGAGTTTCGGTGTAGGTAGAACACTGTCCCTTAGGAAGAAACTCAAGCAAGGAAATAGAACAAACATTGAAAACTGTAATTTAATTACACTTTCCTGAGCTAAAAATTAAAACTGTATGTTGAAAGGGAACATCAAGGTACCTGGGATTGGAGACCCACAATGACCAGCAATATTAAGATATATTCTTGTAAAATTGATGGACATGAAAGAAGTCCTTTCACATCTGAATAGAACAGGTCTAATTATTTATGATAGAAATAGGATTAAATGGCTGTCAGAGTTCTAAACAGCAAGGTTTATGTGCTACCCCTCCAAAAAAACCACCTGGGACAATGTCTTTAAGATATTCAAAGAAGGGCCAGTGCTGTGGCATAGCAGGTAAAGCTGCTGCCTGCAGTGCCAGCATCCCTTGTGGGCACGAGTTCAAGTCCCAGCTGCTCCACCTCAGATCCAGCTCTCCACTATGGCCTGGGAAAGCACTGGAGGGTGGCCCAAGTCCTTGGGCCCCTGCACCCACTTGGAGACCCAGAAGAAGTTCCTGACTCCTGGCTTCAGATTGGCCCAGTTCTGGCTATTGCAGCCATTCGGGGAGTGAACTAGTGGATGGAAGGATGGAAGACTTCTCTCAATCTCTGCCGCCGCCTCTCTGTAACTCTGCCTTTCAAAGAAATAAATAAATCTTAAAAAAAAAAAAAAAATCTGTTCAAAGAAGGAAACATGAGTCAAAACCCAGCAACACTGATTTTCAATTACAGGCCACAGATAAACTCCTTCCTGGTAGAGAATGAGCTCTGGACAATCAAAATGACTAGAGAAACATTGACATGCGAACCGGGAGTCAGCATTAAACACACAGCTCTGTTAGCTAAAGGGGAGAAAACACACGTAACACCTGCTCACATGGTTTGACAAAGCAGAATAAAGAAAGCATAGGTCCAAAAAAGTCTAACACTGCAGTAATCACTTTGATTGCTCACTACTGTATTGCTGGATGTTATCTGGGATAAAATTAAATGAGTGCTTTTGGGATATTCTAATGCCTCTTTGTGTCCTTAAGAACTAAAATTTGGGGGCCGGCGCTGTGACATAGCGGGTAAAGCCACCGCCTGCACTACCGGCATCCTTTATGATCACTGGTTTGAGTCCCGGCTGCTCCACTTGGGATCCAGCTCTCTGCTATGGCCTGGGAAAGCAGCAGAAGATGGCCCAGTGCCAGGGCCCTTGCTACTCCCATGGGAGGTTCAGATGGAGTTCCAGGGTCCTGACCCAGCCAAGGCCACTGTGACCATCTAGGGGGTGAACCAGCAGATGGAAGATCTCCCTGTGTGTCTCTCCTTCTCTCGCTGTAACTCTTTCAAATAAATAAATAAATAAATCTTTAAATGGAAAAAAAAAAAAGAGAACTAGGATTTTCAATGTAGAAGAAAAAAATCAGATGTAGTATAGGAAACTAAGTACAATCCTTTCTGAATTTGAAAGGAAAGTATCAGGATGACACATGAATTATCTTAAACTTTTAATATAGTGGATAAGGCCTACAGTTTGGTAATATTAATACAATACACAATTTTGGTTTTGATCATTTATACTACAGTTAGATAAGATGTTTACATCAGGGAAATATGGGTGATACATAGGAATTATACGCACTATTCTCCAACTTTTTAGTGAGTCTACAGTTATTTCAAAATAAAGAGTCAGATGTAAGCCATTTGGTACAGAGGTTAAGAGACTAGTTAGGACACCCACATCCCATATCAGGTTCCTTGGTTCAATTCCCAGTTATACTCCTAATTCTAATTTCCTGCTAATGTACACCATGGGAGACAGCAGGTCACACACGGCTCAAGTACCTGGGACCCTGCCACCCACATGGGAGTCTCAAATTGACTTCCTAGCTCCCAGCTTTGGCCTGGTCCTACCTGAACCAGCAGATGGGAGCTTGCTCTCGCTCTCTCCCACTCCCCAATGCTCTCACTCTCTAACTGCCTTTCAAATAAAAAAAATTTTAAGTAAAAAAGAAGGTCAAAATGTGTTTGTGTCAGCGTGTATGTGTGTGTGTGCATGTGTGTGTGTGTGTAAAAAGGCCTACCAACAATTGCAACTCAGTAGCAATGAACGTATCTACCATCCAAGTGCCTTAAAATACCACTTCCACCAAAAGGAGGAAGAAAAACTAAAAGAATTGGCAAATTTCAGCTCTTAGGCAGGAAAAGTACAAAAAGATGGGTGACAAAGTCATACCAGGGGCCAGTGCTGTGGCGTAGTAGGCTAAGCCTACACCTGCAGCACCAGCATCCCATATGGGCAGCAGTTTGAGTCCCGGCTGCTCCACTTCCAATCCAGTTTTCTACTATGGCCTGGGAAAGCAGTGAAAGATGGCCTGAGTGCTTGGGCCCCTGCACCAACATGGGAGGCCCAGAAGAAGCTCCTGACTCCTGGCTCCTGGCCTCAGACAGGCTCAGCTTCGGCTGTTGCAGCCATCTGGGGAGTAAACCAGCAGACAGAAGACCTTTCTTTGTCTGTAACTCTACCTCTCAAAGAAATAAATAAAATCTTAAAAAAAAAAAAAAAAAAAAAAAAAAAAAGTCATACCAGAAGCTTCCAAAGGGCTCAGGAGAAAGCCTAAGGAGGCTACCACACGCCAAAATGGGACAAATCAAGTGAAACACGGAGACACATAACATGTCCACACCTACACATAAGACAGACAGATGACAGCCGTCACCTTAGAATTGATCAGAGAACCAATCATTCCTATAAACAGAAAGAAAGAAGAAAAAAACACCCAAAGTGTCATGATTATTAGGTATTTTTTGCTAAAATACACAGTGTGTACTTCCAAACAATGGTTAATCTGTATTGAAAAGCCTACACTAGCACTGCTGCATTTAAAAAGAGTTCTGAAAGTGAAAACATCTCTTACCACTCACTGATAGCTGAACCTGCCCCCACCAGGAGACAACACGAGGCTCTTTCCAAGCCTTTAGTTGCTTCCTATCTTATAAATACGCATGCCTCTCACAGCAGCTGGTTCAGAGATCCGGGCACTGTCCCAGAATGTGCCTCATTTTATATTAAAAAAAAAAAAAAAAAAAAAAAAAAACCTCCCGAGTTCTGAACAATGCAGGGCTGCTTCGTAACAGATTACAGATCTATACATGAGAGTAACTGGACACAGGCATCCAGAGGGAGAGAAAGAAGACCATCTGCCTGGGTCCTTCAGGTCAGAGAAAGCTGGCAAGGCAGGTGACCCTCGAGCTGCACGTTGAAGAAGCGAGGCATTTACACAGACGACAAGACACAGGAAATGGATTTCAGGCAAACGAACATGAGCGGAAATGAAAACTCTTTGGACCCCATAGTTCAGGGGACAATGGCTATTAAGATGGGCAGGAGGGCATCGAGTGAAAGAAGCACACGTGTCTCCAGTCCTGTTATGGTGGGGCAGCCCTTCTGCCGGAAAACATTTTCATACAAGACAGTACACCACTGCAGAGAAGTGACAAGACACCACTGAGTCATCCAACCCTCAGTCTTCGAGACCATCCCTGAGACTGACCAAACTCAGCGCATGACTTCTGCTCGCTCGTCTGATGCCCTAAAGCAACAGAGGCTGTCACAGCCCTCTGCAGACCCTTCGTGGGCTACTTTGCCGAGACACAGTGCACCGCTGATAGAATTCTCAAGCTGGTAATGCCCCACTTAGCTGCTTACTATCTACAGGTAAGACACGCATGTGCCACCTGAGAGCTGGATCTGCTTCCTGGCTAAGGCTCCGAGTTCAGCTCCCTGCTTACGCAGACCTAGGGAGCCAGCAGACAGGGCTGAAGCAGTCGGGTCCCTGCCATGCACGAGGGAGACCTGGACTGCATTCCTGACTCCTGGCTTTGGCATGGCCCAGGCACAGCCATCGCAGACGTTTAGGGAGCTAACTAGTAGGTGGGAGCCGCCCCCCACCCAATAAAAACAGTAATCATTAAAAAAGACTGTCTTCCTATAGTTTTTTTCCTCCTCCATTAAAACTATATGGTCCATATCTGTAAAACGGGTATAATACACACCTCATGAGGTTGTCACAATGATTAAATGTGGCACACTCACATATAATAAGGATTAAAGGTTCTCTCAAGTACTGAAAAAGTGCCTAAAAATCTACTCCAGCCCAGTGTGTATTGATACATTACACTCCGGCACTTACAAACAACTGAACAGAATTTTAAGACTAAATAAATATTAACATAAATGTCTAGAGCAAAACAGAAATAAAGTATATTTAAAGCTTGTGAAAAACTCAAACCTGGAGACAGACATCATTACATATTCTATGCTAGAAATCAAAGGACTATCTATAACTATTTTTTTCTGATTTATATATTCACAGGCTCTTAACAATCATACCACCTTTCACAAAAGCTTACTCGTTTCTCGTTATTGGGAACCTATTCTCTGTATTCTAGACAAAAAGAAAAAATCCAACTGGCCACTTTTCCTACTAAAAGTTTAAGACCATCTTGGAAGACAAGGTGTTCTATAACATACACAGTTAATCTAACAGAAACAAATCCACAGTTCACAACCATGCCTGTTAGATTATTTATAGAAAAGCAAAATTGCCACAATACCTATTAGTTTCCAGATGATAAAACTGTTGACAAAGGAAATTAGCAAAAACAAAAGTTAAGCATATGAAGAGGTCTACAAAGCCAGATTAAAATATTTAAAAAGAAGGACTCTGACTTCACTCTTTAAAAAAAAAAAAAAAAAAGATTTATTTATGTATTTGAAAGAGTTACAGAGAGGCAGACAGAGGGAGAAGTCTTCCATCTGCTGGTTCACTTCCCAAATGGCCACAGTGGCTGGCACTGGGTGGAACCAAAGCCAGGAGCCAGGAGCTTCCTCCAGGCCTTCCATACAGGCACACAGATTCAAATGCTTAGGCCATCTTTTACTGCACTCCCAGGCCATCGAAGAGAGCTGGATTGGAAGTGGAGCAGCCGGGACTCGAACCAGCACCCATATGGGATGCCAGCACTGCAGGCGGTGGCTTTACCCACTATGAAACAGCAGCAGGCCCTGATTTAATTCTTAAAAGCTAAAGTTTGGTGGCTGGCTTTGTGGTGTACAGTGTAAAGCCGATGCTTGTAATGCCGGCATCCCATATGGGCATTGGTTTGTGTCCCAGCTGTTCTACTTCCAATCCAGCTCCCTGCTAATGCACCTGGGAAAGCAATGGAAGATGGCCCAAGTGTTTGGGTCCCTGCACCCACATGGGAGATCAGGATGAAGCTCCTTGCTCCAGGCATCGGCCTGGCTCATCCCTGGCTGTTGTAGCCATCTGGAGAGTAAACCAGCAAATGGAAGATTCTCTCTCTCTCTCTCTCTCTCTATACCTCTGTCAAATAAATAAATCTTTAAAATACATAAATATATATTAAATGAGAAAGCACAAAATGACAAATATTGCATGATTCCCCTCACATGAGATATCTAGAATAGGCAGATTCTTAACACTAAGAAGTAGAACAGCAGCTACCATGGGCCAGGGAGAATAGGGGGCTATTGCTAAATAGCTTCTGTTTAGGACGATGAGAGAGTTCTGGAGAGAGATTATGATGATGGCTATACAACACTCTGAATGTATTTAATGAGCTAAATCGTGCAATAAGTGGTTACAACAGGAAATTTTACATTATGTATGTTATCACAATAGAAAAAGGTTAAGAACTCCTACACCAATTTTAAAAATAGAGCTGGCATAACTAAATAAAACATTATGTGGAAATTTTGAAATCCATAGTCTTTTCATAATATCCATTTTCCATGAGCTTCCTGAAGATATCTCATATAAGCTAAAAGTATTTTTGAATTCCTTTTTTTAAAAAAAAAAAAAAAATATATATATATATATATATATATATATATATATATACTTGGAGGGTCTGAGAGTAAGAGAGAGCAGACACAGGGCTGGCTTTGCCCCGTGGTTACGACACAGCTTGGTTGCCTACATCCCATGCAGTGTCTAGGTTCTAGTCCTAGCTCCAGCCTTTGTCCTGCCTGCCTGCTGATACATACCCTGGCTGACACCAGGTGATGGCTCAAGTATATGGATCCCAGACAGCTATGAGGAAGCCCCAAATTAACTTCCAGGCTGCTGACTTTGACCTGGCCCAGCTCTGGCTGTTGTAGGCATTTGGGAAATGAACTTGTGGATGGGAGATGACCACCTCTCAATGAAAGAGAGCATACTAAGAAAGAGGGGAACACAATGTTTTAGTACTAGGTGAGCTGCTTAATACCTTACCCATCGGTTCTAGTTACCCTCTTTAACCCCTCATCCTATTCTTATTTTTCATTTTAAATTTCACTTGTTCTGTTTTACTTGAAGTATGAGTATTTACTCAGAGCAGAATGCACAGATCTTAAGTGCAATTCATGGCATCTCACCGATGCACGCACCTAAGTAACTCTCAGCCATATGGAGAGGGCACTTTCCACAATCCCAGGATGGTCCCGCACCCCTCCTGGCTGCTCCTCCACCCCCACAGAGGCAGGCACCATTCCAACTTCCATCTGCATACGTGCGTTCTGCTCGTCCCAAAACATTTGGCAAATGAAATCGTACAGCATGTAGCCTTGTCTTTGTTAAAGATCTATTTATTTATTTGAAAGTCAGAGTTACACAGAGAGAGAAGGAGAGGCAGAGAGAGAGAGAGGTCTTCCATCTGCTGATTCACTCCCCAACTGGCCGCAAATGCCAGAGCTGCGCCAATCTGAAGCCAGGAACCAGGAGCTTCTTCTGGGTCTCCCACGTGGGTGCAGGGGCCCAAGGACTTGGGCCATCTTCTTCTGCTTTCCCAGGTCACAGCAGAGAGCTGGATCGGAAGTGGAGCAGGTGGGATTCGAAGTGGCGCCCACAAGGGATGCCGGCACTGCAGGCAGCAGCTTTACCCGCTACGCCATAGCGCCAGCCCCAGGCGTGTAACCTTTCACTGACCTTCTTTGTTGTTTAGCATGTCTCTGACACCCAACAACTATATGAATATATAATCTGCTGCTTTTTTTATTATTGAAAAGCTCTCCAGAGCCCGAGTATTTTTAACCATTTTCCTATAATGGGCAGTTGAGTTGCTGCCAGTTTGGAGCTGCGGTACTGAAGCTGTTGTAAACACTCTTAAACAATCCTTTGTGGGGATATGTTTCCTCCTGGGGAAACATCTAGGAATGGAATGCACCTCGTAAGAAACTGACAAGGGTTTTTAAAGTGCTGTCCCATTTTACACTCCTGTCAGCAACACCTCAGAGCTTCAGGGTGCCACATCCTCACCAAAGTGGGATGTTGTCAACCTTTTTTTCTTTTTAAGTAAATCTTGCTGTGGCTTAATTTTCATATAATAAAATGTTCCTGGGGCCTGGCATTGTGGCACAGTGGGTTAAGACACTGCCCATCATCTCCCCGCTAACGTGCCTAGGAAAGCAGCAAAAGATGGCCCCAGCAGTCGGGCCTCTGCCACCCATGTGGGAGACCAGGATGGTGTTCCAGGGTCCTGTCCTCTGCCTGGCCCAGGTCTGGCTAGGGCAGCCATGTGGGAGTAAACCAGCAGATGAAAGATAGCGGTTGCTTGCTCTCTTGCTGGCTCTCTCTCAGGGCCTTTCTCACTCTTTCATTTTAAATGTACAGCGCCAGGAATTCTGACAAATGCATACATACAAGCACCACCCACACACACACACACACACACAGTGAAGCTAGAGAATGTTCCCATCATGCCACGCTCCTTCATGCCACTTCACAATCAATTACTTCCAATCCCAGACAAGCACAACCATTAATCTGCTTGCTATGACTAGCCTCACTGTGCACAGACTACGCAGTTCTAGAGTTTGATGTACATCATCTACTCTTTCAAATCTGCCTTTTTTCCCAGTCTTTTTTGATTCAACCATGTTGGTGTACTGCACTGTTTCTTTAACTGATGAATAGTATGGACATACTATCACTTGCTCATTCATCTGCTACTGGTGGACGTTTGGGCTGTTTCAAATTTGGGGATATCAGCTGCTCCACACATAAATATGCAGATGTGTGTCGCACGGTGAATGTGTTTGATTTTGAGAAACTACCGGAATGTTCTCCCTAGCGGCTGTGTCATTTTGTATCTCTATCCACAATGCACAGAGTTCAGTCGCTGCATACACCCAGTAACACTTGATGTTCCTATTGTGCACGTCAGCTGTTCTAATAGTGGGCACACAGTGGTGGCGCACTGTAATTTTAAGTTGCAGTTTTCCGGGGATCGCTGTGCTGTGGAACCTCTCTCTTTGTGTGTTTATTTACCACGCCTATGTCTTCTCTCACGGAGATCAACTTTTGCCCGCTGTAAAAATCAGGCAGTTGTCTCATTACAGAGTTGTCAAGAGCCCTTCACATACCCTGGGCCAAGTCCCCAGTCAGACACATCGCATGCAGATCTCCTCCCCGACTCTGGGGCTCCACTTTTTATTTCCTTTCAGTGTTTTACAAAGAGCAGGAGTTTTTTTATTTTGATGAAGTCTAATTATTCTTTTTTTTTTTTTTTTTTTTTTGGTTAACGCTTTCTATGCCCTGTTTCAAAAATCTTTGTCTACTCCAAAGCTATGCATGTTTTTATTTTTTACCACAAGTTTTATTTTTAGCTTTTGCTTTTACATCAGTGATCCATTTTGAGTTAAATTTCTGTGTGTTCTGACATGAAGATGGAAGCTCCATTTTTCCCATATGGATACCACTTGCTCCACACCCTTGCTGCAAATACTGTCGTCTCCATGCAAATGGTCAATAGACACATGAAAAAAAAAATGCTCAGGCTCACTAGCCGTCAGGGAAATGCAAATAAAATCACAATGAGGTTTCACCTCACCCCTGTTAGAATGGTCCTCATACAGAAATCAACCAACAACAGATGCTGACGAGAATATGGGGAGAAGGGTACCTCAATCCACTGCTGGTGGGAACGTAGACTGGTACAGTCACTGTGGAAGACTTTACAGAGATATCAGAGAGCTGACTACAGCCCTACCATAAGACCCAGGCATCCCACTCCTGGGAATTTATCCAAAGGAAATGAAATCAGCATATGAAAGAGTTGTCTGCACCCCCATGTTCATTTCAGCTCAATTTACAATAGCTAAGACATGGAATCAACCCAGATGGCCATCAGCTGAAGACTGGATAAAGAAATTATGGTATATATACACTATGTAATTCAACACAGCAGTAAAAAAAAAAAAATGAAATCCTGTCATTTGCAACAAAATGGAAAAATGGATGCAACTGGAAACCATTATACATAGTGAAATAAGCCAGTCACAAAAGGACAAATACCATATGCTTTCTCTAATCTGTGGTAACTAATAGAGTCCTTAAAATGTAATCCATAGGAGTGAAACTGACACTGTGAGATGCGACAATTTTGAACAGCCCTTGCCTTGACTGTTGGGGAACAATAGTTTTCTTTTGTTTGTTTTTGTTATTTTCTTCTTTTTTCTTCATACTAATCAGTGACCTCTCTACTTGGTGTAGGGTTAATCTTATGAGTATAAAAATTAACTAAAAATTAATCTCTGTAAAAAATAAGAATGGGAAAGAAAGACGGAGGAGGAAGAAAGGAGGGTGTATAGGTAGAAGGGAGGTGGGGAGAAGAAGTTTCATGTACCCAAATCTGTATATATTAGATACACAAAGTTGTGTTCCTTAAATAACATTTAAACAAAAGAAAATATTGTCCTCTCCTTGCTGGATTCAAATGACTCTGTACGGGTCTCTCCATTCTTCTATGTCTACTAGGACACTAATTCTACAGTCTTGATTTTTGTGCTTTTGATTAAGTAATATAGTGCAAGTCCTCCAATTTTGTTCTTTTTCAAAATTGCTTTGGCCATTCCATATCCTTTGCATTGCCATATGAAATTTGGAATCAATTTGTATAGTTCTAGAAAAAAAGAAAGGGAGAGGGAGACAAAGAAAGACAGACAGATGGATAGAAGGATGGAAGGACAGGCTAGAATTCTGACTGAGATTTACTTGACCCTAGGGAATAACCTGTGGCTAAGACACATCTTAACAGCATTTAGTCTTCCAACCCACAAACATATCTCTCAGCAGTAGATCTTCTTTAAAATATAATAACCTTGCATCTTGCAACATTGAAAAACTCACTTATTAGTTCTAGCAGGGTTTTTTTTTTTTTTTTGGCTTATTACACCAAGCAGATTCCTTACAATTTTCTATGTGCATAATCATGTTGTCTGTAAATAAAGAAATTTATTTCTTCCTTCCCTTTTCATTCCTTCAATTTTTTTGTTTGTTGGTTTGGTCTGTTTTTGTTTTTGTTTTTGGCTTGTTACACTAAACAGGTCTCTGGTATAATATTTTACAAGTGTTGAGAGGGGCAGACATCCTTTTTTAGCAGGAAAATTCAGTATTTCACCATGAAGTAAGACAGCTTGTTTTTCCATAGATGTCCTTCATCAAACTGAGAATGTTTCCTTTATTCCCAGTATTATACGAGTTTTCATGATGAATCTTAGATTTTATCAAATGCTTTTCCTGCATCTACTGCGATGATATGAACCTTCTCCTTTATTCTAGTATAATGTAAATTATATCGACTGATTTTTGAATAATAAATTCATCTCTCATTCCTGGGATAATTCCAACTTCGTCATGATTTATTTACTATCCTTTGCATACACTGCTATGCTGGGTTTGCTGATGTTTTGTTAAGGATTTTTACATCTGCAATCATGAAGGTTCCTGTCGCGCTCCCTTGATCCGTAGTTTTCTAATCTGGTCATCAGGCTTGGTGCACAGGCCTCAAACAAGGAGATGGGACATCTTCTCCGGGCCTCTAGTTTCTGAATCTGTCCAGAACTGCTATGAATTTTTCCTTAAACACGTGACATGCTACACCATCTGGACCTGGAGCGTCCTTTGTGTTGAGCGAGGAGAGATTTCAAATGCAGTTTCTTTAACACGTTGGTGTCATTTACATTTTTTTCTCCTCATGTCAGCAGTTTGTTTCTCGAGGAATCTGCCCATTTAAGTCAAATCCTTTGGTATGAAGGTGTCCATAATAGTCCTATCTTGTCCTTTCAGTATCTGTAGGCTTTGTTGATGTCCCCTGTTTCATTCCTGACACTGATATTTTGTGTTTTTCCTCTTAATCGCATCAACTGATACGGAAAGTTGAAAGTCCTCTTAACACATTAACATAAGATCTCAATCTAGTCTACTGTCAGATCAAGGCTAGCTAGAAAAGACATTTTTTTTCCTGCCAAAACTATGACAAACATCTCATCACGGTGTAGAGAACTCACAGACCCTTCACTGTCTAAGCCATGTGCTGGGTAGCACCGTGCTGCCTGAAGGTGCTGTCCACCTCAGGGCTCTCAATGCCTGCCAACTTTTTCCCGAGAGATGATCCTGGCTCCAAATACAACGTGCGAGGAAACCTGCTTGGAAGTCAAAGTTAGAAATAGGTAATTCCAGCGCTGCGGCTCACTAGGCTAATCCTCCGCCTTGCGGCGCCCACACCCCGGGTTCTAGTCCCGGTCGGGGCGCCGGATTCTGTCCCGGTTGCCCCTCTTCCAGGCCAGCTCTCTGCTGTGGCCAGGGAGTGCAGTGGAGGATGGCCCAAGTGCTTGGGCCCTGCACCCCATGGGAGACCAGGAGAAGTACCTGGCTCCTGCCTTCAGATCAGCGCGGTGCACCGGCCGCAGCGCACCGGCCGCAGTGGCCATTGGAGGGTGAACCAACGGCAAAAAGGAAGACCTTTCTCTCTGTCTCTCTCTCTCATTATCCATTCTGCCTGTCAAAAAAAAAAATAGATAATAGTGATCAAGTAAAAAGGCAGTCAAGCGTGGTGGCAGAGTCAAGCATTGAACATGGGGGCTGGCACCATGGCTCACTTGGTTAATCCTCCACTTGCAGCACAGCCATCCCAAATGGGCGCCGGGTTCTAGTCCTGGTTGCTCCTCTTCCAGGCCAGCTCTCTGCTGTGGCCCAGGAAGGCAGTGGAAGATGGCCCAAGTGCTTGGGCCCTGCACCCGTGTGAGAGACCAGGAGGAAGCACCTGGCTCCTGGCTTCAGATCAGTGGATCGTAGTGGCCATTTGAGGGGTGAACCAACGGAAGGAAGACCTTTCTCTCTGTATCTCTCTCTCTCTCTCATGTCTATCTGTCAAATAAAAAAAAAAAAAAGAATTAAACAAGGAAAAATGATTCTCCTTCCAATTTCCTGTATCATCCCCCACAACCGGGGCAGATGCAGTTCCAGCAGCCATACACTACCCTCAGCTAGTGATCACAGTTGGGCTGTTATCATCCCAAGGGAGGCTCAGTGGTACCTAGAGTGTCTCCCACCAAACCTGCAGTGTAACTGCTCCTATTAGTGTTGGCTTTAATCAGCTGCACACTGACTGTCCTAGGGCAGCAACAGGGACACTCATGCAGTAAACATGAGTTTACTGTGAGGATCAGAGGCGAAAGAAGCTAAAACACTCACAGTCGGAACTACCAGGGTATCTAAGCACTACCACAACAGTGAGGCCTTTTAAGAAGCTACCCTGGGACTTCTACTTAAACAGCCTCATTTCAAAGTCAACAAGAAAAGCTGGGATTTTCTATTACTTCTCAATAGTACTGCCTACAGAAAAAGAAATCTGTTCACCACTGCTTTTCTTCTTCTATGGATGGATGCATTCATACACATATTTTAGTGTCTCTTGGCAAACAGAGCCAAAAACCTGGGGTCTAAACCAAACTACTTCCTGGAAGACTAAAAACCAGGGCCTGTGTAAATGGAATTAAAAGATAAGTCTATTTCAGGTGTACCACTGTTTGGGACACCGCCACCCCTCGTCTGTGGGCCTGGTTGGAATCACAGCTCCTCCGCCTGCGACCCAGCTTCCTGCTAATGTGCATCCTGAGAGGCAGAGAGCAGTGACTCAAGTACTCGGGCTCCTGCCACCCATGTGGAAGACCCAAACGGAGCTCCTGGCCCCTGGCTTTGGCCTAGCCCGGTCCTGGCTGCTGTGGGCACTGCAACTGAAGACCACTCAAACGCATGGTTTGCACAAAAATAAACTCATGTTTTAATTCCATTTCCCACGAACTTTTGAAGGGCTCTCATGTGTTTCCAGAAGCCGATATACAAAACCCAAAGAAGCAAGCAGGCCTCACTGACCAAGCTTGCAAGAGTTCTTCTAAATAGACAATCTATCAGGAAAATGCTGAGTATTAAGATGACACACCTCAATGTTTAAAAAAAGAAAGTGCCTATTAAACTCCAAGATCATATTAGGTAAGCCATGTCCACAAGGAATATCTAAATCAATCATAAATTCAGCTTTCTGTCTGTTGATATTTAAGAAAACTCCACACTGTAAGCAGAGACGAAAAGAAGATACTCCCAGAAAGATGAGTCCCGGGGCAGGTGCTGTGGCGTAGCAGGTAAAGCTGCCGCCTATAGTGCCGGCCTCCCATATGGGTGTCGGTTCAAGTCCCGGCTGCTCTACTTCCAATCCAGCTCTCTGCTATGGCCTGGGAAAGCAGTGGAAGATGATCCAAGTCCCTGGGCCCCTGCACCTGTGTGGGAGACCTGGAAGAAGCTCCTGGCTCCTGGCTTTGGATCAGTGCAGCTCCAGCTGTTGCAGCCTTTTGGGGATGAACCAACGGAAGGAAGACCTCTCTCTCTGTCTCTCCCTCTCATTGTCTGTAACTCTACCTCTCAAATAAATAAATAAAATATTTTCAAAAAAGAACATGAGTCCTTTCAAGATACGTGAAAGATTAGTGAACAATGACTATTTACAAAGGAACAGAAGTCAGGAGGCTGTGTCTTCATTAGGCTCTAAGAAGGATGAAGACGTGCGAGACTGCGAGCAGGCTGCATCCACGGCACCGCTCAGCACAGCGCCAGGCGTCCGTCCCCCGGGCCAGTCGCAGCAAGGGGAGTGGAACACGCAGAAGATGCAGCAGCAGCCAGTCGCTGGGGAAAAGTTCATGAAGTCTTGAACCTGCACTGTTTGCGTAACAAAGGTTTGTTCAGCTCTGTCTATGCTTTCCCCAAAATAGAGGCACATTCAGAAATAACAAATCTGAGTTCTAAATCTGTCCTTGTATTCACAGTTCTATGTGGTGTAACTTCTTGCTAGTTAATAGATCTCTAAAAGGAAGAGGACTTATTAAAAATCCTGCCACATCAAGTTCTTTAAAACCATAGTACAGTATAGTATATGCATTTGAACTTCAGATAATGTCAGAAGCAAAAAACAGCATCTTGCATATTTTATTTTGAAAAAAACTATCTATACAATACTTAATCTAATGAAAATACAGCAATTTAAACAAATAAACTATTTTGATGAAAGCAATCCAGAACTCAGTATTTGTATGAAACATCGTTCTACTTCAAACCAACAGAATATACAGATATACAGAAGGCCTATGATCTTTTAATATAAGTCTTTATGTCAACCCAAACTGCATAAATGCTAGAGCACTCTTCAAGTCCAACCGCCTTTCATTTCAGTAATCTAACCACAGCAACTAGGGAGAATAAAGTGCCAACCACATGGTCTTTCTGTGACAGAGAATAGCTGCATTCAGTGACAGCACCTGCGCGTCTTATCCACACTAGCGCTGCCCATATTTAAGTCAGCACATTGTTAAATCTAACAACATATCCCTCCACAAAGCAAAGAACAACAGACACTGAGGATCACTTCCGAATTACATTACTTGACCTGGTAGTAACAGAAGAAACGAAGACCACAGAATCAAGGCACAGTGGCCTTCATAGAATTTTAAACTTGGAAGAAATGAATGCTAAGAACACTAACAATTTAGGCTCACTCGATACATGCCAATTCTGACTTCTCCTGAAATGCTTCTTAAAGACACCTGGAGCTGCCGCCACACCCTTCTCAGTGCCAACAGGCTTCTCCCGTAACTCTGACACCCAGCATGCAGCGGAATCCCGATACTTAATTCACACACTTGAAATCAAGTACCAGGGGCCAGCATTGTGACATAGCAGGTAATCCTCCACCTGCAGCGCAGGCATCCCATGTGGGTGCCTGTTCAAGTCCCGGCTGCTCCTCTCTGATCCAGCTCCCTGCTAATGAGCCTGGGAAAGCAGCAGAAGACGGCCAAGTGCTTGGGTCCCTGCACCCACGAGGGAGACGTGAAGAAGCTCTTGGCTCCTGGCTGGCCCAGCCCTGGCTGTTGCAGCCATCTGGAGAATGAACTAGCAAATGAAAACTGATTCTGTCTCTCTCTCTCTCAATTCTCCTCTTCCTCCTCCTCCTCTCTCTGCCTTTCAAATGAATAAAAAATAAATCTTCTTAAAACATTAAATAATAGTATTATATAGTGTTGTATCATATATCATAACTAGCATAAAATGAATCTTAGGCTCGAAGGAAGAAAACACAGGCTTCCTAAAAATGGTTAAGTATTGTTTTGAAAAGTATGTATGCTTTTTAAACGATGTTTAAATACTATTTAAAGCAGTGCAGGCTTGCTAAAAAACAGATTCTCAAGAGACATGTAACATGTTCTCTATTTAAAATCTTTAAAAATATCTCTTTATTTAGTTTTGGAATTAAGTTCAAAAACACAAAAATAATATAATCCCAATCTTGTTATCACCCCAAATTAACAACTGCTAACACTCTGTCACAGTCAACGCTGTCATCTGTTCTGACCGATCATGAACTGTCCATGACATTAAAAATTAAAACATACTAAGGAACCTTCCTACACTGGCCATTCATTTTAAGAAATAAAACGCCGGAGCTGGCACTACGGTGCAGTGGCTAAGGCCGCTACCTGCAATGCCGGCGTCCCACATAGGTGCCAGTTTGTGTCCCGGTTGCTCCACTTCTGAGTTAGTTCCTTTAACGGCCTGGGAAAGGCAGCAGCAGATGACCCAAATGTTTGGGCCCCTGCCACCCATGTGGGAGACCTGGAATAAGCTCCTGGCTTTGGCCTGGCCCAACCCTGGCAGTTGCAGCCCTGTGGGGAGTGAACCAGCAGATGGACAATTTTCTCTCTCTCTCTACCTCTGAATTTCAAATAAATAAATCTCCTTCAAAAAGAAGAAGGAAGAAGGAAGAAGGAAGAAGGAAGAAGGAAGGAAGGAAGGAAGGAAGGAAGGAAGGAAGGAAGGAAGGAAGGAAGGAAGGAAGGAAGGAAGGAAGGGAGAGAGGGAGGGAGGGAAGGAGAGAGGGAGGGAGGGAGGGAAGGAGGGAGGAAGAGAGAGAGAGAGAGAGAGAAAACAAAACATTGTAGTCCCTCCTGTAAAACGGTCCCCACCTGCTCAGCCTCCCACTAGTGTGTGAGCACCATCTTACCTCTTAGAGCAAATTACCTGAGACACTTGTATTACACAGTGCCTTGTGCACAGTTACCTGGTTACTAGTTTCCAAAGGCAAGAGAGATGCAAAGAAGAATCCAGCAAGACCTCTAACAGCAGCAAAAGCTGGGAGAGCAGCACTGACGGAAATGGCTGGAGGGCTCCAGGACGCACCCGGCAGGCTCTGGGTAACCCGCACGATCGGAAGTGAGCGTTCACATCTACCTGCCCAAACCCAAACCCAGACTCAGGGACAACTGGAAAGACACGTGAGGGCACTCTTCTGGGCATGAGGACCACAATGTGAAGACAACACACTCTGCACTACTAATACTGACACACTCCGGGATGGGACCTGTCTCATCACTAAGTGAGGTCAGCGGAGGTCGTGTGATGTGAAGATGGCGAATCAAGGAAGGAGGGCAGCACAGGGCGCAGGGAGCTCCGTAGACCCGGGGACGGGGCAAAGCTCCACACAGATGGTGACCTCGAAGTAAAAGCCTGCAGGAGGGGCCGGCACTGTGGCGCAGCAGGTTCACGCCCTGACCTGAAGCGCCCACGTCCCATATGGGCGCCAGTTCGAGCCCCGGCTGCTCCACTTCCTATCCAGCTCTCTGCTGTCGCCTGGGATAGCAGTAAAAGATGGCCCAAGTCCCTGGGCCCCTGCACCCATGTGGGAGACCCAGAAGACGCTCCTGGCTCCTGGCTTTAGATCAGCACAGCTCTGGCCGTTGTGGCCATCTGGGGAGTGAACCATCGGATGGAAAGACCTCTCTCTCTCTCTCTCTCTCTGCCTCTCCTCTCTCTGTGTAACTCTGACTTTCAAATAAATAAAAATAAATCTTTAAAAAAAAAAAAAAAGCCTGCAGGAGACAGGAATCGAGGCTCACAGAAACCTGGAGGAAGAGTGTATATCCAAGGAGTGGGTTCAGCAAGTGGGAGGGCTCTGGGGACTGCCCAGCTGGTAAGTACCCAGAAGAGTGCAGAGTAGCCGGGGGGAGGGGCAGAATGGGGCAGGAGGTGAGCTCAGGAACGGGGCAGGGCTTTGCAGGTCGCGGGGCTGCAGGGAAATGCGTAGCCATCGGCTCAAGGTGAGCCAAGGAGTGACGTGAGCCGCAGCCTCTGATTACTGCCTGGCAAGGAGTCCAGCAACTGAGTGTGAGAGCAGCCAGCCTGGACCGCGCGCCATGTGTGAGAAAAAGGGCAGTTCAAAGGCCACCCGAAGACTCCTGGTCTGGAAGGCTGGGACTGCCGCTGCTTGGAGGGGCAGAGCGGGGAAGGTGGGTTGAGGGAGGAGATGTGGGGAACCAGGGGCTTCATTTTGGATGTGCCTATTTAATATACAAGTAGGGATTCGGGGTGGGAATCTGGATTCAAAAGACAGAGGCGTAGGTCAGGGGTGGAGATACGTACACGCAAGCAATAATCATACACATACAGACCCCCAACACGGCCTCGATGTGAGTGTGACCATGAAGCTGAGTGGAGGGAAAAGAGGGGGAAACTGAGCCCAGAGGTGGAGCAAACTTCAGAGACAGAAAAGGAGGGGACACAGACGTCAGAGAGCAAGCAGGGAGTACAGGGCACTGGAATGCAAGCGGACACTGCCCAGAACACAAAGCTGTGCTGCATACTCACTCATTTAGTCACTCAACAAACACTGAGTTAACACGCGCTGTGGAAACTAACAAAGTCCCTGCTCTCTCGGGGGCGGCAACCCAAGGGGACAGAGAGAAACTCGCAAAGGCGTCCCCAGGTAAAGCCCAGGCGTCTCGGGATCCTGGCACTGGGGCAGCCTATACAGCCTGGGAGGGTTACAGACCAGAGCAGAGGTCTGAGGGGTGAAACTCACTCACGGAGAGGAGGGGCGGTGGCGGGGAGGGGGACCGGCCGAGGAAGGAAGCATTTGCAAGGACCTCAAGGGTGACACTGCCGAACCTCAGCAGGCCGGAAAGGAGTCAGCACGGGGACCCCAGAAAGCGGCAGGAACAGGCGAGGCGGGCGAAGGGCGGGACGGACGACCAAAGTCCTCAGGGACGTCCCAGGAGTCTGAACTCTGCTTCAAAGGCCGAGGGACGCCAGAACGCAGCCCGGCTGGATTACTAAGCCTGTTTCTGGAGTGCGCCCAGGCAGCTGCACTGGGGGTGTGGGGTGCAGACTTGGCGAGACTCTGCCCGTGCAGACCAAGGACTACGGCCTAGCGTGGACCAGGCGTAGCACTGCTCCTAGAAGGACGCACAAACCGGGCAAGGGGCGGCGGTGGGGTAGAATCTGGAGTGTGCAGAACCTCCGATCAGGAAACAGGTCCAGAGACCAACCGTAAAATCCGGGCCCGTGGATCTGAAGTCCCCACAGGATGGTGGGAGAAAAGAAACCGGGAATGGAAAAGACGCGGCCGGGCTAAAACGAGCACGAACGAGACACGCAGAGGAGTGAGCGAGCACCCGAGGGTGAACAAGGAGTGTGGTTTCATGAGAAACCCGGGGCGGCCGGCGCCGCGGCTCAATAGGCCAATCCTCTGCCTGTGGCGCCAGTACCCCGGGTTCTAGTCCCGGTCGGGGCGCCGGATTCTTTCCTGGTTGCTCCTCTTCCAGGCCAGCTCTCTGCTGTGGCCTGGGAGTGCAGTAGAGGATGGCCCAAGTGCTTGGGCCCTGCACCCCATGGGAGACCAGGAGAAGCACCTGGCTCCTGCCTTCGGATCAGCGCAGTGCGCGGGCCGCAGCGGCCATTGGAGGGTGAACCAACAGCAAAGGAAGACCTTTCTCTCTGTCTCTCTCTCTCACTGTCCACTCTGCCTGTCCAAAAAAAAGAGAGAGAGAGAGAGAGAAACCCGGGGCACGGCGCGGGAGAAGGCAGAGCCAAGCAGGCTTTCCTGCACACTAGCACACGGAGCCACGCCCTCTCTCCCCACACCGCTCCAGAATCAGCCAACAAGTATTCCTCATCAGCCACACGCATGCTTCACTCACAGGATAACCTTAGTCTAGGCGAGGAAGCAAAACACTAAAATGAAATTTAATTACCTTAGTCAATAAGTCTTTTTACTTTTTAATGTATTTTTAATATAAGATTTATCGCTTTATTTACTTGAAAGTCAATTACAGAAAAGCAGATGGAGAGACAGACAGACAGAGAGATCTTCTATCCTTTGGTTCACTTCCCAAATGGCCACAATGACTAGGCCTGGGCCAGACGAAGCCAGGAGCCAGAGCTTTTCCTGGGTCCCCCACATGGGTACAGAGGCCCAGGCACTTGGGCCATCCTCTGCTGCTTTGCCAGGCTCATTGGCAGGGAGCTGGATTGGAAGGAGAGCAGCAGGGACTCGAACCTGTGCCCACATGGGATGCCGGAGTCACAGGAGGCAGCTTTACCCACTACGCCACAACACCAGCCCTAACGAGTTTTTTTTAGAACAGATTATTTATTTATTTGAAAATCAGAGGTACAGAGAGGGAGAGAGATCTTCCATTGGCTGGTTCACTCCTCAAGCGGCCAGAGCCGCCAGGGCTGAGCCAGGAGCCAGGAGATTCATCCGGTCTCCCACGTGGATGGCAGGGGCCCAAGCACTTAGACCATCTTCCGCTGCTTTCCCAGGCCACTGACAGGGAGCTGGATCGGAAGTGGAGCAGCCGGTCCCAGTAAGTTGTAAAATAAACAGTGGAAGTGCTAAAAATTCCATTATTGGACAGATACAAAGTCAAATAAATGTTGAAAGTGGGAAAAGCCACAGGAAGGGAAAGGCCAGGAGCCCTGAGGAGTGAAACCACATGGCTGGGATGGAGGCGCGCGGATCACTGCGGGTCAGAGGAATGCCTACAGTGATCTTGTGAGCTAACTGCCCCCAGGCTTGGGGTCGGGGTACTGCACACACACCCCAAAGCACACAGCAAGCCTCTAAGGGAGAGGCAACACTGTCTAAAAACCCATCTAGAGATGTACCTAGTGTCTGTATTTGCAAACGCATCTGTGCTAGGTTTATGATACAATGCAAGCCATTCTCCACTGAGGGCCATGAGCCCCCATTTGAACAGGCCTGTTTGTTAGCTGCTTTTGAAGCTTCCAGTACGGTCTTGGAGGTGGTGCCTACACTTATTCATACATCAACTCAGTTTATAACACGAAGATGGACAAGAACTCTGTGTTCCAACAAAGCAACCCACCTTCTTCATCGACCGTGGTGCTAGGCAGGAAGCAGAGACTCCTATTAATTCCCTCCCGTGACCTCTTCCCCTGCCCCGGTAGGTATTTGGCCAGTGAACAACACTTCCTTTAGACATACATGCTTAGCTCAAATGTATCATTCGAATACACATAAATAGGAACGCGGCTGCTGGTTTTTACATTTCCTTAAAGAATGACATTTTTACTGCTTATCATGTAATTCGTCTAATAAAACTAAACACAAAAACAAATGCGGGGTCAAGACATAAATATCAACGCAAAGCAGTCCAGTGGCAGCTCCCTTCCCATGACTAGTCACCAGATTGAAGGTGCATCAGAAGCACCAACATCACAGCTACACAGAAGCCGTCATCGGCCAAGTTCCCCCCACTCCCCACCCTGACATTTTAAACTGTTTCTGGCAGCACAGAGCCGCTTCCACCTCCCGGCAGAACCCGAGCAGCACCCTACCTATTCGTTAACAGCAAGCTGACCACCACACTGAGGCATCTGTAAATTCTCCAAACGAGCAAGATAGGGACAACACCTGTTTCCTTCTTTCCCAAACTAGAAACAATATAGCCATGCCCCAGCAGACCTCCAAACAGAAACAAATCTCCCAGCCCTTACAAAAACATGTAACTGTCATTGTGAATAAAAGCCAAGTGTGCAGCCAAGGACAAGGTGTGTCTGAATTCCTGGTTTCAGGGGCATCCTTCACAGGAACCCAAAAAAAAAAAAAAAAATTAAAAGAAATACCACTAGCTCCTGTAAATACAATGCAAATGGCATGCTAATTAACATCTTCACCAGACAATGACAAACACGGCTTCAGGACCACAGGACATGTCATTATGTAAGTGCAGTACACAGGAAGCAATTGCCAGGGTGTTGGCTGGGCCTGCAGAAGGAGTTATTATGGTTTACCGGGATGAGAGGAGGTGGTGGTACACTTAATCACACTTTCACCTACAAGCAGGTGTTTACAGATGTCAAGAAGCAAAAAAAAAAAAAAAAAAACCACTGATCCAAAACGTAAACCTACAGTGCTGTCAGGCAGCGGCACAGAGAGAGAAGCTCGCTGCATTGCCTGCAAGAAAAAGGAGGCTGCAGGAAGCAAGTTCTTCTGCACGTCTCATCGAGGGCTCATCTTTATAAAATCGTCAAAACTCGCACACTTAACACCGGACCCTGCTCCAAGGGCTGTGGAGTTCAACTCTACCAGGAGCCACAGCGAGAGCGCCAGGGCGCCTTTGGGGATGGTGTTGTCTAAAGCAATGTCCAGCCTTTCAATAAAACACAGGCGTCTCCAGAGTCAAATGCGAAGACACCCGTTGGAACGCAGAGCTCCAAACACCCCGAGCTGCAGGGACAACACGGGAGGAAGGACAGCAAAGCCACAAAGATCCCAGAGGCAACAGGGCACCCGGCTGTCACAAGCCCTGGCGCTCTGAGTGATTTCTGTCCTGCCTGCCGGGCGCCTGCTGTAGCATCTTCTCCCTTGGAAAGATGCGAGTGGGAGAGGCGACCAGCCAGCCACCTGACACCCCAGGGCGGCGCCCCCAACTTCTGAGCCAGCAGGCCAAGAAACGGCTTAAAATCAGGCCCCAGGAAGAGCAGGCGATCACTCGGGAGCTGGCACCACATCCCCTGTATGTGTACCCAAGGCAGAGGGGTGTGCAAAGGCCGCGCCCAGGACCCCCGCCCGTGGGAAAGGCAGCCCAAGTTCCAGGTGCCACAGCAGCCTCGCAGCTGTCACCGCCACCCCCCCACCCCGTGCGCACCCCCCGAGAAACCGGGGGCCCCGGGGGGGCGCACACGGACTACACAAAGCCAGCCTGCCAGGGTGAGGGCTGAAGGCAACCGGCCCCCAGCTGGCCCTCGCCCCGGCCACCAGCGGGAGTGGGGAGCACAAGACAAGACGGGGGGGGGCTGTCCCCCCCCCCCCCCCGCCAGGCGCTCGCTTACCTCCAGAACCGGGGTCTCGCAGGCCTTGAGCTTGTCACCATCTCCCTCCGGCAGACCAGTCCGACGCGTGGCCATCATCTCATTGCAGGCGACAAAGAGGGGACAAGTCCGGTGGGGTCCACATTGGGGGGGACAAAGGCCACCCCACAGCCAGAAGAGAAGCGAAAAATCCACGGCGGGCTCCGAGGACGCGGGCGGGGCGGGCGGGACGAGCCCCCCACCCCACCCTCCGGGGGCGGGGGTGGGGGCCGGGGAACGGAGGTCTCTTCGGGAAGCCCCTTGCTGGACGCCGAGTTCAACTCCCTCGGCCGGCCGCATCCATCCCAGGCTGCAAACACAAAGCCCACGGGGCTGCTGCGGAAAGCGATCCCCTTCCTCCGGGTGGCCAGCGGCGAGTGAGTCCAGGGGCGTTGGCCAGGGCCGACGGGCGACTCCCGGGGCCGCTTCCTACAGCAGGCGAGAGGTGAAAGGCCGTGAACTTTCGCAGACGCGGCTCGCAGCCCTGCCACATGGGCACGCCGAGCTCAGCACCCAGCCCAGCACCCGTTGCAGAAAGAATAACCCGAAAAGGGACAGCCTGCGAAGCGGGGAAGGGAAAAAAAAATCAAAGACACAGAAAAAAAAAAAAAAGAGAGAGAGAGAGAGAGCTCAGAACGGCGCCCCGTGGTTGCGTCCAACACGCCTGGCTAAGGTGCAGTCTTCAAGAAAAAAAAAAAAAATCCCAGCCCCCGGTTCAAGTGCAATTCAATCCATGTATTTCCTGGGCAGAGAGAGCAGCGCAGGAGCGCCCCGACACGCACAACGCAGGGAAGTTTGCTCCCCACGGGGCTACAACCCGGTAAACACGGGCCCCTCTCAACCATTGCCCTGCAGAAAATAAACAAAAAAGCCGGCCGGGGCCGCGGTCGGAGCCCGGGCCGGCGGGGCGCGCTCGTGCCGGGTCCCGCCGAGGCCGCCGCTGCCGCTCGCCTGGGCCCGCGGCGGGGCTGGGTGGGGACGCGGCGCGGCTCCCGCTGCGGCGCGCTACTGCCCAGCTCCATAAATGAGCCCCCAGCCACGACTCGACCCCTGTTCCCCGCGGCCACCTCGGAGAGACGGAAGAAAAAAAATCAGAGAGAGAAAAGCAAACCGTCGCCCACCCACCCGCCTGCCCGCCCGCCCACCTACCACTATTTTTCCTCCACCCCTTCCCCAGGCCGGTCGGGGTGGGGTGGGGGGGATCTGGCGCTCCCGGGGAGCGCGGCCCGGATCTGTACTTTTTTTTTTTTTCTTTTTTTTTCAAAGGTGCGGGGAGGAAGGGACCAAGGCGACCCTGGCCGCCGCCCGGGGCCGAGCAGCCGCGCCGCGGCGGCGAGCTGCAGCCGGGGCCCGGCCGGGACGCGCTAGGCCGCAGGCTCGGTTAATATTCATGAGCGGCCCGGGGGGCGCCCCTCCTCCACGGCCGGCCGGCCGGACCCCCGGCGCCCACCGCCGGCCTTTGTGCCCTCCCGGCCGCCCTCCCCGGCTCCGCACACGCGGGCGCGGCCCCCGCCGCCGCCGCCGCCGCCGGCTCCCTGCGGCCCCGCGCCCCGCGCCGGGCGGGGTGGCCTGAGGTGGCGGGAAGAAGCGAAGGGAGCCGGCGGCGGCGGCGGCGAGCGGGGGCCGGGGTCGGCGCCCTCGGCGGAGAAGCGGAAAGCAGAACAGACACGCACCGGAGGAAGCGGGGGCGAGTGGGTCCGCGCCCGGCGGCAGCGCGCTCCGCACGCCCGGAGCGAGCCGGGCGGGCCCCGCGGGAGGACGATCCGCCGCCGCCGCCGCGCTCCGAGGCCGCCGCCGCCCCCGGCCGGCCGCTCCCAGGCACCGCCGCGACCTGCCCCGGCCGGCCCCGGGCTCTCGGCCGCCGCGGGAGGGCGTGGGGCGGGGCGGCGGCCGCCGGACTCTCCCCAGATCTCGCCTCGCCGGGCCGGGCCGGGGCCCCCGCGATCGCCGAGTGACAGAAACGCCCGGCTCCGCCGCCGCCGCCGCCGCGCGGGGCTGCTTCCCGGGGGCGGATTTCTCGCTCCTTCCTCCCTTGGATCCACCTCCTCCCACTCCACCTCCTTTCCCCTCCCCTCCCCAGGGGAGGCTCTGGGGCTGAATATTTTCTGCCTTGAATAATACGGTCCCCGGGAGCCGACGCGCGAGCGAGGGGGATTAGCCGGGGGCGGGGGCGACCGCTGGCCACCGCGGGACCCGCGCCCCAGCGCCCGGCACCCGACACCCGGCGCCCGGCGCGGCGCAGGGGCACGGGCACGCACAGAGCTGCGGCTTCGGGGCCGTGCTCGGTGACCCGGGGCCCCTTTCTGCCTTTTATTGATGCATTGACTTGGGTGGGGAGCGAAGCCACGACGAGGCGTGGGACTTTCAGATAAGGGAGTGTCCTCGCCCGCCCGCCCCGGGGTGCGAGCGAAGCGGGCTCCATTCACTTCTTGGGTTTTTTTTTTGTTGTTGTTGTTGTTGGTTCAACCACAGGCCAGAGCGACCGGACAAAAGCCGGGGTCGCTGGCGGAACGGGAGAACCGCCTTCTCCGCACCCCCGGGGCATCCCAGAGGCTCCGAACCCGCGGCACCGCCGCCGCCCCGCCCCGCACAACTCCCGCGTCCGGGTCGCCGACCCCGGGGCCGGCTCGCCCCGCCCTGCCCCGCCGCGCCTCACAACATCTCCCGCTGCAAATTACCCAATCGGGAGGCGCGACGGGAAAACGCGAGCCAATCAGGGGCTGCTGACTCAGGCCTCCCTCCACCCATGGCCCCGCCCCGGGCGGAAGGCCCCGCCCCCCAGGCCGCCCCGCTCGGGGGAGGTGGCTCCCCGGCCCGGATCCTCGTGGGTGCTCCGGCCTCCTCCTCGCCCCCTCCCACGCACAGCCCTCCTCCCCCAGCCGGTCCTCCTGCTGCTGCTGTCTGGGGTCATTTTTATCCTGCCGTCCGCGGGGTGCTGCCCGCTATTGTGTCTGATCAGCTGCCACCACCATCCCCAGGGAAGGCACTGGAACAAAACCAAGCAGCTACGGGGGTCTGTGAGCCTCTGGCCCTAAGGCCTTGGAGACGACCCCCCCACACACACTGCCCACCCCTCAGGGGTCACGTCGCCCGGTTGGGGCAGGGGCTTCTGAGAGCTGGGGTGCCGGAGGCTTGGATTTCGGGCTTTTCCTAAGCGAGGAAAGGTGCCTCCAAACAGATGGAGTGCACAGCTAGGTCCTCGCTTCAGTGTGACCCTGCAAGGTGCATAGGGCTGACAGCAGCTGACCGCACCAGGCCACCTGCGAGCACGCTGGAGTGAAAGGGAGGGGCTGTCAGGCCACGCTGGTGACCTACTCAGTGGCCCACTGGGCTCGCGTGGGCTCCGGTTCTAGATACTGCAGAGTGAATTAACAGGAAGTGAACAGAAATGCAGAATATGCCCAGAGAGGCGAGGAAAAAAAAAAATCAGGAACAACACAGCTCCCTGGCACTCACTGCAGAAGCACACGCATGGCGTCCGCTGAGCGCCAGCAGCTGTGAGGACATTCGGGTTGACGTTTTTGTAAATAGGCCTGTTTATGAGTGCTGGTTTTGAGAAAGATGCCCAGTTTGGCCAAAATGTACAGTACTGGCCACAAAAGGGAAGTGAAACACCTTTTAGGAATGAGGGAGAAATAGTATAACCTCATGTAAGGATAAAGATGACAGTCCAGCTCTGGCCCCTGCTATGTAATTGAGGGCAAATTATGACCTCCCCGGAATCCAGGGCCATCCTGCCCCTGCTAGGTGTTCCCCAGGAGCCTAACAAAACAGTTCCAGGAGATAGGTATGCTGAGGAGGCAGGACTCAGCCAGGGGGAGTGGCTCCAGGGTCCATTCTTTTCATCACAACCCTGGACTCCCTCCAATGTGGATTTCAACAATGATAATAGTTCAGGCTTCACTATGCATTAATCGTGATCTGTAGGTGCCAGTGCCAGCCTACAACTCGGGACAGGTGGAATCCTGATTTTCCAAAGCTTTGCATTGCTTTCAAGATCTGTTATAAGAAACTGTCACCTGTATCTTTTCAAAACGAATATTTTCTTTTTTTTTTTTTTTTTGACAGGCAGAGTTAGACAGTGAGAGAGAGAGACAGAGCGAAAGGTCTTCCTTCCGTTGGTTCACCCCCCAAATGGCCACTACGGCCAGTGCTGCGCCAATCCAAAGCCAGGAGCCAGGTGCTTCCTCCTGGTCTCCCATGGGGTGCAGGGCCCAAGCACTTGGGCCATCCTCCACTACACTCCCGGGCCACAGCAGAGAGCTGGACTGGAAGAGGAGCAACCGGGACAGAATCCGGCGCCCCAACCGGGACTAGAACCTGGGGTACTGCCGCTGCAGGTGGAGGATTAGCCTAGTGAGCCGTGGCTCTGGCCTCAAAACAAATATTTTCATTGTATTTGGATGGCAGAGAGAGAGAGAGAGAGAGAGAGAGAGAATCTTCTAACTACTGGTGCTGGGCTGGAGAGGCTGAAGCCAGAAGCTGGGTCTCCCTCGTGGGTGGCTATGACCTATGCACTTGAGCCATCCATCACCTGCTACCTCCCAGGGTGCCCATTAACAGGAAGCTGTATCAGAAGCAGAGCTGGGCGTTTTAACTGCTGTGCCACAGGCCTGCCCTGTCACATGTGTCTGGACAGAGAAACAGGAGGAGCACAGGGCTAAGATTGGGGGAATGTGGGACCCAGGCCCCTCCTGGGGCCTCTGAGTGTGACCCTCCCTCTCTATTTGAGAGCAGCAAATGAGATAATAGCATAAAAGTGGTTTTTAAAAAAAATAGTATCTCAATTAAAAGATTATTGGGAAGCAAGAGTTTGTCCAAGTTTCCTAACAGGAACCCTACTCTTTATCACCTCTTATCACTGTTTATTAGGAATGTATTAACCCAACTGAAAATGAGGTCCATTTGTCTCTCAAGTCACGAGCAAGAGTAAGGTTTTCACACATGTTTGAGCTCTTGTTCAGATACAGGCTGAGTAAAACCCCGTGGGCATGTTTGGAAAGTTGCCGCCAGCAGCCAGTCTCTCTGCAGCGCCTGGGCTCCTGGCGTAACTGGTACGGTAAGCCCTCGGTTCTCTCCAGCAGCCCCTCTTGGGCAGCTCACTCCAGCAGAGGAGGGCAAGGGATAGGAAGAGGAGCCACACCTGGGTCCTCTGGCTACCTCCCAACATTTCCAGTGAGAGGCTTCATCACCCAGTAGTTCTGGGGGTCATTGAAACCAAAAGGAGATTGGAACTCGCAGTAGGTTTCGGGGTGGATCACTTTGGTTTTCTTTCTCCCAAATGTCACAGATAAGCAAGATCCTATGGTAATTCTCCCTGTATTGACTTTGAAAGGCTGCCGTCTGAGAGCTGGGCTGTGGAGCTAATCCACATGCTGGTTTCCTATCACCTAACTTCTTTTTTTTTTTTTTTTTTTTTTAAGATTTATATTTATTTGAGAAGCAGAATTACAGACAGAGAGAAGGAAACAAAGAGAGAGATCTTCCCTCAGAGAGAGGTCTGCCATCCTCTGGTTCACTCCCCAAATGGCTACAACAGCCAGCCCGAGTTGAGCCGATCCAAAGCCAGGAGCCAGAAGCTTCTTCAAGGGCTCCTATGTGGGTGCAGGAGCCCAAGGACTTGGGCCATCTTGTGCTGATTCCCCAGGCCATAGCAGAGAGCTGGATCGAAGAGCAGCATCCAGGACACAAACCAGCTCCCATATGGGATGTGGGTGCAGCAAACTACTACGCCACAGCGCTGGCCCCTCGCCTAACTTCTTAGCCTATCCCTTCGCTCGGCCTGAGAAGTGACTACAGGACCACCTTGCACACTGTCATTCTCACACTGGGAGGCAAAACCGTTTTCAAGATGGGCACTGTTTCCTCCAGAATGCAAGTTGGGTTGGGTCTTTGATAATGACATAATAATATTGCTTTGATGAGCCATTATCAAGGGAAAATGTCAAAGCCAGAAATAGCCCCCCAGCCTCCCAGCCCCTGGTCTGAGGTCAGGCTGTGATAATCTGTGGGTGATTTCTGCTCTGAATATAGAAGCCGGAGGCACAAGTGTTTGCCAGTGAATGCCGCAAATGAAATTTGTAATTTGAAATGAGGCATTTGCGAAACTATGTGTCTGAGGCAGTTAAAACCAATGACCCTCTGAGGAGTAAGCACTTTTTGGTTTTAGGAAAACACTTTGGACTTTTTTCTTATTCATACAATAACAAAAGACACGTTATCCACTAGTATTTCTTTGAAAAGACTTTCTGAAAAAAATGTATTTATTTATTTATTTGCAAGGTAGAGCAACAAAAAGAAAGGAAGAGAGAGAGAGAGACAGAGATCTTCCACTCACTGGTTCAGTCCCTACATGGTTGCCAGAGCTGAACCAGGTCAATGCCAGGAGCCAGGAACTCCATCCAGGTCTCCTACTTGAGCCATCTTCCACTGCTTTCTCAGGTGCATTAGCAGGGAGCTGGCTCACAAACAGATCAGCTGGGACTCAAACCGGTGCTCCCATATGGGATGCCGGTGCAGCAGGCATAAGCTTAACCTACTGTGCCGCATGTCAGCCCATGGGAAAAACTTTCATTTGTGTTGAATGACTACAGGACTCCTGCCTCACTTTATTTCTCCACAATAAACATTTTCTGAGATTCTTTTTCCTTTGTGGCTCTTTTAAACATAGTATAAATGATTTACTAATGATGGGATATTCTGTGTTAGCTAAATATATGGCATGATTTCTGGCCACATGACTCCTGCTATCTGATTGTTAATTTCTGAACTGGCTAAGGTGGGAGGTAATGATGCTGTTTAATTCACTACATACTGTACAGAGCCTAGCAAAGCGCCACACACAGTGAAGTCTTTTTGTTTTTTTTAAAGATTTATTTGAGAGTTACAGAGACAGAGGGAGAGATAGAGATTGTCCAGCCACTGGTTCACTCCCAAAGGCTGCAATAGCCAGGGCTGGGCCAGGAGCCTAGAACTCCATCTGGGTCTCCCACAGGAGTGGCAAAGGCCCAAGGACTTGGACCATCATCTGCTGCTTTCCTGGGCCTGTTTGCAGGGAGCGGGATTGGAGCAGAGCAGCCAGGACTTGAACCAGTGCACACTTGGGATGCCAGTGTGGTAGGCAGCAGCTTAACCTGCTATACCACAAGTCCAGCCCCACAATGAAGTCTTTCCTTTTTTTTTTTTTTACAGGCAGAATGGACAGTGAGAGAGAGAGAGACAGAGAGAAAGGTCTTCCTTTGCCGTTGGGTCACCCTCCAATGGCCGCTGCGGCCGGCGCACCGCGCTGATCCGATGGCAGGAGCCAGGTGCTTCTCCTGGTCTCCCATGGGGTGCAGGGCCCAAGCACTTGGGCCATCCTCCACTGCACTCCCTGGCCACAGCAGAGAGCTGGCCTGGAAGAGGGGCAACCGGGACAGAATCTGGTGCCCCGACTGGGACTAGAACCCGATGTGCCGGCGCCGCAGGCGGAGGATTAGCCTATTGAGCTGCGGCGCCGGCCCACAATGAAGTCTTGAATAATTCTCTTCCCCCAGCTTATCGTGAACTTTTCCTTCTCTGCACTAGAGTGTTAGTATTTGTTTTCTGTTTCTCTGTGTGTATGTGTTGTGTTGCTGTTAACTACTTGATAACAAGCAATTTTATGAGTGAATATTGTATCCTTTTTTTAAAGATTTTATTTATTTATTTGAGAGGTAGAGTCACAGATAGTGAGAAGCAGAGAGAGGTCTTCCATCTGCTGGTTCACTCCCTAAATAGCCGCAATGGCCAGAGCAGAGCCCATCCAAAGCCAGGAGCCAGGAGCCTCTTCTGGGTCTCCCACGTGGGTGCAGGGACCCAAGGACTTGGACCATCTTCTACTGCTTTCCCAGGCCTCAGCAGAGAGCTGGATCGGAAGAGGAGCAGCCGGGACTAGAACTGGTGCCCATATGGGATGCCGGCACTGCAGGCAGAGGATTCACCTGCTACGCCACAGCGCCAGCCTCTGTGTCCTTTCCTATCTAGATGATCAGTTTCTCTAGGCTGATTCCTAGGGGCTTCACTTCTTTTCCACTCCCACAGTGACTGCCATAGATTCTACACACAGACGTCACCATGGGCTGGCATTTGTCAGAATAGTTAAGTTGCACTTGGGACACCTGCATCCTGTATCTGAATACCTGAGTTCAAGTCCTGGCTCCAGCTCCCAATTCTAGCTTCCGGCTATGGTGCACCCTGGCACGGGATGGGTCCCTGCCACCCACAGAGGAGACCCAGATTGAGTTCCCCATTCCTGGTCTCAGCTTGGCCCAGCCCCAGCTGTTGTGGGAATTTGGGGAATGAACCGACAGATGATCTCTCTCTCTCTCTCTGCCTCTCTCTCTGTCTCTGTCTCTCTCTCTCTCTCTCTGTCTGCCCCATCTGTCTCTGATGGAAAGTTGGTCAATGGACACCAAATTGCAGTTAGAAAGGGAGAATACAGTTCAGGCATTCTATCACACAGTAGGGCAACTATAGATAATCATTATGTACTGCACGACTCCAAAACAGCCAGAGAGAAGTTTTTAAATGTTTTCACCACAAAGAGAAGATAGACATGCTCTCCTAGATTTGGACACTATGCAGTGTAGACATGCGTGAAAACCACACAGGGTATGCATTTAGTATGTACGATTTTTGTGTGTCAATAAAAAAAATAAAAATTAGGAAAAACCTGAAAAAAAGAAACCAGTGATGATCGTGTCTCCAGTACTAATAAATATGTACACCTCCAGAAATTCTTAGCTGACTGACAGCTGTCTGGGACATGCGACGATGTGTGGATACACCCTGGGAATATGCCAGGGATGGAGAATGCACATTATAAGAAGGGTCCACAAAAAGAGGAACTGGTGTCAGCCCCAGCTTCCGGAAACGCCTTCTTTACTGACTCGCCCTCTGGTGATGGAGCTCGGTGGGCCATATCATCATCCAAAAAAAAAATTAGTTGCGTTGTGGCAGTCATTATGGAATCTCAGCTCATACACTGTATGCATAGTCATGTATCCAACATTTTCTTGTGGATTCAGATTATTTATCAACACCATGATCTTCTTGGTTAAAGATTTATTTTAGTTGATTGAAAGGCAGAGTTACAGAAAGAGAAGAGAAAGAGACAGAGAGAGAGAGAGAGAGATCTTCCATCTGCTGGTTCACTCCCCAAATGGCCACAACGACTGGGGCTGAGTCAGACCAAAGCCAGGAGCCTAGAAGCCCATCTGGGTCTCCCTTATGGGTGGCAGGGGCCCAAGCACTTGGACCGTCTTCTGCTGCTTTCCCAGGTATGTTGGCAGGGAGCTGGATCAGAAGTGGAGCAGCTGGGACTCCAAGTGGGGTTCAATAAAGAATACAGAATTGCAGGTGACAGCTTAACAAAGACAGCACCATCAACACCCCAAGCTTTATCATGAAAATTCTGTAGGGTGGCAGTCATATTCAACAGCACCAAGGGTTTATTCATATACATTAAAAAAATTTAAACTCATGTGCATGTTTATGGTATCCTAAGAATCGTGACTTTCAGTTATGCATGTCCCAGTTTTCCTTAAAAATAGGAGATGGGTGTTTTAAATGTTCCCACCCACTGAATGCGAGCTAGAACATCCTGTGAAAATAGCGTGCAATCTGGGCAGAAACCCATATTACAACTGGGGAACTGAAATATGTTTTTATCATCTTGGAATAGAACGCTGAATTCCAACCATTCTAACTAGGGAACTGCTGGCAGTTGGTTTTTAATATTAGAGGTCTAATCTGGAGTAACCAAATCTTCATCATCAAAAGCAAGAGGGAGGGAGGGAGGGAGGAAGGGAGGGAGGGAGGGAGGGAGAGAGAGAGAGAGAGAGAGAGAGAGAGAGAGAGACCTTCCCTTTCGTCTCCGTTGACCAGGAAGGTTACCACAAGACTGCTCCATTGCTGGGTTCAGTGTAACTTAGCTATCCTACATTATCCCCCAGCGCTGCAGATCCCATTTCCCTATCCCAATAATTGCCTGCATTCCTTAGTAATCCGAAAGTCAACTGACCAAGGACTCTTTCTTCAGATACGACAAGATTGCAGGGGGATACGTGGCAGTTCACATCTGGGCTTAAGCAGGATAGATGCAGGCTTGCATAACTTTTCCCCTAAAAGATTTTTTCAATTATATTTTAATTTTCAGAAATTGCAACATAAAAAGAGATAAATAAACACCAAAACCATGAAAGAGCCCAATCTCATGCCACATTTTAGGCTGCATTCTCTTGCATTCTTCTCTCTTTCTTCTATGGCTTCTCATTGGTGGAATACAACAGAAAGCCGGAGGCACCCAAAGATAATCCATGTACCCTGTTTATTTTAATATAAATATGCGTAGGAAAGCTAGGTAACAAATCCTTGTTAAAGATGAGTGGAAAGGAAATAAGAAGGCTGATGTAAACATTTTAAATGGTAGAGGGGTAATTGCAATAAAGGAACATATTATTCTAAAGAGAGAGAAAGGATTTGTTACGGACGAAGATTAACCTCAGTAGACAGAAGAAAAATACAGACAAATGTTTTACACCCTAAAGGAAATGAAATATATCAAAAATGAAATCACAAGGGCATAGAGCAGATATAAAAAGAGTTAGAAGAGCTAAGAGAAGATATGGGGGGAGGGGTCCTACTATTGCAGAAATAATGCATGAATTTGAAATAAGAAGGAGTGGGAAATGAGAGAGAGAGAGAGAGAGAGAGAGAGAGAGAGAGAGAGGTGGACGACAGGTATTTAGAAAGCATAACCAGGTGGGCATTTGACCTAGCAGTTACAAGGCACACATTCCCTGTTGAAGTGCTTGGGCTCAGCTCCCAGCTCTGGACCCCGTTTCAGCTTCCTCCCCTTCACAGCCTGGGAGGCGGCAGTGATGGGGCCCTGCCACCCACGTGGGAGACATGCATTGAGTTCCTGCCTCCCAGCTTTGACCAGGCCCAGTCCTGGCCACTGTGGGCATTTGAGGAGGAAACCAGTGGCTGGCTCGCGCTCTCTCACTCTCTCTCTTTCTCTGACTCTTGAATTAAAAAGAAAACAAAAGGGAAGGAGATGAAAGTCAGAAGATGGAAAATGAAAATTAGAAATGTGATTCAGACTAAAATTCAAATGTGATTCAAACTAAAAAAAAATCTTTCAAGGATAAAATGTGGCAGATGGCTAATCGTCCCCTAGAATCCATTCATACTTTCTTTCATAAGAGCATTTTCACTGGGCACCTGGTTAACAAGCTAGACTTCCTTCTAACTAGGTGTGGTCATCTGACTGAATTCTAGGCACGGACATGTAGGCAGGAATGACGATGTGTCAGTCCAGAGATCTTTCCTTAAAAGGATTGGATCTGTGGCTTCCCAGACCCTCCCCTGCCTCACAATGGCTACAGATAGGGTTGCCAGGTTCAACAAATAAAAATAAAGAGCTATCAGTTCAATCCGAATTTCAGATAAACCCCAAATTCATCTTCAGTGTATGTGTGTCTGAACAATTGCGTGAGACATACCCTACAATTTACTTGTTGTTTGTTTGAAATGCAGGTCGAACTGGGTGTCCTCTGCTTTATCCGGAGTCCTTGCTGGAAACAATACAGAGGTAGGAGGGAATGGCACCATTGTCAAAGGAATACATGAATTACAAATCAGAAGAAATAAGAAATATCCAGTGAAAAATAGTGGCATAGTTGACAGGTTTTATTTTTTTTTTTTCTTAAGATTTATTTATTTGAAAGCGACAGAGAAGGAAGGGAGGGAGGGAGAGAGGGAGAGAGAAAGAGAGAGAGAGAGAATGAATGAGAGAATCTCCCATCTGCTGATTCATTCCCCCAAATGTTCACAACATACAGGAGTGGGCCAGTGAAAGCCAGGAGCCAGGAGCTCCATCCGGGTCTCCCATGTGGGTGGCCGGGACCCAAGTACTTGAGCCATTACCTACTGCCTCCCAGGTACATCAGCAGAAAGGTAGATCTGGGAGCTGAGAAGCTCAGACTGGAACTGGCACTCCTATGGGGGATGTGGTGTCCCAAGCAGAGACTTAGCCCACGGTGCCAAATGCTCACCACAAAATGACAGGTTTTAAAAAGCACAATAGCAGTGAAGACACACGCGCTCCATTTCAGAGCTCTGCTTCTGTTTCCCGCTTTCCGCCAACACACACCCTGGGAGGGAGCAGGTCGTGGCTCCTCGCCACCTGTGCGTGTTGGATCCTGGCCACCTGTGGCAGACACCTGGCTTGCATTCCTGGCTCCTTTAACCCAGGAATGGGAGCCACCCAGGAAGGAGACACAGCCTTCGGAGCAGGCCTGAGTGCCTGCCTCTGGTTTGTTACTGGAAGAGACATCACCTTCCACAGTCACTTCTACTCATGGGCACTGTGGCATTCGTAAGATCATTTTGGCACGGGAGGTTAACCTTTGTCTGTAGCCATATGGAAAGCTCTCTTGCTATTCCAGAGGTCAGCAATTAGTACAAGGAAAAGATTGCTTGTGGGAAGATTTTAAACTTGGGGTATAAGAAAAAGCATCTGGGGGCTGGAGCTGTGACGTAACACTGGAATCCCGTATGGGTTCCAGTTCAAGTCCCGGCTGCTCCACTTCTGATCCAGTTCCCTGCTAACGCGCCTGGGAAAGCGGCAGAGGGTGGCCCAAGTGCTCGGGCCCCTGCACCCATGTTGCAGACCAGAAGAAGTTCCTGTCTCGTGGCTTCCACTTGTCCCAGCCCTGGCTGTTGTGGCCATTTGGGGAGTAACCCATCGAATGGAAGATCTCTCTGTCTCTGTCTCTGCTCCTTTGTTTCTGTAACTCTGCCTTTCAAATAAATAAAAATAAATCTTGAAAAAAAAATGACAACCTACAAGCAAATCAAAGTGCTTGATCTAAAGCAGCATTTGGCAAATGATGGCCCACAGACCAAATTCAGACCTCCCACCTGCTTTTGTAAATCAAGTGCTACAGATGACGGTCCCACTCATTTGATAGTATCCTCTATGGCTGCTTTAGCACTATGAAGGATAGCAATAGAAATGAGTAGTTGCAACAGAAAACAAAAGGCCTGCACAGCCTAGCACGTTTCCTAGCTGAAAGTTTGCCAACTTCTGACCCAAAGGAAAACCATTTCTGAACTCGGGATTCTCAGCATGAATTGACAGTAGAATAATTTTGTAGGAAACAAAACCAATGTGACTCAGAGATCAAAGCCAGGCAACCTTTCACGTTGAAAAGCAGCTGAAAACCACTTTCAAATAGGTAAATATTCAGGAACTATATCACCCTTCTCCAATTCACCAAAACAATGACAAGGCTATCTACTAAGAGATGATTCCAAATCAATGTAAAAAGGTGGACAGTGGATGTGAAACAGCTGTGATTACTGTTGCAAGAATACAGAACGTGACTGTTACAAATCTTGCAAAATTAAAGCGCTACAAGGAAAAGTAACAAGACTCTGTCATACACTACAACAAAACATCAAATGTCAAAGTGTTGATGGAAGCACAAGTTCTTGTACACTGCAAGGGAGAAACACACATTCCCAAACCTGTGCTTGCTCAGGCCCCAAGCTCTGTACTGATTACAAAATCTGAGATGGCTTCTATCTCCGCCTAGATACTAAACAGGGATTACAAACTTGAGATGCCCAGTTAAGTGAGAATCCTGGGGCTAGTGCCCTGGCTCACTTGGTTAATCCTCCACCTGTGGCACTGGCATCCCATGTGGGAGCCGGTTCCAGTCCTGGTTGCTCCTCTTCCAGTCCAGCTCTCTGCTGTGGCCTGGGAGGGCAGTGGAGGATGGCCCAAGTGCTTGGGCCCTGCACCCACATGGGAGACCAGGAGGAAGCACCTGGCTCCTGGCTTTGGATCTGCAGCGCACCGGCTGTAGCAGCCGTTTGAGGGGTGAACCAACGGAAGGAAGACCTCTCTCTCTCTCTCTCTCTCTCTCTCTCTCTCTCTCACTGTCTATAGCTCTACCTGTTAAATAATAATAAAAA
Organism: Oryctolagus cuniculus; assembly: GCF_964237555.1. NCBI lineage: Eukaryota > Metazoa > Chordata > Mammalia > Lagomorpha > Leporidae > Oryctolagus > Oryctolagus cuniculus. The sequence continues at coordinate 104,886,326 of NC_091444.1, read as the reverse complement.
AAAAGTGAGAATCCTGTCCTCCCAAAACCTCCAAAGCAGTCTTGCCCCCTCTTCTCTCGTACACACCCCCATTGCATCTGTCAGCTCCAACCTCAAATTATATCCCAAACCTGATCACCACCACAGCTGTGACCCAACCCCAAGTCATCTATCACCTGGATATGACAGCAATGTTAACAGGTCTCCCGGCCATGTCCCTTCCCAACACAGGAGGCCAGGCAACAGGCAATGCATTCAGAGCCTAAATCAGATCATGTCCCTTCTTTGCTTAAAACCCTCTAATGGGCTTCCCGTTACCCTCAGATAAAAAGGCACACCGTCTACCCAGTGCCCCAGGCACCTGCTGCTCACCCGCTGTCTGCACCTGCTGCTCCCTGAGTAGAATATGCTGCCCCCATATCCACTCAGGCTTCCTCCTCATCGCATTCAGGCTTTCACTTTATTGAACAGGTCTTCTCTGATCACCCCACTTAAAATAACACCTAATCTTCCCACTCTGCCTCCCAGCCCAGTGGCTCTCTCTCTCCTCTCCTTATACTTTAGCGTTTAGAGCACCTGTTGCCACCTGCTGTTATATATTTTTATTTATCGTCTATCCCCCTAGAATGGAAGTCTCAGCAGAGCAGGAACCACGTCTCTCCTATTTATTATTAGATCCCCAGTTCCCAGAACAGATGCTAACACATACCTGACGCCCAATATGTATGTGTTGAAGACTGAACAATCACATGTTTAAATTCAGCAGCCAGGAATGTTGAAAATCCCTATAGCCTAGTATTAAAAAAATCTGCTTCTGGATATGCACCCAAAAGAACTGTCTCTGGTTTACAGGTGGCTGTGTATGATGTCCTCCTTTCTACAGTAGTGAAAACAATGTGTTCTGCAGTAGGTGAATAGGGAAAACCAGTTTTATTTAGGTGATTCAAGTTAAAAATGAAGGAATATATCAACATATGTCAGTTAAAATGAAGGAATATACCAACATATGTCAATTTATATCAAAAGCGTGATGCTGAGTGAAAAACCAGATGGTCAGAAGAGCAAACAGCTTGATACTGCCTGCACACCATGCACACGGAACACCCTTTGCACACATATCATACGCACAACACATTATGCACATATATGTATCCATGTATATGCATGTGTAATGTACTATGCATCTATATCCATATATGTAATGTACTATGCATACATACCCATGTATCTAACATGGCGTGCACATAATCCATGTGTGGGGTGCACTGCATATGTATCCATATGCACCTATTTATAAATGCATTGTGTATACATATACATAAAATACTATTCACGCCGGCGCCGCCCCTAGGAGCTAAGTGTTTGCCGGAGTGACCAGGGGTAGAGCAGAGTTGGAATGAGTTCATTGAGGAGTCCGGGGCACCTCCTCTGAGGCCAGGGCTCACACGGAAGCTTGCATCTTGGTGGAGGGGAGGGCAATCGCAAATGAGAATAAATTTGATAAGGGCGGTGGAGGAGTTGCAGGATCTACAGATGCGGAGCCTGAAAATCTAAGACTAAAGATGTAGCATCAGAAATAATTTCAGGTCGGCGCCGTGGCTCACTAGGCTAATCCTCTGCCTTGCGGCGCCGGCACACCGGGTTCTAGTCCTGGTCGGGGCACCAGATTCTGTCCCGGTTGTCCCTCTTCCAGGCCAGCTCTCTGCTGTGGCCCGGGAGTGCAGTGGAGGATGGCCCAAGTGCTTGGGCCCTGCACCCCATGGGAGACCAGGAGAAGCACCTGGCTCCTGCATTCGGATCAGCGTGGTGCGCCGGCCGCGGCGGCCATTGGAGGGTGAACCAACGGCAAAGGAAGACCTTTCTCTCTGTCTCTCTCTCTCACTGTCTGTGGGGAGCAACTCGGACTAGACTAAGTTACTGGAATTAAGACTTATTCTGTGCATCTGCTTTCCCACAATATGGCGCTGGGAGAGGAAGAAACAGCTTCTACACAGCTGCCTCCAGTTCAACCAATAAACTGTAGGACTTGCTCCTGATTGGAGGAGAGCAGCATACTCGGCGTGTGGGTAGCAGAGTTGGGATTGGCGGAAGAGGACTATAAAGGAGGAGAGAGACAACATGCACCAGGAACATCTAAGGGGAACATCTATCTGAAGGAACACCTGTGCAGCCCCCGAGAGAGCCAGCCGGCGGTGTGCCGCTCCCCCGCGGAAGTGGGGAAAGTGGCAGGGGGAACCGCCCTTCCACGGAGGTGGAGGGATGGTAGCCAACCTGGGAAGAACCAGCAGCAAACCCGGGGAGGGCCGAGCAGACAAAAGAACAGCGCAGGGTCCTGTGTCGTTCCTCCACGAAGACGGGGAGCGACACTGTCCACTCTGCCTGTCAAAAAATTTAAAAAAATACTATTCAGGTGTATCCATATATGCACCTGGCTTTATGTATGCATATATGTGATGCAATATATGTAACACTTTGTGCATACGTATCCATATATGTAGCATGCTATGTATATGGATCCATATATGTAACCATTCACACACATGTATCCATAAGTAAATCATACTATGTTGACTAGTATATAGTTCATAATACTGGATTCAAAGCCCTCAACTCTGGAAATGTCTTACATTTCTCTAAACAACTTTTTTTGCATTAGACAGGTGATTGCAACCAAAGTGTCAGAAAATCAATGGAAGATGGATACTGAGAAGAGTAGGTATCAAAACCTGGGGAATGCGACCAAAGCTGTACCTACAAGTAGGCCAGTGTTATGGCTCAGCTGGTTAATACCTGCCTGCAGCCCTGGCATCCCATTTAGCAGTTGTGGTTCAAGTCCTGGCTGCTCCTTCCAATCCAGCTTCCTGCTAATGTGCCTGGGAAAGCAGTAGAGGATGGCCCAAGCACTCAGGTCCCTGCCCTCCATGTAGGGGACCCCAGTGGAATTCAAGGCTCCCGGCTTTGCTTGGCCCAGACCTGGCTATTGTGGCCATTTGAGGAATGAACCAGAGAACCGAAGGGTTCCCTTTCTCTTTCTCATACTCTCTCACTCTCTCTCTCTCTGTAACTCTGCCTCTCAAAGACAAGTCAATAAATATATGCCTTTTTATAAAAAAGTTATATTTACAAGAAAATTCACAGCCTTTATCTTTTCGTTACAAAAAAATAAAATTACAGTGTTGTTATTTTTAAAAGGTTTGTTTATTTTTGTACTTGACAGGCAAATTTCCAGAGCTGAGCAGCAGAGACAAAGAGCTGTCCATCCCTGGGTTGCTCCCCCCAGAAGGCTCTGTGTAAGATCCCACACTGCCCCTTTGAAGATAAGGATGGCTCTTATTCCTGCATATGTCAACCCAGCATGCCCTTTAGGCTCCCAGGAGACATCTGCAGACAGCTTACCCAACCCCCAAGTTCACAGGTGCACCTGTTTGCTGTGACCTCAGCGGCCTCACCAGAAGGGAGATGAGAGTGGGGGAACACATTTTCCTGCAGCGACACTGCCTCCAGAGACTGTCAGAGGCGAGAGCCCCAAAGAGGAGTGTTGAGTGAAGGAAGACCATCATTCCCCCGCTCTCAGCCAGCCGTGTGCTTTCTAAGGCATCTTAAGGGATGTCCTTTCCCATTTCTGTGTTCCTTTGTCCTGGTTGGGCCAGGGCTCAGAGCCAGAAGGTGAGAAAGACAGACAGTTCCATAGCGTGACATGGAGATGCGCTTTCCAGGGTGATCAGGGCAGCAGTGCTGATTTTGGGGGTTCCAGGAAGCAGCTGCTTTGCCGTAGTGTGGACGTAGACTCTTACCTGTGTCTGAGGGCTGCTTGTTCCTGGGCCAGGAAGGCTTAGGGAGGAATTGTCTAAAGCTGGCGTTGGCAAGCTCACACCTGTTTGTATATGTAGAATGTTATCGGAACACAATGCCCATGTGTTTATGCAGCATCTGTGGCTGCTTTCCTATAGCCTGGCAGAGTTGATACCTGTGACAGATCCTGTAGCTCACCATGCCTCAAATACCTACTTGCTCTCTGGCTTTGTGCAGAGTTGGTTTGCTGTCCCCTTGGTCTACGGTCAACGTTTTCAAAAGAGAAGATTGCAGGGAACCAACACCACCCTTGAAAATCCTGCAGGAAGCCAAGGGGGCTGTGTTGTCACCTGATGAACTCTGTTCGTATTTCCCCAGCAGTTTCTCCACTGAACACCGGGTGAAGCGGTCGGTGTATGTGCTGAGAAATGTACGTATCCAATAGCAGAACTACACTAGGCACAAAGAGACGAGGAGCTGGCGAGATGTTACCAATGAGGGACATGCGGCATCACTTTTGGGACATCACTTATGGTGCAAAGGTTTCAAAGTAAGAGGTAGCCAGTATCCCGTGCACTGTACGATTTGTCATCGCTCTCTCTTCTTTAACGAGGGTGTACGGTTGTGTTTGGGTAGATTAACTGAATGTATGCTACAACTAGATTTTGCAAAATGTATTATGAGAGTTTGGGGGTACTGTGGGCTGCCCTGGTTAACGGAGGAAGTCATCCTAGAAAGATTTTTCCAGCAAAGTGGGAAGAACTGGAGAGGCCTGGTGTTGTGGTGAAGTAGGTTAAGCTGTTACCTATAATGCCAACATCCCATATGAGCACTGGTTCAAATCCTAGCAGCTCCACTTCTGATCTAGCTACCTGCTAATGCACCTGGGAAAAGTGCTTGGATCCCTGCCACCCATGTGGAAGAGCAGATGGAGTTGAAGCCTCCTGGCTTTGGCCTGGTTCTCTATGCCCCCTCTACCACCAGCTCTACTTTTCAAATAAATTAATTAATATTTAAAATTGGGGAAAGGTCTTTCTGGGAGACAGAAAAGTTAGGCTAGGAATTGGACTGTGGCAGGAGAGGATTCTGTGAGAAATGTTTCTTTTCCCTTTTTTCTCAAGACTTATTTATTTATTTGAAAGGCAGAGTTACAGAGAGAGAGTGGGAGACAGAGAGAGAGAGGGAGAGAGAGAATCTTCCATCTGCTGGTTCACTCCCCAAATGGCTTCAATGGCCAGGGGTGGGCCAGGTTGAAGCCAGGAGTCAGAAACTCCATCCTTGTCTCCCACATGGGTAGCAGGGCCCCAAGCACTTGGCCCATCTTCCTCTGCTTTTCCCAGGCCATTAACAGGGAGTTGCCAGGACTAAAGCAGTAGCCCCTCATATTGGATGCTGGCATTGCAGGTGGCAACTTAACCAGCTGTGCCACAATGCTGGCCTCAGTTTGTTTTCCTTTTGCCTTAGATCCTGTCTGACAGCAGCATTGTTTTGTCTCCTATTTAAAGTTCCTTTGCCCACAATGAGTCAGCTGCGAACCTCAGTAAGTCTCAGATTGGAACACTGGGGAGAACCGAAGGATGGGGCAGGAAACAGACATTGCCTTCCCCATCCCTCTCTGCCCCGCCGAGGCTGGAGGCAGCCAACTACTCACTGGGAGGCTTGACACACAAATGAAAGCTCTGGTAGGGAATGGGGCGGTGCCGGACAGACTCAGCTCTGTGACTGTGATGCAGGAACAAACACGAAATTAACTTGTGATCCTCCTCACCACCCCCCCCCACACACACAGCTGAGAGCACTTCAGAGAGTTTGCAGGAAAATGGAATTAGAAGAAGTTTACTTTCATGCAAAATATTTTGAAATCCATGCACATGAGGGGTTTTCAAAAAGCTCAAGAAAAATGCACCTTATGAAAGAAAACTGCATGGGTTTCAGGAACATTTTTGTACAAAAACAAGCTTATCTTTTCATTCCGTTTCTCAGGACCCTTTGGAAGTACCCTCCCTATGTGAGTCACGCAACGGGCGATGCTTGCAACCCTGGTGCACATCTTCATAGCACGAGGAAACTGCTCTTTTCATTTTCACCAGCAGTTTTTGCTCTTCAGGAGGTCATTTGTAACTGGAGGGCGAAGGGGTGACGGTCGACCAGGAGCCCATGACGGCCATGGACCGAGCGGCATGGGACCGAGGCGCCTGTGCCCAGGTCTCTGGCCTTGAAGCACCTCCCGCTCAACTTCCGCCGCAGCCAAACTGCAACCAGCATGAACTGTGAAAACCTCGGTCACTGATTTGAAACCAGGCTTTCGAATCTCCCACCGGGGCTCCCCAGAACCTCCACGCAACATCTGATTTAGAATTTCATTTGCACTTTGGAAAATGTAGATGCAGCAGGCCAGGCATGGAATGGATACAAAGGGAAGATTAAGTAGCACTTGAATTTGATGAGATGGGGAAAGCCTTGTGTGTGCCCACCTGGGCTCACTGTGGAACCGTCTGGAAGGTTTTAGGATTCCTGAGACGCAGGCCACGGTGGAGACGGAGCAAGTCAGGCTCTCTGGCGGGGGGCTCCCGAGCAGCAGGTGAACCCACGGAGCACCTCGGCTGGTAAGCACTCAAACCCAGTGTGGTCAAGGGCACGGTTACTGGATCGAAGCCACAGAAACTTGACAAAGGAAGGAAGGCTGTATCTCATTTTCGTTTTTCTATAGCAGAGAGCATTTGAGCAGCTCCTGCTTAGAAAAGGGCATGTGAGCTGTTCTGTTTAGACTTCGCGTGTGGGCGACGTCACCATGAAATCGTTTTCACCATCTGGCCAGGCAGCCGGAAGCCATTCTGGTTTGTATAAAACCAAACCAGTGGAGGGAGGCGGCGAGAAAAGCTCACCCAAATAATTGGCTTTTCTGAGTGACATGGGAGGGAAGTCATCCTTTCCAAAGTTTTTTTTTTTTTTCTTTTTGTGTTTTTCCATAGACAATATCTCTAAAGCCAAGATTTAATTAAATAGAAGTGTGGGAGCCAGCATTGTGGCGCAGTGGGTTAGGTTGCTGCCTCTGGTGCCCGCATCCCATACCTGAAGAGCAATGTGAGTCCTGGCTGCCCTGCTTCTGATCCGGCTCCCTGCCAATGCTCCTGGGAAGGTAGCGGATGATGCTCCAAGTACTTGGGCCCCTGCCACCCATGTGGGAAACCCGGATGGAATTCCTGGCTCTTGGCTTCAGCCTAGCCCAGCCCTGGTGTTGAGGTCATTTGGGGAGTGAACCACTGGATGGAAGATTGATATGTCTCTCTCTCTCACACTCTGTTTTTCAAATAAATAAATAAATCTCGAAGCAGATAAAATAAATTGAAGTGTGACTTCTGTGTTAAAAAAAAAATCGGAATGCCTCAAAGGCACAAAGCTGAATTCTTGCTAGCATAGAGAAGAGTATCAGAGGTAGACACTCGAGGGGAACAGCATTGCAATGTGGAGGACGTGGCTAGCGCTGGGCCAGGGTGGGAGCGCTCAGTAGGTGAGGCTGTCCCAGCCTGTGCACTCTGCGGTTACCCCCAAGCACCAGGAGTGGCATTTGAGGAAGCCCCAGAGGCTCCTGCTCCCCGCAGCCTGGGTCTGCAGCCATCTGAGCTGCAGTGAAACCATCAACATTGCCTTAGTTTCTGCAGCCGAGACGCAAGGAGCAGACCAAGCCGTAGCTGGTAAATCTCCGAGTATTGGGCAAACAAATATTCTGGTTTTTTAAAAAAGATTTGTTTATTTATTATTTGAAATCAGAGTTACACAGAGAGAGGAAGACACACACACACACACACACACACACACACAGAGAGAGAGAGAGAGAGAGAGAGAGAGAGGGAATCGTCCATCTGCTGATTTACTCCCCAAATGGTTGCAATGGCCAGGGCTGGGCCAAGCCAAAGCAGGAGCCTGAAATTCCATCAAGGTCTCCCACATGGGTGGGTTGCAGGGGCCCAAGCATTGGAGCCTTCTTCTATTGTTTTCCTAGGCACATTAGCAGGGAGCTGGATCAGAATTAGAACAGCTGGGACTCAAACCAGTGCCCATATGGGAGGCTGGCATCTCAGGTGGTGGCTGAACCTGCTAAACCAAAATGCTGACCCCCTGGTTTTGAATATTCGCACCTTAAGGAAATGATAAATGATTGAGGAGATAGACATGTTTGCTCTTATTAGACATACACGGTGCACTTATGTATCAAAACAGCACATGGTACCATATAAATACATATACATTTTTTTGTGTCAGTTAAAAATAATTTTAAAAACTTTTTAAGAAAGAAAATGATTATTGAACTGTTACTTTTGCCATCTTATTTTATACTATTTATTTACATTGTTAATTGACAAAAATTATATATATATGGTTACAGTGTACAATATGACTTATTAAAAAGATTCCTCCTAGAGGCCGGTGCCATTGGCTCACTTGGTTAATCCTCCACCTGTGGCGCCGGCATCCCATATGGGTGCTGGGTTCTAGTCCAGGTTCCTCCTCTTCCAGTCCAGCTCTCTGCTATGGCCTGGGAGGGCAGTGGAGGATGGCCCAGGTCCTTGGGCCCCTGCGCCCGCATGGGAGACCAGGAGGAAGCACCTGGCTCCTGGCTTCTGATCGGCACAGCGTCTTCCGTGACAGTCATTTGGGGAGTGAACCAACAGAAGGAAGACCTTTCTCTCTGTCTCTCTCACTGTCTATAACTCTACCTGTCAAAAAAAAAAAAATTCCTCCTTAAGAAGTTTATTTAAGAGGCTGAGAGACAGACAGAGCTCCTATCTCCCGTGTCACTTTCCAAGTTCCTACAGTAGCCAGGACTGGGTCAGGCTGAAACTGGCAGCAGGGAACTCAATCCAGGTCTCCCTTGAGAGTGACAAGAATCCAGTTAGTTAAGCCATCACACGGTCCCCACCATGGGCCACACTGGCAGGAAGCTGGAATCAGGAGTTGGAACTGGAAACTGAACCAGGAACTCCAACACAGCATACAGGCATCCCAACCTGTGTCCCAGGTGGTAGCCAAACCCCACCACAACACGACATTTTCAAATACGTGTACCTTGTGAGATGGCTAGATCAGACTAATGAACATATCCGCTACTCACACACTCAAAATTTCCCTGTAGTAAGGAATCAGAAAATCCATTCTCCCAGCACCCTTCACGTGTATAATATATCGTCAACAACCAGAGTCACTGTGTTTTTAATAGATCTGTTGAACTCTCACCCTGCTGTCTAATGAAATTTTGCATCCTTTGGCCAACATACCCCCAGTTCCCACTCTTAACCCCACCCCTGCCAGCCCTAGTAACCGCCATCCCTAAGTTCAATGGTTTTCTGTAGATTCCACATAGAAGTAATATTTGTCTTGGTGCACCTGGCTTATTTTACTTAACACAATGTGCCCCAGATTCATCCATGCTGTCTATTTCAAGGTTCTATAGTATTCCATTGCATGTGTAGACCATATTCTCTGCATCCATTCATCTGTTATTGAATGGATGCATAGATGGAGTCCAAATCCATGTCCTGACGCTGTGAGTAACAGTGTAACAGGAGAGTGCAAACATCTCTTAACAAACAGCGATATTTTCCCCTCTGACCATATACCCACTAGTGGGATTTTTGGGTCATATAATAGTGCTATTTTTAATTTTTTAAGGAATCTGTTCACAGCTTTTCCATAATGGCTGTACTAGCTTTCATTTTCACAGCTTACAAGGGTTTGATTTTCTTTATGTTCCCACCAACACTCATCAATCTTTCCTATTTTTCTTAATAGTGGCTCTAACAGATATGAGGGACTATTTCATTTTGGCTTCAATTTGCAGTTCTCTGATGATTAGTGATATTGGGCATTTTCTGATGTAGCTGTTAGTCATTTGTATGTCTTCCTTTGAGATATGTATGAGGACATTTCAAAATATTCACAGAGAATAGAATTGAAAGAGACACTTATCTTGGTGCAAAAAAAGTTGAAATCCATGCATTTTTAAAAATAATATGCATAATGACCACAAACTTTTCATTCATGGCTGTTGACGTAGAACATCTTTTCACGTGCTCCTTTTTTTTTTTTTTTTTTGGAAGATTTATTTATTTATTTTAAAGCCAGAGCCACACAGAGAGAGGAGAGGCAGAGAGAGAAAGGTCTTCCATCTGCTGGTTCACTCCCCAGTTGGCTGCAATGCCCGGAGCTGTGCTGATCTGAAGCCAGGAGCTTCTTCTGGGTTTCCCACATGGATGCAGGGGCTCAAGGACTTGGGCCATCTTCCACTGCTTTCCCAGGCCACAGCAGAGAGCTGGATTGGAAGTGGAGCAGCTGGGATTAGAACTGGCGCCCATATGGGATGCAGGCAGCGGCTTTACCCGCTACTCTACACCGCCGGCCCCTTGAAAAATTTTAACACTGCACATGACAAAAGCAATTTTTCGCAAATTTTAATGAATTACCACAAGAAACACAGGATGTCCGAATGTTCAAGGAGAAAATACACTATTGCTGTTGAGAAAGGACAGATACTCAAGGAAGATTTCAAAAAGTTCAGGGAAAACGCACATTGTAGAAAAGCAATGAGTGGATTTCCAAATTTGGGGCACCAAAATAAACTTCTCTTTCGTTCCATTTTTCCTTCTTGAAGCACCCTCTTGTATCCTGGGTCCACACAGCAGCGCTTGTAGGTGTGAATTCAAAATGTCTCCAGGAAACGAGAAGCCCAAGATAACGCCAGCCCAAAACCTAATGGCAACATCAGTAAGACCCTACCTGTCGCCCCGATGGCTCTTTGTCCTGTTTGTAGAGTGGCTCTCTGCCTGTTAGAAACAACCAGATTTCTAGATCGGTGGAACCTTAAGGGTTCCCCGTGTTGGATTCCTATTCTTTCCCTGTCGTTAATTTATTCTTACGCTTTTCCTCTCCCTCATCAAAGAGGCCTGCAGTGATATTAAAACCGGGCTGCTAATGCGTACTCCCAGCTTAGCCACGGAAATGAGTTAGAGAGACCAGGACTGCCTGTTCTCCCGTAATGACAGCCAAGATGCCTCTTTGTTTTCCTTATTATTCACTTGGACTAAGAACTTGTTGTTAAGAGATACAAAGAAAACACAACATCTTAAGACATGCTCATATGTTAACTTTCATGCAACAGCTGAGATAAAATGTCATGTAATACTGCAGCTTTAGGGCGCAGCCCCAGCTTTATATCAATTAAGCTGAAAACTCCATTTGATAAGTTATTTGGGGAGGCATTGATGTGATCTCAGTTTTTGGCAGGCACTCTTCTGTTTGGTTTTGTGAGCTATTTCGAGTAGCGAATGACACTCAGATGGTATAAAACACGATGCCTTAGTCCTTGGAGATATCCCTGTATCATAGGAATTGCTTTTAAGCACAAACATTAAATTAAAGTATAGCGTTGTTTTTATGTATATGAAAATCTTTAATGTTATAATTCATTAAGGGTGACATTTTGCAATAAGTACTTTCTAGCCTTAAAAACAAGTACGATTTTCAAATAGACACACATTGGTATACGTGATTGCACTAGAAGCAATGGGAGATTAATGGCGGCTGGTTCTATGGGATAAAGCCATTTGAAAGGGGCCAGTAGTATGGCCACGTGTGCTGCAGCATCCCAAATCTGGGTGGTAGTTTGAGTCCCAGTTGCTCTGCTTCCAAGCCAGCTCCCTGCTAATGCACCTGGGAAAGCAGCAGAGGATGGCTCAAGCACTGGGGCCCCTGCCACCCACGTGGGAGACCCAGATGGAGCTCCAGGTTCCTGGCTTCAGCATAGCCCAGCCCCAGCTGTTACAGCATTTGAGGAGTGAACTAATGAATAGAAGAAAGACCTCTCTTCTCTCTCTCTCTCTCTCTTTTGAATTAATAAAATATTTTTAAAAATATGAAAATTTCTCCTCTGCTAGATAAACAATTATGCTTGGAGAAGTGAAGAGACACATTTTTAAAACAATGGTTCCTCGGGGCTGGTGCTGTGGCGCAGTGGGTTAACGCCCTGGCCTGAAGCGCCAGCATCCCATATGGGCACCGGTTCAAGACCCAGCTGTTCCACTTCCTGTCCAGCTCTTTGCTATGGCCTGGGAAAGCAGTGGAAGATGGCCCAAGTCCTTGGGCCCCTGCACCCACTTGGGAGACCTGGAAGAAGCTCCTGGTTCCTGGCTTCGGATCGGCACAGCTCTGGCCATTGCAGCCATTTGGGGAGTGAACCAGCAGATGGAAGACGTCTCTCTCTCTCTCTCTCTCTCTCTCTCTCTGTAACTCTGACTTTCAAATGAAATAAAATTTTATTTAAAAAAAAAAAAAACTACAGCTCCTCAAGTTTTCCCAAAGGGATCAGTAGAGCACCCTGAGAATGATCAAGTGCTGTTTCCATATAGGATGATTTGTAGTGTCTCTGAGATCAGAGAAAAGGAAAAACATTTATCTTTGAGTAAACAAATTTTACAAAAGTCTAAACTTACCAAACTGATATGATGGGACATTATTTCACAAAATGTAAAAAATTCATTTTTTATTAACATGATTTTTAGTTACTTTTTTTTCATGCTCCATCCACCAGTTCATTCCCCAAATGCCTGCGACAGCCAGGGCTGTGCCAGATTGAAGCCAGGATCCCAGGACTTAATCCAGGTCTCCCATGTAGGTGGCAGTTACCCAAGTACTGGAGCCTTGCAGAAGTGGGAGGAAAAGGAACCCTGGAACCAGCAAACTCGCAGGTGTTCACCCCAGGCTGCTGCAACCTCAGGTTGCCCATCCTATAGGTTTCAGAGAGGGGTCGATGAGAGACAGAAAGTTGAGAGGCCCGCCAGGGAGCAAAACATGCAGAAATTTCTTTTTAATGTCAGGCCAAAGAGCAATTACATTGAAAGAGTGGTTTTTCTTTCTGTTTATTCTGGAAAGCAAAGAACACTTGCAAATAAAATATTCGAGCTATCAGGTGGAAAATCTGAAGATTGTATACAAATAAAGCATTTCTGGAAAAATCACACACACCAAGGCTCTTGAAGTGGTGCTTTTTTTTTTTTTTTTTTTTTTTTTGACAGAGTGGACAGTGAGAGAGAGAGAGACAGAGAGAAAGGTCTTCCTTTGCCATTGGTTCACCCTCCAATGGCCACCGCGGCCGGCGCACCATGCTGATCCGAAGCCAGGAGCCAGGTACTTCCTCCTGGTCTCCCATGCAGGTGCAGGGCCCAAGCACTTGGGCCATCCTCCACTGCTCTCCCTGGCCACAGCAGAGAGCTGGCCTGGAAGAGGGGCAACCAGGACAGAATCCGGCACCCCGACCGGGACTAGAACCTGGTGTGCCGGCGCCGCAGGCAGAGGATTAGCCTAGGGAGCTACGGCGGCGCCGGCTGAAGCTGTGTTTTCAAGTTGGGTTGCCAGTCTTTTCCATTTAGTGGAGAAGTGCATTGCACTGCAGGCTGCGAGGCGAGAGGCTGAAGGAGTGACGGTGACCAGGAAGAGTGGTAGGAGGAAGGGCTGCAACATGGATCTGAGGATGGAGAAGGGAGGAGCGTGGGAGAGGTGGGACCAAAGATCTCTATGACTACTGTTACTTGCTCCCGGCACCCAGCCTTGAATAAGTGGGGCTCATACATTGCTGGGACCTGAGACAGTGGACTGTCCACCTCCCTGCACGTCCGTGAGAGAACTGGGTGCCGTTCTTGGTAAAGTGCTGCTAGTCCAGCTGCTAGCTGTGGGGGTGTGTTCAATGATCCAGGTTCTATCCGTGCATCCTGCATCGCTCCTTGCTCTGTGAAGCTATGGGCTGCCTGACAATTAGCATCCCCATTAGGAGCTTGTGAGAGTGCACGTCGCATGGCAGCTTGACTGAGCCCCCGGTGCCCAGATATTCACTCTGGGTATGACTGTGAGGGAGCTGAGTTGCTGGATGAGGTTAGCACTTGAATTGACAGATGCATTAAAACAGATTGCTCCCCCTCCCCCATAGGGGTGGGGCTCATGGAACCTGCAGACAGCCTCCCTAGAACAACTCCGGGAAGTGGGGAAACCTTCTGCCTGGCTGTGCATGCGGTGCCCAGTGGCTCCCGGTTCTCAGACTTGAACGGAAACACTGGCTCCTCCTGGGTCTGGAGACCGGGACTGAAGTCCCCCATTGGCTCTCCTGTGCGTCTTGGGACTTGTTGCCTGCCTTTAGCTGCCACGGCCAATGCCTCGTAATTCATCTCGCTACATTTTCCCATTGACTCCACTTCTCTGTAGAACCCTGACAAGCACGGTACCCGTCCTGGGATGTCTCCAGCCCGGGCACTCTGCCTTTGGTACTTTGCCCAGGGACTCTGTTCCGGCAGTATACTCCTCCCAGCTTCCCCGGGACCTACTTTCTGCCCAGTCGGTCTCTTGGCTGCGACCACTGAATTAGAAACATATACGTGACCGTGAAAATGGGTAGCCTCAATGGGAACTTGCAGGACTACCCCAACTAATACAAGAAGGCAGAGATCTGTGGGAAGATGCGAGAGTGAGACAAAGAACAAAAGGAAACAAGCAGTGCTCCAGCCGCCGCACAGGGCAGGCTCCAAGGGCAAGGTACCCTCTGCCCTACATTTCCGCTGGTTCAGATACAGGACCTCTGAATGCAGGAATAATCAAACAGTAAGGACCGTGCTGTGGCCCCTTTTCTGGTGAGTTAAACACACAACAAAGAAGCGTCGGCGAGATCGTCTCTGGCAAGCTGAACCAGAAACTCTGGAATGACCAGCACTGTAGTCATTCTAAAAATGTATTTGCTTATTTATTTATTCTCAGTTTTATTTGAGAGAGAGAGAGAAAGAAAGAGAGAGAGATTTTTTCCATCCTGTGGTTCACTCCCAAAACACCTGTAACAGCCAGCTCTGGGTCAGACCAAAACCAAGAGACTGGAACTCAATCCTGGTCTCCCATGTGGGTGGCAGGGACCCAGCCACTGGAGCCCTCACCACCTGCCTCCCAGGGTGCGCATTAGCAGGGAGCTGGGTCAGAAGCAGAGCTGAGACTCAAACCCAGGGCCTCCAATATGAGATTACAGGCATCCCGACCAGCGACTTAACCATTGTACCAAATGCCCACCTCTGAATGTATCTTTCAATTCCATTTTTCCATGAATTTGTTGGAGTCCTTCCATTGCTTGTCTGTAAAAGTCCTTTGCAAACTGTGCATCCTCCATATATTTTAGATGCTTCAGTTGCTGTTGTCATTATCTTTCTCTGCCTTGTGTGCTAATGCCTACATACAACATCTTTCTGTGGTGGAGACGCCAACCCCGTATTTTTATTCTGTCATGTCCAGAAGCCACAGTATAGCATTCTACTCAATTTCTCCACCAGATGCAAGGATCATGTCCTCTCTGGCCAGGAGAGAGGTACTGTCAGGAAGATCTCACTGCTGGATCCCAGACAAACCATGAATGAGGTGCTTACGTCTTTATCAGCTTCGAGTGGTTGTTCTCCAGGTGTTTTGCTTTGTTGACACGGCCAGTGTTTACTGTTTTATTTATTGCTCTTTCTTTCGCGGGAAATCATAGAGAAGCAAGACTCAGACCACAAACGGAAATAATTTATCTACTCGGCTGTCCAACTCCTTGGGAAAGAAGAAAAGAAATCAGTGAGAGACACATGAACAAACAAAAAATTATCCACCTTTGAAACACACTAGAAAGAATACTGAAGGAGCTGGATGAGAGGAACTTGTGCCCGAGAGACATCGCAGCTCCTGGAAATGCAAGGGGAAATACGAAAGGAGATTTGATTAATCTTAATAGAGTCAATGATTGCTAAAGTTCAGGCAGGCTCAGTTTCTCCCCTGCGGGTAGAAACACAGGACACAATTCCTATTGTGTTCCTATGGCGGAACAGAGAAAATACAGTGAAAAAAAAAAAAAAAAAACTCAGGAAGAGAGCACACCCCAAGAACAGGGCTGTAGCTGACATGCCTCCCGTTCTTGCAGGTCTTATAATAATAATGATTATTATTTTCTTGTATGTTATTTCTCAGATTGTATACTTTCTTATGAACACATGCCCAGATCTTGGTCTCGAAGACGCAATACTTAGTGAATTCAATGAACAGGTTTCTGAGGGTGATGCACAGTTGTTTGGGAAGAATGAACGGTTTTAGGACAAATAAGCAGGTTCTGTCCAACTGTCTGTCCCTGTGCCTTGTGGGTGGACACAGAAAGGCCTGCGCGTATAGGAAACGGTCTTCTTTCTGATATGAAAGGCATATTTGTGTCCCATGGAATGAGAGGTATGCGTGGCATGAGAACAAGACTCAAGGTCATTGCTGGGCCCACAGTTGTAACGCATATTTCGTGAGTTATTTTCCTCCGTGCCTGGATCGCTGCTTGTTGCTTCTC
Source organism: Oryctolagus cuniculus (assembly GCF_964237555.1). Lineage (NCBI taxonomy): Eukaryota > Metazoa > Chordata > Mammalia > Lagomorpha > Leporidae > Oryctolagus > Oryctolagus cuniculus. Next base: position 104,870,176 of record NC_091444.1, on the reverse strand, counting down.
CTCCTCCATTGTGTCTATCGGACTCCTCCTGGGGTGTTGAATTATTCTTGTAATTGTTATTTGATCTTCTCTCCATTTTTGTGACTGTAGAACTCATTTCAGCCAGGAATCCACTTGATCTCATCCAGCGTTTCAGTAGCATTTGTTTTATATTTCCACAGTCTTTACACACGGCTCAGAAATTTTTATAATTCTTCATACTTTTAACTCTTGGATGATGTAAAGGCCCAGGAATACATACAATATTTATAAACACCTGCATTTTAAGCCTGAACAGATGATATGTATTCAATGTTTTACAGAGAAGGAATTTAAAGCTTTTAAAGTTAAATAGATACTTGTTTATAGTTTATTAGCAAGATATATAACCCATCACTCATCATCTATCACATCATGAGGCCAACATTTCTCTAGCTGTAACTTAATTTTTACAATTTTATTTGAAAGGTAGAGAGACAAACACACAGAGAGACAGAGATATTCAGACAGGGATCTTCCATCTGCTGGTTCACTCCCCCAGATGACTGCAAATCAGCCGGGACTGGGTCAGGCTGAAGCCAGGAGCGTGGAACTCAACCCAGGTTTCCCACATGGGTGGCAGGGACCCCAGTCCTTGAGTCATCATTGCTGCCTCCCAAGTTGTGGATTATCAGGAAGCTGGAGCAGGGAGTGGAGCCAGGACTTGACCCCAAACGTTGCCATATGTGATGCAGAGAACCCAACCAGCGTCTTAATTACTATTCCAAACACCTACCCTCTAACAACAACAAAAAACCCAAACACATTTATTTATTCATTTATTTGAAACTCAGGATGACGGGGAGGGGTGGAGAGAGAGAGGGAGGGGAAGAGGTCTTTCATTTGCTGGTTTACTTCCCAACTATCTGAAACAGCCACGGCTGGGCCAGGCCAAAGCTGGGAGCAGGGAACCCCATCTGAGCCTCCTATGTGGGTGATAGGGGCTCAAGTACTTGGGCCATCTTCCACTGCTTCCCAGGCACATTAACAGGGAGCTAGGTCAGAAATGGTGCGGCCAGGAGGAGAACAGGTGCTGGGATGCTGGCGTTGCAGGCGATAGCTTAACCCTCTACAACATGACATAGGCCCCTAGGATCATCTGAGTCACACACACACATGTGAATAGAGGTTACCATGGCGATTTATTAGCTTTTAAGTACTTATTTACTTTCATTTTATTTGCGAGAGAGAGAGACTAAGACAAGGAGAGATCTTGCGTCCAGTGGATCACACCACCACAACAGGTCTGGGCCAGGTCCCTACGGGGTGGCAGGGGCCCAAACACTTGGGTCAGCCTCTGTTGCCTCCCCAGGCACGTTAGCAGAGTTGGTTCACTAGTGGAGCACCTGGGGACTCAAACCTCTACTCTGACGCGGGATGGCCATGTCACAAGTGGTGGCTTGACTCGCTAGGCCCGCCACCAAGCCAACCTCTAACTTCTAAAGTAAGATTTACGCAGAACAGAACATGGAGATCCGAAGTGCACGTGTTGATGAAGTAGTCCCCAGCAGAGGGAAACACTTCCATCACCCTGGACGTCTTCTCTCGCTCTTTCCAGTTGGTCCTCAATGCCCAAGGGCAATCAGTGCTCTGAGACCTGTCACTGTGGATTAGTTTGGCCCGATCTTAAACTTCATATGGACAGACACAATGGTACACTTCTGTAGCATAGATCTAAGTCAATCTTAATATAAGCTTAATTGATGGGGGCCGGTGCTGTGGCATAAAGCCACAGCCTGGAGTGTGGCATCCCATATGGGTTCGAGTCCCGGTTGCTCCACTTCCAATCCAGCTCTCTGCTATGGCCTGGGAAAGCAGCAGAGGATGGCCCAGTGCTTGGGGCCCTGCACCTGTGTGGAAGGACCGGAAGAAGCTCCTGGCTCCTGGCTTTGGACCGGCCCAGCTCCAGCCATTGCGGTCATTTGGGGAATGAAGCAGCTGATGGAAGACTTCTCTCTCTGCCTCTGCTTCTCTGTAATTCTGCTTTTCAAATATGTAAATAAATGTTTAAAAAAAAAATCCAGGATTGGCTCCAGGGCAAAAGGTCCCAGGACAGGGAACAATTAAATCAACAGAGACTGATTTACAGTGTAAATTGATTGTTCTTTTTCATTGCTGAGCAGTATTCCATTATATGAATAATACGTGATTTGTTCATTCATTCAACTGTTCATAGATGTTTGATTCCTTTTTTCCATGTTTTGGCTGTCATAAAGCCAAACATTGCTATATGCATTCTTGTACAAGTGTTTTTGTGGGTATATGTTTTCTCTTAGAGACCTATCTGGAAGAATTGCTGGTTCATAGACTATGCCTATGTTTAGCTTTATTTACAGATGTGCATGTTACAAAGTGGGGTATCATTTACACTCCTCTGAGAATTCTGCTAGCTGCACACGCTCACCTGCGTAGGATGGTGTCTGGCTTTTTAGTGTTGAGCATTCCAGTGGGTGAGAAATGGCGTCTCATTGTGGTCTTAATTGCATTCCTTTGGTGACTGATAATGCCCAGCTTCTTCACATGTCTATCTCTCCTGGATCTCCTGTGAAAAGTGTCTGTTCAGGACTTAAATCTATTTTAAATAGTGGGTTATCCCTAATACTGACTTATAGCTGTGCTTTGTACATATTGTACTGGATACAAGTCATTTGTTGGATGCACATACTTGTTATAGGTACACAGTATATACCTGTATGTATATTTGTTGTATTATAAAATAATGAATTAGAATATAATATACTTAAATATGTGTACACAGATATGTATGCGATAGGCATTTATTCAGATTTATGTATTTCTCCCAGTTTGTGACTTCCCTTGCTATTTTTTGATAAATGTAGTTGTGAATATTTTTGGAGTTCAATTTTTCTCCCATGTTTCATTCTGTTTGCTTGTAGTTCTAGTTTTATGCTTAGCGCCACAATCCAACTCTAATTAATTTTTCATGGATAGCCTGAAATAGCAAAGTTAATTTTTTTCGGTATGGTTATCCAGACGCTACAGAGCCATTTGTTAAAAAGATTTTCTTTTCTCTGTGTGGGTCTATTTCTGCTCTCCCTATTCCGTGTTGTAAATTCCATAGGATTTTCTACATGGACTATGTCAGCTGTGAATTAAGCCAATTTTACTCATTCCTTTCCAATTTGGATGCCTCTCCTCCCCACCCCGCACTTAACACGGGTCATCAACCCCAGTGCAGCTTTGAGTAGAATCTTGTCTCATTCCTGTTTTCACTATTGACTACGACAGTAGCTGTGCAATTGTTATTCAGAGTTTTTATCAGGATGTTGTATTCTGCTGAATGCTTTTTTTTTTAATTATGTATTTATTTGAAAGGCAGAGTTACAAATAGAGAGGGAGAGACAGAGAGAGAATCTTCCATCAGCTGGCTTACTCCCCAAATGGCCACAACAGCCATGGCTGGGCCATGCTTAAGCCAGGAGCCAGGAGCTTCTTCTGGGTCTCCCACACGGGTACAGGGCCCCAAGGACTTGAGCCATCCTCTGCTGCTTTCCCAGGCCACAGCAGAGAGCTGGATCGGAAGTGGAGCAGCCGGGACTTAAACCAGTGCCCAAGTGGGATGCCAGTGTCGCAAGCAGCAGCATTATCTGCTACACCACAATGTCCACTCCTCGCAAATGCTTTTCAAGTATCTGTTGAGAATGATCACATGGTTTCGCTGTTCAGTTTGTTAATATGATGAATTTTTAACATCAATCAATTATACGATGAATTTTATATCAACTAATATAATTAAACCAACTTTGCATTTTTGAAATAAAAATCTCTCTTGGCCATGATGCTTTTACTATGTCATGGTATTTGATTTGATACAATTTTTGAAGATTTATTTTATTTACAGAGAGAGAGAGAGAGAGAGATTTCTCTTACCTGCTGATTCATTCCCCAAAATGGCCACAGCGCCTGGGGCTGGGTCAGGCTGAAGCCAGGACTTCCCTCCAGGTCTCCACGTAGACAGCAGGCGCCCAAGCCCCTTGGTCATCTTTTGCAGCTGGAATGTGAACCATTGCTCATGTGGGACGCCAGCATCCCAAGCAGCGGCTTAACTCACTGCACTACCACACGGACCCTGATTTGATAAAATTTTTATGTTCATGAGGAATGCTTGTCTCTGGTAGTCTCTGACTGTGCTCATGTGTTTGTCTTTCAATTTGCAGATGTATCAGAGAGAGATCTTCCATCTGCTGGCTCACTCCCCAGATGGCCCCCGCAGCCAGGACCGGGCCAGGCTAAGGTCAGTAGCCACATGGTGGCCCGAACTCAGCTACTGAGACACCATCTTCTGCCTCTAGTGTGCACATCTGCAAGAAACCAGTAGAACTGGCACTCAAACCCAGGCACTCCAACTGGGATGTGGCTGTTGCAAGTAGGGTTTTAACTCAGTGCGTAGGCCTGGGCCCACCTGTGACTGCTGATTAAATGCTAGGCATGGTCAAGGGTACTTTGAGAGGTGCTGGGTAGTTTTCATTCCAAAACATTTTCTTGAGTTTTGTTCTGGGGTGCAGTTACTTTACTTGGAAATGGTTTGATTCTTTTGGACCTTGCTTTAAGTTTTCTTAGGTAGGATCAGCCCAGTCTAAGGCTACAATCCATCCACTGATTGACACTTGGTGGCGTACAGGAGGAGGACCTTCTGCAGATACTGGGGTCTCACTTGATGTGAAACACTCTCCTCTCCATCACTCTGACCTCAACACTCTGGCTACCCTGGTCCTCTTGGACTCTATTCCACCTTCTCAATTCAAAAAGTCCGCTGGTTTCTCCCGAGGTTTCAACCTAGAAATTCACAAACTCTCTCCAGGCAGTAAACTGGAGCAATTTTTTATAGCACTCCTCTTATGCGTGACCTGAGCTGTGATTTGGATAGGGGTCAGCCGAGATTGTAGAAGGCTCGGCCTCAGGGCGGTGCTGTGGGGAGACAGGGAAAGCTTTGGGAGTGAGGCTTGGTGAGAGGTCTTTATGTCACTGGGGGCATGGGGTATTCTCGTGTAACCCCTAGGGAGTCCTCACGTGACTTCTAGAATTCTTGCAAGAGGCTTGGTATCAAAGCTATCCTGGAGCCATCAGCTGCTGCCTCCCACGGTGTGCAGTAGCAGGAAGCTGGAATCCGGAGTGGAGCCAGGACTCCAACACAGACACTCAGATACGCAAAGAAGATGCCCCAAGAGGCATCGTACCTTGCAATACGAAACACCTGCCCTGATTGCCTTTAAAAGTGTTTGCCTTGGGGAGACGACAGGGCCAGAGTCCTGCTTCAGGAAGATTTTTCTGGCCCCATGTGCTGAATGAATTCGAGGAAAGAGAGACCAGGAATGAGGAGGAGAGAGAAGAGGCTACCAAAATAGTTTATGTGATTTTTTTTCCCCAGGAACTTTATTGGGATGTAACTGACAGATAAAAACTGTGGGTACTTATGATATGTAGTGTGATGGTCGGATACGTTCTGCAGCAGTGCACATAGAAGGCAGGGTCAACCTGCACTATGGCAGTGACATAGGAATTGGAGGGACACGACTGCCAAAGGTTCTGTAAGGGAAAACCTGATAAAATATGGAGATCCTGGATGGAAATCACTTGCATGCTCAACATTGTTGTAGTGAGGAACTGGCAGAAAAATGGTGCCATTCCTGCACAGAACTAAGACTCCAGGAGGGGAGCAGGTTTGGACAGGTAGCTGCTGTTGGTATTGAGGGACCATTGCCTGTGCACTTGCTAGGTGTATCCACCCAGCAGGCACTGGGAAACCATGATGTGGGTGGCAGAACAGAGTGTGGGTTAGGGTCACGGACGTAGGAGTAGTTCACCTGCACAGCACTGGGAAAATGATGGGATTGGGTGAGAGACGTGCAGACAGAGTGGAGAATTCCCAAGAGACAACTGAGGGGACGTTGGCTTCAGGAGGCCACGGGAGCCAGCGCAGGACACAGACAAGGGAAGTTTTTCAAGGCTGGGAGCAGAACCAAAGGAGAGTCCTGTTCTGAATGGAGAGAGCTCGGGTGCTTCACCGAACACGTAGAAAAGGCCAACAGGGCTCCACCAAGCTCGAACTAATGTTTCAAAGCAACCTGAGTGACTCACGTTGGTTCCTAGGGGAATCCTTTATGGTCAGATGGGAAAGCCTCGCTTTGTAGGTGGAGAAACCAAGACACAGCCCAGAAAGGGGCATCAAAGGTGAGAACCGCACCTCAGCGCCACACCACCCCCAGCGAGGTCTCCTGACAGCACTCTTCATCCTCTTGTTTCGAACCTTCTTCGGGAAAACGGGTTTCTTCTCAGACCTGTGTTCTGGTTTCATTCGTGTCATTATGGTCTAATTCCCTAGGAAACCTGTACAAACACTTGTCCTGGATCCTGCCAGCATGAAGATGGGTAGTGGCAGCTCTTGTCAATCCTCAGGATGGCTGTTACGTGTAGAAACAACATAGGTAAATTGTGGGGAGCAACTCAGACTAGACTGTTACTCGAATTAAGACTTATTCTATGCATCTGCTCTCCCACAATATGGCGCTGGGAGAGGAGGAAACAGCTTCTACACAGCTGCCTCCAGTTCAACCAATAAACAGCAGGACCTGCTCCTGATTGGAGGAGAGCAGCGTACTCGGCGTGTGGGTAGCAGAGTTGGGATTGGTGGAAGAGGACTATAAAGGAGGAGAGAGACAACATGCACCAGGAACATCTATCTGAAGGAACACCTGTGCAGCCCCCGAGAGAGCCGGCCGGCGGTGTGCCGTTCCCCGCGGAAGTGGGGAAAGTGGCAGGGGGAACCGCCCTTCCACGGAGGTGGAAGGGACGGTAGCCCACCCGGGAAGAACCAGCAGCAAACCCGGGGAGGGCCGAGCAGACAAAAGAACAGCGCAGGGTCCTGTGTCGTTCCTCCACGAAGACGGGGAGTGACATAATGGTGCCGTGACTCGGATATGAAGCCTAGGCAGGGTTTAGTGTCGTTCCTCCATGAAGAGGGGGAGTGACAGTAAATAAATATCACTAGATATTTATTACAGCAGTAGACACCAGCCAAGGAGTAGGTTGTTTTCCCCAATTCCGTAATTTAAAATGTGCTCTGTATTTCTTTAGGTTTCAATTTTGACAGAAAACCCATATATGCGGTCATTGATGTCATCTACCTAATGATTTATTGTTCCTGCCTGAAAGTCATACAGGAATCTTTAGGATTGGGAACAGCTGATGAATACGTGCTAGTACCCGGAGGCCCACAGCCACGCCTGGTGTCCCAAGGCTGTCAAATATTCATCTTGAAAGGTACAGGTTTGTGATGGGGGCTTCAGAATAGGCTCAAAGGAGTCGGAGTTATTGGCATACACTGTTTTATTTACTTGACGCACTTGGTTGCTGCCTTAAACAGGGAGGTAATAAATAGGAAATATTGTGCTATTTTTAAATATTTCTATATCTGAAAGGTGGAGAGACAGAGAGAGAAAGAGAGATCCTCCAGCCACTGGTTCACACCCTAAATGGCCACAATGGCCAGGTTGAAGCAAGGGGCCCTGAGCTCTGTCCAGATCCCCAGTGTGGGGTTCAAGCACTTGGGCCATCCTCCACTGCTCTCCCGGGAGCATTAGTAGGGACAGGAGCAGAAGTGGAGTGACCAGGACTTGAACCAGCACTCTGAAATGGCTTCGCAGGCAGCATTGCAGACAGCGGCTTAACCTGCTGTGCCACAGGGCTGGCCCCTGTGTGTGCTATTCTTATCTCCCAAGACTTCCAGAACCAACACAGAGATGAAGGAGAATGTAACTGTCCTACATGCGCATCTATTGTTGGAACGGTGAGTAGAATTTCAGGTCAGCTGATTTCTATAATGGGCATTTCTACATAGGGAGAACTGACCCCATCCTGATAAAGGATCGTTAGAATACTTTGTTAGCCCAGAGGGACTGGTCCATTCAGTTTAGAGAGGAGCTGCAGCTTTCGTCCTTACAGCCCTAGTTTTTTGCCCTTGGAAAGAGGGTAGCCACTTTGAGGGTGAGGGAACTCTTCACAACGCTTTAATAAAGATGGGAATGTGATCTATAATGTGCATCCCATTGTCTAATCACTGCGTCCAGCGTGATGTTCACGCCAACGTTTGGGGGTGAGCTGGTTCTTTGAGAGTCTCTGTCCTATGGTTTTGCTGACATCTTTCACTAGCAAGGAAATTTCGTCTATCAATGGATACCCTCCTCCCCAGGAAAAAGACAATTTGAAGAGAATTTCCACGGATATTCCCTTTTTCCTAGCCAACAAGTACCGAGGCAAGCCTGCAGGCTGAATTCCATTTTGGTCAACTTGCAAATATGTGACATTTTAGGAATCTTTTGGCTGCTTCACTCTTAGCACCCCTTTAATCACCGTTTAGTGACTGGGATTTGGTGGAATAAAGAGTTCTCTGGATTCCCTGCCGATCTGTTTCTCAGATTGTGTAGCAACTATGGTTTCAGAGGAGAATGGAAAAAATAAACACGCTTAGCAACTCCAAGGCCGGCTGACTCGACACTGGCTCAGACATCTGCACTCATCACCATGGCTTTTTCAATTTTTTTTTTTGTCCTAAATTGTAAACAGCCTTGTGTGAGTTCTTCTCCTGTGTACTTGTGTTTGTTCTATTTGTATCTGAGGGAGGATTAGGTGGGGGCATTCTTCCTGGGGTACACATTTATGTAAACTTTGCAAATTTAAAGACTGGATCTCATTTGTATTAAAGACCAAGTGCAAAGGCTTGATGGAACTCTACTTGCTGACTTTTGATACCGTTTCCTTCCCCCTTTGAATGGACCTGGACAACAATTCCTTCTCTTTCTATAGGATCCTCTAGAAGACAGTTAGAAAGCCTTAGTAAAGGTTGACTTAGATCCCAGGTGCCTTGAGGGCGTGTGTCGGCTATCTTATTGATTGACAACAGAGTGTCAGAGAGAGAAATGCAGTACTGAAGCTTAACTAGCGGAAGTTAACTAAGTCACCCCAGTTCGCACAGCAGCCTAGCGGGGACCTTCCCCAGTGCCCATTCCTCTCCTTGAGTCTAGACCAAGCTCTTGAAATTGAATTCCTATCCCCTGGTCTAGCCAATCACTTCACACTTCCAGGATACTTCTCTGAGGATAAGAGGACTCTTCAAAAACCTCATGGAGGGGCCAGCGCTGTGACACAGCGGGTTAACGCCCTGGCCTGAAGCACCAGCATTCCATGTGGGCGCTGGTTCGAGACCCAGCTGCTCCACTTCCCATCCAGCTCTCTGCTGTGTCCTGGGAAAGCAGTAGAAGATGGCCCAAGTGCTTGGTGCCCAGCACCCATGTGGGAGATCCAGAGGAAGCTCCTGGCTTTGGATCGGTTCAGCTCCGGCTGCTGTGACCAACTGGAGAGTGAACCATCGGATGGAAGACCTCTCTCTCTCTCTCTCTGCCTCTCCTTTCTCTGTGTAACTCTTTCAAATAAAATAAATAAATCTTAAAAAAAAACTTCATGGAAAGATGCATTAAAAATTATGCATAGATTTAAAAAACTGTCTACACTAAACTTACCTTTTATTTACACTTTCCACACACTTTTTAAGTACCCTGGTATTTTTCCTTTAAGACAGCCTACATTCTAACTGCTTTGTGGACTCTGAGTAGGTTGCAACAGCTGGTTTGGGGGAGCCAGTGTGTACACTGGAGAGTGTGCTACCTGCTAATACAGAAATGTAATTCAGGCTGTGCTGGTGTTGGCATTCTGTGACATTCAATGTAACTTTTTTTTATTTTAAAGTTTTATTTATTTGAAAGGCAAAGTTACAGAGAAGGAGAAGCAGAGACAGAGAGACAAAGATCTTCCATCTGCTGGTTCACTCCCCAAATGTCTGTGATGGCCAAGGCTGGGTCAGGCCAAAGCCAGCAGCCACGAGCTTCATCCGGGTCTCCCATGTGGGTGCAGGGACCCAAGCGCCTGGGCCATCTTCCACTGCTTTCCCAGGCACATTAGCAGGGAGCTGGATTGCAAGTGGAGCAGCCGGGACTCGAACCGGCGCGCACATGGGATCCTGGCGCTGCAGGCTGCTTATTAACCCGCTACACCACAACGCTGGCCCCTCAGTGTGACATTTTAACACACCCCCAGACTTCGACTTGGAAAAACTTTGAAGATGAGGGGTATTGTGGACATTTTTAGGGTTTGACTGAAATTGGTCTTTCCTTTTCCTACTTAGTGTACTCCAACTTCTTGGAGTGGGTTTCCATGCTAACCCACTGTGTAGCAGCTGCGAGATGCTAGTAGCCCAGGCGTGGGCCAGGTTGGCTTACACCAATGAGAACATGCAGTCTCTGGGGCATGGGGCGTACTCAGAGATGGGCATCATCCAGGCTGGGCTCATGGGACATAGTGATGTCTCTGGGGAGGCTCCCCAGTAGGAAGTTCCCTTATTTTTTTTAAGTTTCTCGACAGAAGAATCTCCTTCCTCTAGATGGGATGGGGCGGTCCAGGGCCACTGTAGCCATTGCTGCCACTTGCTATGAGACACAGCTGGGGTGCTGGGGAGAGGGGAAGAGACGGGAGGCTAAGAGATGACACACGGGAGAGCGGGAGTGCAAGCCCACATGGCTCCAGCAACGACGCGGCCAGGTGCGTTCACAGACGTGTTCCTGGGGGAGGTCCATTTCAGCCAGGGTTCCTCCCACTTGCGATCAAACACATCTGATTGGTACAAGGGGCTAAATGAGACCCAGTCACCAAAGCCATAGGGTCCAACAGCAATTTCCACCATGATGGCCGGGACCTTCCTGCGTCTGCACCGTCTGGTGTGGCCAAGCCAGGGCGTGCTGAGTTATGACCGGTGACAGAGGAAGGTTTTAAATTTAATGGAAATGTACGTTTGGATAGCAGCATCTATGGCTAGTGTTTATTAGACAATGCATCCCTAGATGGTCTTTAAGATCCCCTAATTTTACGGGATTTCTCCAAGAGTTCTACTATTGATTGATTTAAAAACAAAAACCAGTGTACTGATATCAATGCGGGGCTCTGTGTGTTGCCTACACGCACAGGATATCCGATTTCCAGCAAGAATGGATGTGTGGATTTGGGTTTCCATCCACAGCTCCTACAACAGTTCATTCCTGAGCAGACGATGAGGTCGACACAACTCCTTTCCACATTACGCATTTTGTAGCTGGGAGGACTTGGAAAATTATGGAAAATCCCTAATGATGTTTTGAGGATCTTGTAAAGGTCTCAGCTTAGAATTCTGCCCGCAGTCAGTTTTCACCGAATAGCCGTTGAGCCTGCTGTCCCACCACTGGTGAAGAGGCACACCACATGGCGGGCTGTACCCCCAGCATCTAGACATGCCTGTGACGGCAGCACAGACCGGTGAGTGCTCACTGAGAGGGGGTGAGAAAGCCAGAGAGTAATTCAATGGCAGGGAAGTAAGTGAAGTCTGGCCAGGAAGTTGGTCCAGGAGAGACCTCCAGGGCTGCCCTCTCTCCCGCAGGGCTCCTCATGCTGCTTTGCCTCTCCCCAGACTTTTCCCAGCTTCCTGGAATCCTTTACTCACGTTAGCAAGTGGGTTACCACCGCTGATGGACAGAAACCTGCATCCATCGTCTAGGCAGCTGTACGATGATGATCTCCCCAAGACTGTGCAACCCCAAGGCCGACTCGAAACCCACTCTTCTAACAGTGATAGGGCAGGCATTTGGCGCAGCGATGAAGCTGCTGCCTGTGACTTAACGGCTTCCAGTCCTGGCTCCTCTGCTCCTGACACAACTTCCTGCTGATGTGCGCCCTGGGATGGCTCAAGGGCTTACTGAACACCCAGGAGGACCTGGATGGAGTTCCAGGCTCCTGGCTTCAGCCTGGCCCAGCCCTGAGTACTGTAGGCATTTGAGGAGTGGATCTGTGGATGGAAGATTCTCTCTCTCTCTGTTTCTCTGATTTCAAATAAAATGAAAAATAAACAACTTTCTTCTTTTTATTAAAAAAAAAAAGTGCTGGGAAAACTTTGCTGTCAGTGTTACTGAATGTTTGAATCATGGTTGTTTTTAGAAGATGCTGGCACTGCAGGCGGTGGCTTTACCCACTACACCACAGCGCCGGCCCCTGGAGGGTGAGTTCTGTAACGGTGCCTCATATTTAGAACCATCAGGAGCTGGTGTTGTGGTGCAGAGGGTTCAGCCTCTGAGTTGCCTGTATCCCATTATCAGAGTGCAGGTTCCAGTCCTGGCTGCTCCATTTCCAACCCAGCTCCCTGCTAATGCTCCTAGAAACCCCGTACCCACATGAGAGACGTGGACAGAGGTTTTGGTTCCTGGGTGGCCTGGCTCAGCCTTGACTGTTGTGGGCATTTGGGGAGTGAATCGATGGATGGAGGATTTCTCTCTCCGTCACTCTACTTTCCAAATAAATAAATAAATCTCTATTTATTTAATTTTTATTAGTATTTAAAATTTGTTTGGGGACCAGCACTATACTATAATGTAGTGGGTAAAGCTGCCGCCTGCAGTGCCAGCATCCCATATGGGTGCCAGTTTGAGTCTTGACTGCTCCACTTCTGATCCAGCTCTCTGCTATGGCCTGGGAAAGCAGTAGAAGATGGCCCAAGTCCTTGGGCCCCTGTACCCGTGTGAGAGACCTGGAAGAAGCTCCAGGCTCCTGGCTTCGGATTGGCACAGCTGTGGCCATTGCTGCCAACTGGGGACTGAACCAGCAGATGGAAAATCTCTCTCTCTCTCTCTCTCTCTCTCTCTCTCTCTGCCTCTCCTTTTATGTAACTCTTTCAAATAAATAAATAAATTTATAAAGGGGTGAGGAGAGAGAGAGATCTTTCATCTCTGGTTCATTCCCCAGTGGCTGCAAAGGCCGGGACCGGGCCAGGCCAAAGCCAGGAGCCTGGAGCTTCTTCCAGGTCTCCCACACGCATGCATTGACCTAAGCACTTAGGGCATCTTCCTCTGCTTTCCCAGGCACACTAGCAAGGAAGTGGATTGGAAGTGGAGCAGCTGGGACACAAACTGGTGCCCATGGGGGATGCCTGTGCTGCAGGTGGTGGCTTAAACTGCTATACCACAACAACGGTCCCAAATAAATCTTAGAGAAGAATAAATATGACTTTTATTCTGTCAGATGTGGCTGATACTTTACAATTGGAAAAATCAGAGTTAGATGAGCTCTCTTTGGAGTTACCTGTTGCGTCTACAAGCGTCTCTTTCAGGTATCTTAAGCAGCTGTGTGGAATTATCTGACTCGCAGAGATCTTTCTGTCTTGCCATCCATTCGAAGCCACACCAGATGCCCTAAGAGACTCACCTTACCACATGAAGAGTTTCCCATACGTCCACACTCTTTAGAACTCACATTGTGCCATGGCTGTAAGGGAGACAGGTGTTCCTAGGGCCGCCACGTTCCTCCTCTTTTTGTAGGATAGTTTAGCGGTACAAACGCTTCCTCCAAATCAACGCGTGCCCTTCTCTTTGGATGCCAGTGGACATTGTTGTGAATAGCGTCTCCTACGATGGCCCAGCAAAAATGCACTCCAACTGCATTACGGGTTAAGTTGATTTGGGTAACAGGAAGAGGAACTACGGTTGTGTTTCAGAATTATTGCTGGGAAATATCAACCAAGCTCCAAAGAAGCAGAGCTTAAATCCTCGGAACATAACCCGAGTGGAAGTTCCGGAATTCCTAGACTTCAATTGGGTTGAAAATGTACGCGGTATTTACAAACTTTTTTTTAACAATATGACTTGATTTATGGGTAACAGTGCAAAAATAAAAGAGACTAAAACTATCATTATGAGTATGCTTTATGAAAAACTCCAACAGTGAAAGCATCGGTGCAAATGGAAGGCTACCAGGCTAGTGGGGAGGCATTTTGCTACAGGTAGCCAAAAAATATCTCCCTGGTGAAGCACATGCGGTGGTGGATGCGCACGTAGAAATGACGCCACAGGGCTGTGTTCATGGTGTCATCCCAGGTACTTTTTCCCTGTGAAAGCAGAGAGATTCAGTAGTGAGTCATCACCGTTACTTTCAAACTTGATGGGTTTTGAAGGAAACCTATTCCTGAGACTAGCTGATAAATGTCAGCTGTAATGGGAAGCATTTGCTTTCTGGCTTGTTGAGTGCATTTAGGTAGACAGTAATGAGTTGCAGCTGAAGGGTGGAGTGCCTCTAAAAAGAAGTGCATTTTTTTCTTTGCCAAATATAATGAAAAAAAGCCTGACTTCCACTCTTGATAGTCACTCAAGAAAGATTCCTGCAATGTGACTATTTCTCACGAAAAAGCAAACCCTGGGAACGCATATGCGAGGATTATTACAACTCAATAAACAGTATGGAGTTGCAAGAAGAAGGATCAAGATGTATCACTATAGAAACAAGGACACACATTAAAACAAAGTATAAATATGGCTTAAAGCACAGAACAAGTGTGTGATACATCGTATATTAGTAAGGGTGGAATTGTTTTACTTACAAATAAATCTCAACGCTGAGTGCTTAAGACAAGAAAACGTCATTTTCTTTTTAAAGATTTATTAATTTTGTTTGAGAGCCAGAGTTATGGGCAAGGCAGAGGGAGATAGAGAGATCTTCTATCTGCTGGTTCACTCCACAAATGGTCGCAATGGTTAGGGCTGGGTCAGGCCAAAGCCAAGAGCCTGGAACTCTGGCCAGGTCTCCCAGGTGGGTGCGGGGGCCCAAGTACTTGGGCCATCCTCTGCTGCTTTCTCAGGCACATTGGCTGAGAGCTGGATTGGAAGTGGAGCAGCCGGGACTGGAACTGGTGCTCCTATGGGATGCCAGTGTGGCAGGCAGTGGCTTAATCCACTTGCCCCAACACTGGCACCAACAAAGCTCATTCTGCATGAGGCTACGTGTCCAGCATGCATCTACAAGGAAGCTTTGCTCACTGTAGGCTCTGGGATTTCCCTAATCAGCGTAGGAGGCGGAAGTGAGCCTGGGCCAGGAACTGTGGCCCTTTGGAAGAGACTCATCGCCCTTAGTTTGATCTTGTTGGCCAAAGCAAGTCACATGGCCACGGTCAACATCATTAGAAAGAAGCTCAAGTCTCCCGAAGAAGGCGGGGTGGAGTATCTGTGAACCAGTCACAAGCGCCAAGTCACAAAGAAAAACTTATTGCAGACCAAGGACTGTTCACACAAGGACAGCCCCCAGAAAGTGCTGGAAGGCATTTGTTGGCTGTGGGGGGAAAAAAAAGACTTTAAAATGTATGGCTAATCAGTACGTTGACCGGAGAATCTAGAACATGCATTGCGTAGGTCAGGTGGGTGGATACAAGTAGCCGTGAGAAATAGTCCCGATGCAAATTTCAGACAAAACTTTCCTGGTCCGACTGTGTAGTTTCTGTTTGTACGCTTGGCAAGGCAGGGATGTTTTCTCATCAGTATTCCTAGGAAGCGTGGCATTGGTCAGTAGTCATTCATTTCATTTTGGAAAGCCACGGGCACTCCCCGAGTCCCTTGCGGCCTCCTTAAATCTTAGTAGCACTGCAGCCTGAGAAACAGCAGTGGACCTGAGCTGCCTGTGCTGGGGCTGGAGGCGCAGGGGACCGACCACAGCCCTGAGACACAGGGATTGCCTAGGTCACAGGCTCACCAAACACTTCTCCTTGGGAGTGGGTGGTCGGCCTGGCTTCAGGAGCCTGTGTTTCTCAGCAGAGGGGCTGGGTTGGAGTCCTGGCCCCAGCCCCCAGCTCCACTTTCCCTCAAATGCCCACCCTGGGAGGCAGCAGGTGCTAATTTATGGGGTCTCTGGGCCCAGTCCTGGCTCCCAGGTGGTGCCCATTGTGAGCATTTGAGCAGTGAACCCGCAAAAGGGAGCTCTCTCTATCTCTCAAATAAATTAATCAACTAGATAAGTAAAGTAAAAAAATAAAAATGCTTCTTAATGGAAAAGACTTATTACTGAATGATGGTAGTTTTGTTTTAAAAAGTCAAAAATTGAAACTGTAATAATGAGACTCAGTTCATTTTCATGTTACTGTATTTACTATGTTTTTTTAAAAGACATTTATTTATTTGAAAGGCAGAGTATCAGAGGGAGAAAGAGATCTTCCACCACTGGTTCACTCTCCAAATGGCCACAGAAGCCAGGTCTAGGCCAGGCTGAAGCCAAGAGCCAGGAACTCCACCCAGGTCTCCCACGTGGGTGCAGGGGTCCAAGCACTTGGGGCATCTTCTCCTGCTTTCCCAGGCCACAGCAGAGAGCTGGATCGGAAGTGGAGCAGCCAGGACTTGAACCAGCGCCCATATGGGATGTCAGTGTTTCAAGCAGCAGCTTAACCCACTGCACCACAACACCAGCCCCCAGATTTTATTTTATTCTTGTGAAAGCAATATGACTTAAAAGCAGAGTATAAACAGATTTTAAAACAGGGATTTTAATTTGTATAAGCCCCTAGGAGCTAGGTGTTTGCCCGAGTGACCAGGGGTAGAGCAGAGTTGGAATGAGTTCATTGAGGAGTCCGGGGCACCTGCTCTGAGGCCAGGGCTCACATGGAAGTTTGCATCTTGGTGGAGGGGAGGGCAATCGCAAATGAGAATCAATTTGATAAGGGCGGTGGAGGAGTTGCAGGATCTACGGATGCAGAGCCTGAAAATCTAAGACTAAAGATGCAGCATCAGAAATAATTTCAAATAAATTAAAAAAATAAATCTTAAAAAAAAAAAAAGGTGGCCGGCGCTGTGGTGTAGCAGGTAAAGCTGCTGCCTGCAGTGCCGGCATCCCACATGGGCACTGGTTGGAGTCCTGGCTGCTCCACTTCTGATCCAGCTCCCTACTCATGCGCCTGGGAAAGCAGCAGAAAATGGCTCAAGTGCTTGGGCCCCTGCACCCACGTGGGAGACCTGGAAGAAGCTCCAGGCTCCTGGCTTTGGATTGGCCCAGCTCCAGCCATTGCAGCCATTTGGGGAGTGAACCAGAGGATAGAAGACTCTCTCTCGCTCTCTCTCTCTGCCTCTGCCTGTGTAACTGCATCTTTCAAATAAATAAATAAATCTTTTTAAAAAGTGAAATAGTGTTAGATTTTTGAGCAACAAAGTCTGCTAGGGAATTCCACGGAACGAGAGTTTAACTTGTTCCCTCTTTTCCTACAGGACCACGCCATTCATTTGTTTCATTCATTCGTCGAACATCTGTTGAGTGCCTCCTGTGTGTCTGCAAAGCCAGATCTGAAGGCACAGAGGACAAGCTCCTGTCCCTCCCCTAAGGTGGGGATGGAGGCCCAGCGGCTCACTGGGACGTGAGTTTGTGTCTTGGTGCAGCAGCGTTGCAGCCCTGGGCCACCATGGCTCATCCGTGGCATGTAGCCTTGCACCTGGCCCTGTGCTAATGTCCTGCCTGATGCTGTTTGCTGTGTCTGTTCGCATCGCCACCCTGTAAATATCTTCCAAAGACCCTTGTACTTCCTTTGGGATAAAAATACCAAGTGCAAATAGCACCCAGAGCTTGTTTATTATTTAATTTATAAAAATATTTATTTGAAAGACAGAGTTACAGAGAGGCAAAAAGGGGGGGGGGGAGAGAGAGAGAGAGAGAGAGAGAGAGGTCTTCCATCCTCTGGTTCACTTCCCAAATGGCTGCAATGGCTGGAGCTGTGCCAATCTGAAGCCAGGAGCTTTTTCCGGGTCTCCCACATGGGTGCAGGGGCCCAAGCACTTGGGCCATCTTCTGCTGCTTTCCCAGGCCATAACAGAGCTCAGTTGGAAGTGGAGCAGCTGGGACTCAAACTGGTGCCCATATGAAATGCTGACACTGTGCAAGCAGTAGCTTTTGCCCACTAGGGCACAGTGCTGCCCCCCACAGAGCCTGTTTTAAAATCTGCTTATCACCCTCCACATACCCGCCCCCCCCCCCACTCCATCCATTCTGAATTAATCTGAGCTCTCTAAATAGGCCAAGCTCTCTCACTGCCTCATGGAGCTGCACGCCCTGCAGCTCATTGTCCACTCCTGGCTGGCTGCTACTTGCTCTCCATGACAACTCAAGTCACTACCCACACCACGAAGCCGTCCTTGGCTCCTGGTGGCCGTATTCCATGAACCCTCCCTCTGGGCTCCCGTGGCACACAGGACCACTGTGTGCTACTGATCCCAGTAGGGAGGATACAACTAACTCTCTGATCTCTTGTCCTCAGCCTCAGGCCCAGCAGGTGGTCCAAATATTTGCTAACTGTATCCATCAATGAGCAGTAGCTCAGGTGGTACCAATCTTCACACAGATTAAAACGCGGCTGGCGTTTGACCTTGGAGAATGACCGCAAAGAGGGATGGGGGAGATTCTGCAAAGCACCACCTTGATGCTTCGGACTGCTGTTGGCTCCCAGGCAGGGGGACTGACAATGCCACGCAGGAGCAGAGAGACAAGAGCGGACGGTGATGGATCGACGGCCGCCCTCCGAAGGTCAGCTCCCTTTGCAGGGGCCGGCCAGTGTTTCGCTCCTACGCAAGGGCTGGCTGGGTGCCGTCCGCGTGTTGGGGCAGCGGGAGTCTAGCATGGAGGGTAGCACGTTGCCAGTGGGCCATGCCAGCCCGGGGGAACAGTGCTGCCTTTGAGACACACAAAGAGTCCCTGTCCTTGCCTCTTTTTTTTTTTTTTCTCCAAAAACTGTGAGAGTCCAAAACTTGCTGTGGAGATAACAAAGACTCCTGGAACACCAAACCCAGGCTCCAGCCACTTCACCTGCAGTTTCCGCCCAAGCCGGCCCCCAGGACGCCGCCCAATGGAGCAGGGTAGTCTAGTGTCCAGTTCACCGGTGCTGCCATCTAAAAGGAAAAACATCTCCCCGGAACACAGGACGCCCTCGTCTCCCAGCCCCGTCCTCATCGACAGGGGCGAGGCCCACCTGCTAGTATTTTCCACTGCACTTCTGTGACACCCGTGGAGCTGTGAAAGCAGAGACCAAGCGGCCCCCTGCAGGGCCGAACTGTGCGAAACAGCAAATGTTAGCTTGGCTGACCATCGGGCTCCCTGCCTGGCCCTGGAGTCAGGAGGTTGAGAGAGGAGTCGTAGTCACTCAGACTTGCAATCACCTGGTGGCCCCCAGTCCCTGAAAGACTTCGATGCGCCTGGCCCTACCACGGATGCAAGAACAGAATTCCATGCATTATTAGGTGAGACTCGGGGAAGACTGCTGTGAACAGCTGGGCGCTGGCTCTCTGCCCGGCACTGACGGCAGACACACGGGGGACTCCCAGGTTGCTTTTCAGGTGCACAGGGGAAGAGACACACCCAGGCCATTCCCATAAGATGGAATGGGTGCCACCATGCCGGGGTGCGGTGCAGACAGCACTCAGAGGGAGGGGGGAGCCTGGAGGCGGCAGGAAGGGAGGCTGCTTGCCAGAGGGCATGGGTTAGCTTAAGCATGAGAAGCAAAGAGACCTGAAGTAGGTTGGGAGGAGGGCTGGGGGGCGGGGCAGCAAAAACAAAGCCACGAGGGGCCATGGCAGCCTTGGCTGCTGCAGGTGGTCCTTGGCATGGCTGTCCTGCAGGGTGTGCAGGGAACTGGACAGGAGAGGCACTGAGAACCAGGGAGTACGAGCCACTTCCTGGCAGTGACCTGGGGAGCAGACAAGACCTCTGAGGGGGAGGCAGACCCTGGGCACTGGACCTTCCTTAACCTGAGCAGTGGGAGTCAGGAACTCAACCCAGGTCTTGCACACGGTGGCCCGGACACAGATACTTGCGCCCTCACCTGTTGCCTCCCTGGGTGCACATTAGCGGGAAGCTGGAGCCAGGAGCAGAACTGGGACTCAAACTCAGCACTTAGATGTGGACTGTGGCCAGCCCAACAGCACCTGAACCACTGTATCACACACCCAACGCACAGAACATGTGATCCTT
This sequence comes from Oryctolagus cuniculus, assembly GCF_964237555.1. Taxonomy (NCBI): domain Eukaryota; kingdom Metazoa; phylum Chordata; class Mammalia; order Lagomorpha; family Leporidae; genus Oryctolagus; species Oryctolagus cuniculus. Next base: position 104,850,310 of record NC_091444.1, on the reverse strand, counting down.
AAAGACTGAGTATCTACAGTTGTCCCAAAGGAGCTGGGTTCACACCGGCCATGGATACCAGATCTGACAACGTTCAAGTTCCCTGCACACATTGCCATAGGATCTGCCTGTAAACTATACACACCCTCCCATGCACTTTACAGATTGCTCGTCACACCTGGCACAATGCAACGGCTCTGTAAATAGTTGTACTGTGTCATTCAGGGAACAATGACAAGAATGCGAAGTCGGTACACAAGATGCAATGTTCCCCCTAATACTGATGTAACCCAGGGATGTGGGGAGCAGCACTGTGGCACAGCAGGTTAAGCTGGTGCGTGTGTCGCCGTGTGGGTGCTGGTTCAAGTCCTGGCTGTTCCACAAAGGCCCTAGATTTTACAGGGTTAGCATCTTCCTGCAGTTTCTCCTAAGTTTCTGCAAGGTGGTGCTGCTGTGGAGAGCAGGAGGGAAGCCCCAGGTGTCTGGCTGGGAGAGGGGCAGGAGCACCACCATGGCTGGACCTGGGCTCCAGCTCTGTCCTGCCCCTTGCCTGGACCAAAGGAGAACACTGTCTCTCCTAGGAGCCCATAAGGGCCAGGAGCGCCCACCAGTGTGTCCTGACGCACCTGGACCGCTTCACGGAGCGGAATGACAGAAGAGGTAAAGGGTCCGGCTAAGGGGCACTGAGGTTCAAAGCCAGGTCTTTCCTTTCCTCACCCCACCCTCCACTTGCTTTCCTTTTCATTCCTCCACCCCCAGCCCTCCTTAATTTCTAGCTTCTCCCCCTCCTTGCTTTTCCATGCGTAAAATAGGACTTATTTCCCTTACAATGGAGTGAGCGAATGGGAAAAAGTTTTGGCAAGCGAAAGATGCAAACCACGGGGTTGTGAAGGGCTCTTGTGGACGGCAATGCCGGCTGCGGTTCTGGGTGCTTGAGAAGTGGCAGTTGCCTAACTTAAGTGTCCACCTACAAAGGCCTTCCTGGAGCAGGGAGAGCACAGTGCACTTTGCCAGTGACTGATTTTTGGGAGTGGCGGGGAGTGGGGGGAGTCCCTGGTGAGCTGAACTTGACTGTGAAGGGACAGTTCCTTTGTTGTCCAGCTGCTGCCTTTGAATCCTGTGTTTATGTGAGCGACCATGGCCACGGAAGTGTTTCATGGCGTTTATTTATTATTCATACCCCTCCCAGCTCCCAGAGGTAAATGCAAACTGGAGACTTTTTTTTTCTTTTTCACGCACAAATTCGTGATCTCCAAAACGAGTTGGTTTCCGGCTGCTGTGTCCATTTCAGAAACCACGGAGTGAACACAGCGGCAGGCAGGCAGCGAGGGTGAAGATGCGGCCGTTTACTCTAAAATTCAAATATTTGGATCGGACGCAGGAGCGTCCTGCCAGGAACATGCTGATCTGGGACTGGAGAACTGGAACACGGACGTCCCCATCTCCCTCTCCCCTGACTGTGCCGGAGAGATGCTCTGCTCGCTTAACCTCTTTCTCCTTCCTTGCTGCTTCCCAAGCCACAAAGATTTGGAAGCCAAACAGAGCCTGGGAGCGCGGGAGAGCCGGCCCCTGGGAGCCCGGCGGCTGGGACCCGGCTCCCCGCAGACCCTTTGTTGGATCAGAGAAGGATTTGCCCGGTGGCCAGCTGAAGGCCTTTTTCTTTGTGCCATGATTGACAGACATGAATTAAATATCGCTCCACTGAGGGCGCTGATTGGTGAATGATGACGTAGGACGGGATGTCTTGGGGAAGCTGGGCTCCGGGATAGGAACGCAAGACCGAAGAGGCAGGTTTTTTTTTTTCTCAGATAATCCTGAACTTGACAACGAGAGACCTTGTTTCTGGCCTCTGTGGTTTTTTTGTTTTGTTTTGTTTTGGGCTCTTCTGGCCTCGAAAGGGCTGATGCTGGAAGGGAGGAGGATGGAACCAAAGGGTGTGAACACTTCGGGGCTGGGGGGAGAGGGAAGATTGCTTTCTTCTAACGACTGGTGTTTTTGGAGATGAACGGGCTTGGCATTGTCCCCGAGGCATCCCCCGCCCCCCCTTCTCAATTTGTCAGCCAGGCCATTAGTATTCCTTAGGGGAATCCCATGTGCTGCAGAGTCCGCGCCGTTCCCAGCATCCCTTGCACAGCCCTGGGCACCGACAGCTCTGCACACACAATGCTCCGGTTCTGTGCAAGCAGACATGGCAAGGTGAGCGAGCACAGAGAAGGATGGGAGCGCAAAGAAAGGCAGCCAGGACTGCGGGTGATGCTGCACGCCCGTAGCTAACCAGACAAGGAGGGGGGAAACGGGGTCCAGAGGGACCCCGACCTGCCTGCTGTCTGTGTGAGAGCTGCTGAGGGGTGTCAAGTGAGGTCCCCGGGCAGCCTCGGTGAGACCCTGAGGCATGGACTGGGATTGCATAGGGGTTGGGGCAGCAGCTTTTCAGCCTTGGTTTATGTTTTAAGAATGAAATTTTTTTTTTTGACAGATAGTTAAACAGTGAGAGAGAGAGACAGAGAAAGGTCTTCCTTCTGTTGGTTCACTCCCCCCCAAATGGCTGCTACAGCTGGTGCTGCACTGATCCAAAGCCAGGAGCCAGGTGCTTCTTCCTGGTCTCCCATGCGGGTGCAGGGGCCCAAGCACTTGGGCCATCCTCCACTGCCTTCCCAGGTCACAGCAGAGAGCTGGACTGGAAGAGGAGCAACCAGGACTAGAACCCGGTGCCCATATGGGATGCTGGTGCTGCAGGTGGAGGATTAACCAAGTGAGCCACGGCACCGGCCTGAGAATGAAATTTTCTGACGCATTTGACATACACATGCCCTTCAAACAGTGCGTGGAAGAGGGAATGGAAAGGTAAATTTTAGTGCAGAACATTTTCCAAACCCATGCGTCTGAGGAGTCTTGGAGAAGTTCATGAGAAATACATATAATGAAAAAAACTACGCTTGGATTTCAATAATTTTTGCACCAGAGTAAACTTACTTTTTAAAAAAGATTTATTTATTTGAAAGGCAAAATTACACAGAGAGAGGGGAGAGAGATCGAGAGAGCGAGCTTCCATCCGCTGGTTCACTCCCCAGTTGGCCGCAATGGCCGGAGCTGCGCCAATCTGAAGCCAGGAGCCAGGAGTTTCTTCCGGGTCTCCCACGTGGGTGCAGGGGCCCAAGGACCTGGGCCATCTTCTGCTTTCCCAGGCCAGAGCAGAGAGCTGGATTGGAAGTAGAGCAGCCGGGTCTCGAACCAGCACCGCAGGTCAGGGTGTTAACCCACTGCGCCACAGCTCCGGCCCCTAAACTTACCTTTTAATTGCATTTTCCAGGAGCATTTTCAAGAGCCCTTGTATAGCCTAATGGATTCATTCTTAGGTGGCCCTGGCAGGTTTGCTAGCACTGATACCAGTGAAAGAAAACATTAGGCCGGCGCTGCCATAGCTCAATGGGCTAATCCTACCCCTGCGGCACCGGCACATCGGGTTCTAGTCCCGGTTGGGGTGGCGGATTCTGTCCCGGTTGCCCCTCTTCCAGGCCAGCTCTCTGCTGTGGCCCGGGAGTGCAGTGGAGGATGGCCCAAGTGCTTGGGCCCTGCACCTCATGGGAGACCAGGAGAAGCACCTGGCTCCTGGCTTCGGATCAGCGCGGTGCACCGGCTGTAGCGGCCATTGGGGGGTGAACCAACGGCAAAAAGGAAGACCTTTCTCTCTCTCTCTCTCTCACTGTCCACTCTGCCTATAAAAACAAACAAACAAACAAAAAAACCTTAGAGAGGAGGGCTGGCACCGTGGCTCACTTGGTTAATCCTCCACCTGCAGCGCCGGTATCCCATATGGGCACCAGGTCCTAGTCCCGGTTGCTCCTCTTCCAGGCCAGCTCTCTGCTGTGGCCCAGGAAGGCAGTGGAGGATGGCACAAGTGCTTGGGCCCTGCACCCACATAGGAGACCAGGAAGAAGCACCTGGCTCCTGGCTTCGGATCGGCACAGTGCCGGCCATAGCAGCCATTTGGGGAGTGAACCAACAGAAGGAACTTTTCTCTCTCTCTCTCTCTCACTGTCTATGACTCTACCTGTCAAAAAAAAAAAAATTAGAGAGGAACCTTTTCCCAAGATTTCAACAGTTACTGAAGTTATTTTGCCCTTGAGTGGGGTGCAAAGATCCCTTCTACAAGATGGGAAGATGGGAGGAGTGGGCCAGACTTTGGGCAGTGGAAATCTGACCACAGCAGACTTTGCTTAGCCTGGGGGATCCCTTAGCAGGTCTGGAAGGCTGTGTCTATGTTAGCAGGTCTGGAAGGCTGTGTCTGTGTTGGGCCAGCAGATCTGGGACAGGCTCATGACCCTCACCTGGGACAACCCATGGACCAGGTGCAGCTGAGCAGATGAGAACTTGGGTGGTGCTACCCAGGGGAGCAGCCGAATCCACCAGCCAGGAGGATCAGCCGTGGGCCAATGGGAACGGAGGGGAAGTCACAGCCCCAGAAGCGTGTTGGACACAGAGCTTAGGAAGAATGCTGGGAGAACAGCTCCAAATCCTGGCAAGAAATCAGAGCAATAGTTAGAGACCCTCAACACCAGAGACGTCCTTGGCCAAAGAGTTCTCCCAGCCTCAAAGAGGCCAGAGTGAACTTGGCATGGCCAGGCTGGTGTGACCCGTGGCTCCCGTGCCTGGGGCTGGGGTGGGGGTGGTGGAGGAGGGAAAAGCACAAGGCAATAGGCGCTAACCACCCCCGTTCTCCGCATGGCACCCTTCCCTTGGGATGACGGTGCGAGCATTCCAGGGTCATGCAGGCTGCACCATCCGAGTGACGCGTGCGCAGGGGGGTGGTGGGTGCCGAGCAGGATGGCGGCATCGCCAGCTCCGGGGAGCCCTCCCACACCGCAAGGACACGTGAGCAGTACCAAATATGTGGCTCCAGAGCGTCGACAGCTTGCGGCGCTGGGGCCTGCTGCCCCCACCCCGCCTCACCATATACTATTTTTTTCTTTGTTATTAGGAAGATTTTATTAACTGTGTGTTATGAAGCCACATAGCTCCGTCCTCATGGCTTAGCTCTGAGTTCTGCGTTATGCCACCGGATGGGCTGATTGACGGGTCATTGGAGAAGTGGACTGGGCAGGGGTGGGGGAGTTTGCGGGGCTCATCCTGACCCAGCTCATAACGGGACTGGGAGGTGCTGTGGTGTGGTGGTGGCGTGTGACCCAAGGTCCATGGGTTGGAAGCGTAGTCCCCAGGGTGGGGCCTGCTTGAGGGGTCTTTAGGCCACTGGGGGCACTGGGTATTTCTTGTGGGACCCTGAGTTAGTGCTTGAGAGGGCATTGTTACAAAAAGATGACACCTGCCCTCTTCCCCCCTCCTGGGCTTCCTGTCTAGCGATGCAGCCTGTTCCTTTCCCACCATGCTGGTGCCATCCCCCTGAGGGCCTCACCAGAGCTTAGCCCAAGCTGGTACCGTGCCCTTGAACTTCCACACTTACCCTGCTGCAGGCATTTTAAAAATAGATGTATTTATTTGAAATGCAGAGTTAGAGAGAGATCAATCTTCCATCCATTGCTTTACTCCCCAAATGGCTGCAACAGCTGGGGATGGGACAGGCTGAAGCCAGAAGCCAGGAGATTCATCCGGGTCCCCCATGGGGGTGTGCAGGGGCCCAAAGACTTGGGCCATCTTGCACTGCTTTCCCCAGGCCATTAGTAGGGAGCTGCACAGGAAGTGGAGTATCTGGGGCATGAACAGGTACTCACGTGGGATGCTGGTGTTGCAGGTGGTGGCTTAACTAGGCCACAACACAAGCCCCCTGCAGATGTTTGGTTATAGTAACCAAAGCATGGACCAACGAAGGAGGTCATGAGTGTGGAGCCCTCATCCACGTTAGCGCACTTGTTAAAAGTCCCTAGAGAGCGCCCTCACCCCGTCCACCGTGAGAAGCCAGGGCAGGGCCCTCCCTGGAAACCGAATCTGCCAGCGCCTTGGTCTGGCACTTCTCAGCCTCCACCGGCCCTGTGGGATGTGTCACAGGAGTCCCAGTAGCCGAGGACATGCAGTCACCTCCTTAAAGACGCTATCTCTAGAGCCTGCATTGTGACACAGCAGAGTAAGCTGCTGCCCACATGCCAGAATCCCATGCGGATGCGGGTTCCTGTTCCAGACACTGACATCCCATATGGGCACTGGTTCAAGTCCCGGCTGCTCCACTTCCGATCCAGCTCCCTGCTAAGGCACCTGGGAAAGCAGCAGAAGATGGCCCAGGTCCTTGGACCCCTGTACCTGCGTGGGAGACCCAGATGAAGCTCCTGGCTCGTGGGTTTGAAGTCCAGCCCTGGCCATTATGGTCATCCGGGGAGTAAACCAGTGGATGGAAGACCTCTCATTCTGCCTCTCCCTCTCTCTGTAACTCTGCCTTTCAAATAAATACATTTATTAAAGACGCCATCTCTAAATGCAGTCATATTGTGAAGCCTTGGGGGTGGGGGTTAGGACTTGAACGTAGAAAGTTTGGGGGAGGGGAGCCCTTGAGCCCCTAACCCAGGGTTTCCCTGACACAGGCCTCTTTGAATACACTAGAGAAAGAGTTGCTTTGGGGGTCTAAGCGAAGGGGGCAGACCAGTATTCATACGAAAGCAGAGTATTGGTGAGCCTGTAAGTGAGTTTTTGTGGCAGTCGTCACAGCCGATTATCGTCAGAACCCTATCAGCAGGCACCCTTCCGTTGCCAGGTCAAAATCAGTAGGTGTCTGTTGGGTGAAGGAACGAGTCTTCTTTCTGGGGAAGACTTGCCCGGCCCCGTAGGAGGGATTGGGGTGCTGAGAGGCAGGCCAAGGGCTCGGGTTTGCACATCGTAGCACCTCTCCTGGAAGGAGCCGTGGGCCGTCTCCGGTGCGCTCGACAGCAGCATCAATAATTCACACGAAGCAGCCCCTTGTCAAAATTAATTAATAGAACGCCCCTGATGCTGCAGCGGCTTCAAGTCTTGCTCGCCAGCTTGAGAACGCTCACGCCGGGGGCTGGGCTGCCTGCTGTGGGTGGAAGAGGGAGCAAGGCCCAGGCAAGAGTCTCCATCAGAAACCTCAGATCCGCAGCACAGAGAGGAAGAGTCTTCATTTCAGCCCACTGTCCAGGCTGGAGCCCAACGAAATCCCTGGTTAGTGAATGCTTCTGACTCCAACCAGGCTCACGGAACGTGGAGCAGGAGTCCTGCCCCCGAAGGTTCTAGCAAAGGTTGGAGGGCTGTGGCCCTGGAGACAAGCCCCTGCTCTGGGAGCATGGTTCTCCCTTGCCTAACGTTGTGTCAGCGGCTCAGCAGCCCTGAGGCAGCCCTACGACCAGAGTCCCTCTCGGTCCGCACAGCACTTGGAAGGAAGCGCACAGGTTGTAGGTCTGAGCCGGAAGAGGTGAGGGATTGAATTCTGCAAATCAAAGTGCCTTTTTCTTGTTCTAGTAACTTTTTTTTTTTGGCAGATAGTGTTAGACAGTGAGAGAGAGAGAGAGACAGAGAGAAAGGTCTTCCTTTCCGTTGGTTCACCCCACAGATGGCCATTACGGCCGGCGCACCGCGCTGATCCGATGGCAGGAGCCAGGAGCCAGGTGCTTCTCCTGGTCTCCCATGGGGTGCAGGGCCCAAGCACTTAGGCCATCCTCCACTGCACTCCCGGGCCACAGCAGAGAGCTGGCCTGGAAGAGGAGCAACCGGGACAGAATCCGGCGCCCCAACCGGGACTAGAACCCGGTGTGCCAGCGCCACAGGCGGAGGATTAGCCTAGTGAGCCGCGGCACCGGCTGTTGTAGAAACTTAAAATCTCTCCCTGACCCATACTGGGGTTCATGAGGGCCCCCCATTGCTGTGCAGCAGTCACCACCACCCCTCTCCAGAACATTCTTATTTTCCCACCTGAGTCTCCATACCCAGAAAACACCAGCTTCCTGTTCCTCCATTGTCCTATCTCCAGAGGGCCACTACTGCTGCCTGTGCCTCTTTGAATGCTGCCGTCTGGCTCTCAGCTCTAAGTGGACCCTGCAAGCTTTGCCTTTGTGCCGCTGGCTGCTTTTCCGGATCACCATGTCCTTGTCTCACATGTGGGCACTGCCGCCCAGGCTGCACCGTCTCCCATCCTGGTCTGGTACGTATCATGTTTTGCTGATCCCTTCACTCTCGCCAACACGGGGGAGGCTTCCACTCCCCGGCGATAGTGGACATCACTGCCGTCTATGAGCGTGCTGTGCACCTATCTGTTCAAGTCTCTGCTTTCGGTCTTTGTGGGGAGGGCGTATACTAAGAAGCAGGTCCGCAGATGGGCCTCCGGCGAGAGCCAGGCCTCCCAGCTCATCTTCAAGTCCAGGAAGGGATGACAAGGACACACAGAGGTGCCCACCAAGCCTGGGGAACTGAGGAGGAACTGGGCAAAGTCAGGCACCCAGAGTCGGAGTCCAGGCCAGGAATCAGGCAGTAGGAATTCCATCCCCAGCCTGCTGAGATCCTGTTCTGCTGTAATCTGGAACCTTCCATGGACCCCAGAGCTCCCCATCTGCACTATTCTATCACAGGGGCCGCTTTCTTTTTCCTTCCTTCCTTCTTTCTTTCTTTCTTTCTTTCTTTCTTTCTTTCTTTCTTTCTTTCTTTCTTTCTTTCTTTCTTTCTTTCCTTCCTTCCTTCCTTCCTTCCTTCCTTCCTTCCTTCCTTCCTTATCTTTCTATCTTTCTTTCATCTTTCTATCTTTTTAAAGATTTATTTATCTATTTGAAAGTCAGAGTTACACACAGAGAGGAGAGGCAGAGAGAGAGAGAGAGAAAGAGATCTTCCATCTGCTGGTTGGCTCCCCGGTTGGCTTCAATGGCCAGAGCTGTACTGAGCCAAAGCCAGGAGCCAGGAGCTTCTTCCAGGTCTCCCACACAGGTGCAGGGACTTGGGCCATCTTCTGCTGCTTTCTCAGGCCATAGCAGAGAGCTGAATCGGAAGTGGAGCAGCCAGGACTAGAACTGACGCCCATAGGGGATGCCGGCACTGTAGGCAGTGGCTTCACCGGCTATGCCACAGCGCCAGCCCCTAGGTCCCGCTTTCAACATTGGAGGCTGCCTGGACTGGTGTCTTCAGTTTCCTTCCAAGCTGCACACTTCCTTGTGGCAGCAAGTCTGCTTCGTGCATCTTGGAAGCCCCGTAGCACCTCTTACAGTCCCTGCAGCGTAGCTGTGGGTAACAAATATTTACTAACTAGATTAAGCTCATATTAAACATTAGAGAAACGGACTTACTCATTTCCAGGAGTCCTTCAAGGAAAGCACCCCCCTCATGTCAGCCTTGGTGCCATGAATAACAGTTGAGTAGCAAGGGGAAGTGATGATGACGGTGGAGAAATTAGGCCACATCGGACATACTCCGAGGAAGCCCAGGGCAGTCAGGAGTGGTCTCTGTCCTAGGGCTTGGGGACCATCTAGGAAGAGTCCAGAGGACAAGGTTGCTGGAAGAATAACTATTTGGAAGCTGGCAGCTGGGAAGGAGTTGGATGAGTTGACTATTTTGGTGTGGAGACGAGAGTTCTAAGGAGGTAGGGGCCACTGTAAGTGTTTGCAAGTATTTGCAAGGCTTTCCTGAAGACGAGGAGGAGGGAGACTTTGGGGGTATGGCTCCCAAGGAAGATCCAGCACCAGTGGGTTGAAGAGCCAGGAGACAAGATTCCAGATCAGAAAGAGCTGTTAGGGTTGGGTATGTGTCACGGCAGCTGAGAGAGTGCTTGGGGAGACAGTGTCATAAGCAATGAGACGAGCGGAACTGGCATTGTGGTGCAGTGGGTTAAGCCACCACCTGCAACAGTGGCAACCCACACCAGAGCTCCACTAATGCTAACACCTGGGCCCATACCACGTACGTGGGAGACCAGGATCCTGGCTTCAGCCTGGCCCAGCCCCAGGCCATTGTGGCTATTTGGGGAGTGAGCCAGTGGATGAAAGACTTTCTCTCCCTCTCCCTCTCCCTCTCCCCCTTGCTCTGTGTCACTCTGCCTTTCAAATAAATAAGTCATAAAAAAAAAAAAAGATATACTGCTTGAGACGTATGCATCCCATATCTAAGTGCCTGGTCCCAGTCTTGCTAGCCTGCTTCCAGTTCCAGCTCCCTGCTAACGTGCAGGCAGGGTTGTTGTGGGAGGCAGCAGCCGATGGCTTAAGTACTTGAGGCCCTGCTACCCACGTGGAAGAAGCAGATTGAATTCCTACTCCTGCCTTTGGCTTAGGCCAGTCCTGGCTGTTGCGGCCATTTGGGGGAGTGAACCAGCACACGGAAATTCTCTCTCTCCTCTCTCTCTCTCTCTGCTTCAGTCTGTCTGTCTGTCTCTGTCTGTCACTATTTCTCTGCCTTTCAAATAAAAAACGAAACAAAGAAGTTTGAGACCATTAAATAAAATCCTGAAGTGTTAAACTCTGAAACGTGTTAAATTGTAAGCTCCCCAACCCAGCAGGGTCGAAGCAGGTAGGGAAACACGTACCAGATCCCACACATTCTCACTGTGCCCATCACAGGGCTTTATTGCTAAGCCTCTAACGATGTCCTATACAAACCAGGAATGTCCTGTCTGATTTCAGGGACGCGCAATCCTCTCCCGCGTCTCTGTGGACATTAGGGAAGCCTCTGCAGCTTCAGTGTGGTGTCCATCCTTGGAATATTATTTTTCCCACGCAATGGACCGTTCCTCGCTGTGAGCCCCCATGCCGGCCACCACACCCCTTGCACCCACTCTGGGAAGGCTTCCTCTGCCTCCTGGCACTCGCTCGCCAGCTTACCTGCTGTCAGGTGCTGGGTTCTGGGTTTGGACTTTCTCTGTTACTTCCCGATCTTCGAAGGCAGACACCTGCCGTTGGCAAGGAGGGGTTAGAGCTTGTCCCCTCGACCACTCCTACTGCACAAGGGAAACCTGTTCCCCAGGTCTGCCCCTGGGCTCTGCCGGTTCCTCAGGCTTGAGCATTACACTTGATTTCATCTTTCTGTAACCTCTTGGTACTTTTTGAAAAACAAGCTTCCTGGGGTGGGTGCTGTGGAGCAGCTGGTTAAGCCGCCACCTGGGAAGCCAGCATCCTACACCCTACACGGGGGTGCAGCTTCCCAACCCGGCTGCTCTGCTTTTGGTCCAGCTCCCTGCTAATGTGCCTGGGAAGGAAGCAGAGTGCTGGGGCCACTGCCTCCCATATGAGACCCAGATAGAGTTCCAGACTCCCGGTTTGTCCTGAACCAGCCCTGGATATTGCAACCATTTGGGGAGTGAACCAGTGGATGGAAGATCCCCCACCCCACCCCAACACTGTGCCTTTAAATCTTTTTTTAAAGATTTATTTATTTTACTTGAAAGAGTTACACAGAGGGAGAGGAGATGCAGAGAGAGAGAGAGAGAGAGAGAGAGAGAGAGAGGTCTCCCATCTGCTGGTTCACTCTCCAAATGGTTGCAATGGCCAGAGCTGTACCGATCCAAAGCCAGGAGCCAGGAGCTTCTTCTGGGTCTCCCATGTGGGTGCTGGGGCCCAAGGACTTGGGCCATCTCCCACTGCTTTCCCAGGCCATAGCAGAGAGCTGGATTGGAAGTGGAGCAGCCGGCTCTTGAACTGGCACCCATATGGGATGCTGACACTGCAGGCAGCGGCTTTACCTGCTACACCACAATTCCGGCCCTGCCCTTAAATCTTTAAAAGAAAACGTCTTCATATATTAACTCCATCTTGCCTGCCTACTCTTATTTAAGAATTCCTTCTTAGTTTTGGTTCTCCTCCCTGTCCCTGAGTCATATTATGGGCTTATTATTTTAAACATAATTTCTTTTCTGTCATTTTTAGGCATCTGTGCTCAGTTAACTATCTTAATCCAATCTCCTGTCCCTTCCAATTCTAAAGGTTATAATTTATAAATGCAAAAGGAAAAGTAAACAGAAAACAGTATAAAAAGAGCTCATTTGAAAGCTGTGTATTATTACAAAGATAGCAGAGATGAACTCCAAGGCCATTCATGATACCAACATGTGTCACTCCAGTCTCAACAGCTGTTCACAATATACCAAATGAGGGGACCTCAACAAGTTCATGGAAAGTGGAATTAAAAGATAAGTCTATTTTGGGGCAAAACGTTTCAAAATCCATGCACAATTGTTTGCAATATGCATATTGCAAAAACTTCTTGCAGACTCCTTATACACATGGTTTCCTGTTTTGCACCCAGGCTGGGCGTTGGGGCACAGGGGATCCGGCCCTCACTCGAGAGGCCTGCACCCCATAGCAAAGTGCCTGCCACTTCTGATCTCGCTTCTTGCTGATGCTACTGGGAGACAGCAGATGACGGCGCTAGCACTCGGGCTGCTGCCACCATGGGGGAGACCCAGACTGAATTTCCGGCTCCTGGCTCTGGCCTGGCCCTGGCAGGTGTCTGTGGGCCTCTTGGGGAGTGAACCAGCCGATGGAAGCTCTCTTCCTCCCTCTTCGTCTCTCCCTCACTTTCTGTTGCTCTGGGCGTCAAATAAATACTTAGGAGACTGTTTTACACCAAAAGTATCTTTTAGTTCCATTTTCCATGAACTTTGTGTGTGTGTGTGTGTGTGTGTGTGTGTGTGTGTGACAGGCAAAGTGGACAGTGAGAGAGAGAGATAGAGAGAAAGGTCTTCCTTTGCCGTTGATTCACCCTCCAATGGCTACTGCGGCCGGCGCACTGCGCTGATCCGAAGCCAGGAGCCAGGTACTTCTCCTGGTCTCCCATGGGGTGCAGGGCCCAAGCACTTGGGCCATCCTCCACTGCACTCCCTGGCCACAGCAGAGAGCTGGCCTGGAAGAGGAGCAACCAGGACAGAATCCAGTGCCCCTACCGGGACTAGAACCCGGTGTGCCGGCGTCGCTAGGCGGAGGATTAGCCTAGTGAGCTGCTGCGCCGGCCCTTCCATGAACTTTTGAAGTGTGCAAATACACTTATGTGTAAGTTACTACAAATGTGTACGCACATACCTGTGCCGTGCTGTCATTGTATATGTAGGTGTATGGGTTGAGAACAAACTCTGCGAATTATCTGAGCCACCCCTCAACTTCCCTCTTAAACCCACATAGGATTATCTCCGCAGCAGTCATGTCAAGCCTGAACCACTGTTCTCTTCCTTGTGAGCTCTGGTTTTCTTCATTTTCCTGTGCTCTCTCTTGTAGTTAGCATCACTCCTCCACTGGCCGTGACCACGAGAGACTTGCTTCCCATCTACACGACACAGCACACGCAAAATCTATGACCTCACCACTTCCAATCAGGCACAGTGTGTCCATACTGCCCTTCTTTTTCTTTTTCTTTTTTTTTTTAATTTGAAAGATGGAGTTAGAGGCCGGCACCGTGGCTCAATAGGCTAATCCTCCGCCTTGTGGCGCCGGCACACCGGGTTCTAGTCCCGGTCGGGGCGCCAGATTCCGTCCCGGTTGCCCCTCTTCCAGGCCAGCTCTCTGCTGTGGCCAGGGAGTGCAGTGGAGGATGGCCCAAGTACTTGGGCCCTGTACCCCATGGGAGACCAGGAGAAGCACCTGGCTCCTGCCTTCAGATCAGCGCGGTGCGCCAGCCGCGGCGGCCATTGGAGGGTGAACCAATGGCAAAAGGAAGACCTTTCTCTCTCTCTCTCTCTCTCTCACTGTCCACTCTGCCTGTTAAAAAAAAAAAAAAAAGATGGAGTTGGAGTTAGAGAGAGAGAGAGACACTAAGAGAGAGAGATCTTCCATCCACTGATTCCCACTCCCCAAATGGCTGCAATGGCTATGGCTGGGCCAGGCCAAAGATGGGAGCCTGGATCTCCATTTGGGTCTCCCATGTGGGTGACAGGGACTCCAGCACTTGGACCATCTTCCATAGCCTTCTCAGGCTCGTTAGCAGGGAGCTTGATTGGAAGAGGAGCAGCCGTGTTCATTCTCCCCATGTCTCCTGATTTCTTTCAGGATTTCTGGTATGTCCAAACTCAGACTTTATCTTTTTAAGACTATGCAAAATTTTTTGGAGGGTTGAGGTAAGTGGAATAGCGTGACTAAGTTCCTTTTCTTACATTTCAAGAAATGTTCCTAGAGTGATTGATTCTTCAGTGTTTGTTCTTTCTTTTTTAAAGATTTATTTGTTTATTTATTTGAAAGTAATCATTATACAGAGAGAGGAGAGAGAGAGAGAGAGAGAGAGAGAGAGGTCTTCCATCCGCTGGTTCACTCCCCAATGGCTGCAACAGCCGGAGCTGCGCCGATCTGAAGCCAGGAGCCAGGAGCTTCTTCCAGGTCTCCCATGTGGGTACAGGGGTCCAAGGACTTGGGGCATCTTCTACTGCTTTCCCAGGTCATAGCAGAGAGCTGGATCAGAAGTGGAGCAGCCGGGTCTTGAACCAGCACCCAAATGGGATGCTAGTGCTTCAGGCCAAGGTGTTAACCCACTGTGCCATTGCGCCAGCCCCTCGATGTTTTTTCTTAATTTGTATAGTCATTCATTCTATTTCCAAGGGGTCTTGCCACAATGACTTCCTTATATGGAGGAGCTCAAAAAACCATAAAAAGTAATTAATATCTGTTTTTTAACTGTCAGATGACTTTTTACATTTTTAAATTTATTAATGTACTGAGAACAGATTTCATAGATACAATTCCAAGAATATAATACTTTCTTCCTTCCTTCCCTACCCCCTCCTTCCTTTCTTCCTTTTCATTTAATTTTTAAAAAGATTTATTTACTTTGAAAATCTGAGTAACACAGAGAGACAGAGAGAGATCTATCTCCTCAGAAGGCCACAGTGACCAGTGCTGGGCCAGGTCTCCCATGTGGGTACAGGGGCCCAAGCACTTGGGCCATCTTCTGCTGCTTTTCCCAGGCTCATTAGTAGGGAGCTGGATTGGAAGTAGGGCAACCAGGACTCGAACCAGCACCAACGTGGAGTGCTAGCTCTGCAGACGGAGGCTGTACCCACTACGCCCAGCGCCAGCCCCTCAATTTATTTTATAATCACAGGCTCCATGCTCCTCTCCACAGAAGAATAGACAGTGTTATAAACAACCAAATCACAAGATGTCAGTATCTTAATTATTGTTATTTCTTTGTTTCCTTTGAAATTTGTTGACACTTTCCTTCTATGCTAATGCATATTTAATGCTTGTAGAAATTGTATCAACACTTGAAATTATTGCTTCCACCTTATCTAGTTCATTTTTCTAATTTTTCTTTTCTCCTGCCTTGAACTTCTCCATTCATTCATTGTTTTTAAAGATATTTATTTATTCGAAAGTCAGAGTTACACAGAGAGTAGGAGAGGCAGAGAGAGAGAGAGAGAGAGAGAGTCTTCCATCCGCTGGTTCACTCCCCAGTTAGCCACAACAGCCGGAGCTGAGCCCATCTGAAGCCAGGAGCCAGGAGCTTCCTCCAGGTCTCCCATGTGGGTGCAGGGGCCCAAGCACTTGGGCCATCTTCTACTGCTTTCCCAGGCCACAGCAGAGAGCTGGGTCAGAAGTGGCGCAGCCGGGACTCAAACTGGCACCCATACGGGATGCCAGCACTGCAAGTGGTGCCTTTATCTGCTACACCACAGCACTGGCCCCTCTCTTTATTTTTAATATTCTGAAATTCACCAGGGATGTTTGTGGTTTGGATCTTTTATGGTAGGGACTCAACAGACCCCACGCCCTTTGAAATTTGGAGCCTGAAGCTGAAAATCATTTATTTTAAAGATTTATTTACTTATTTATTCAAAAGGCAGATCTACAGAGTGAGAGAGGAAAGGAGAGAGAGGGAGAGATCTGTGAATCTGATGGTTCACTCCCCAAATGACCACAAGGATCAGGCCTGGCCCAGGCCAAAGCCAGGAGCCAGGAGCCAGGAGCTCCATCCAGGTCTCTCACTGGGGCCTAAGCCCTTGGGCCGTCTTCCACTGCCTTCCCAGGTGCATTAGCAGGGAGCTGAATCAGAAGTGGAGCAGCTGGGACTCGAACTGGTGCTCCGACATGGCATGCTGGCCTCGCAGGTGGAGGCTTAACCTGCTGTGCCACAGCACCAGCCGCCGAAGATCATTTCTTGTTCCCGCTGCTTGTCTTGGAAGGATGCCAGTTGGTGTTTCTCATGGGCTCGCTGTCCTTATGGTTTCTCTGCCACGCTGGGATCCTTCAGGGGATGTCACAGGAAGCCTTTCGTCTGAGCAAACGTGCTGCCGCTTGGTCCACGTTGCCCTTGGGAGCTCCTGTTGCCAATGGCTATGGAAGCCACTGGCAGCCACCAGGGCACTGTAGCAATGGGACTGCTGAGCCTGCCAACACCACGCTGAGACAGCCAGGGCCGTCACATGGGCCTGCCACTGACACCGCCTGCGACTGGTTCTGCAGCCACTGCCGTATACTGACACGTCGCGCTGCTTCCTGGGGACTGTGTCTGTGACGCCCTACAGGAACAGTGTCGTCTCTTTACCTTCTCCAGGGCATGTTCTTAGGCTTCAGGCCAGAGCGGTACAGTTTTACAGAGACAAGAGATGCTCCATCTGCAGGTTCTCTCTCCAAATGCTTGCAACAGACAGGGCTGGGCCAGGCTGAAGCCAGGAGCCACAAACTCAATCCAGATTTCCCACGTGGGTCACGGGGGCCCCAAACATTTGGACCACCATCTGCTGCCTCCAGGGTGTGCATTAGCTGGAATCCAGAGCAGGACCAGGACCTGAATCCAAGCACTCCGATACAGAGCATAGAGATCCAAAGTGATTATTTTCTAAAAATATTTATTTATTTCCTTGAGAGGCAGAGTTAGGGACAGAGAGAGGAAGAGAGGGAGAGAGGTCTTCCATGTGCTGGTTCCCTCTCCAGATGGTCCCAGTGCTGGAGCTGTGCCAATCGGAAGCCAGGAGCCAGGAGCTTCTTCCAGGTCTCCCACGTGGGTGCAGGGGCCCAAGCACCTGAGCCATCCTCCACTGCTTTCCCAGGCCATGAGCAGCCAGAAGCTGGCTCGGAAGTGGAGCAGCTGGAATTTGAACCGGCGCCCATCTGGGATGCCGGCACTGCAGGCGGAGGCTGAACCTACTGTGCCACAGCGCCAACCCCCCAGTCCCCAAGCAAGCGCTATGCCAACTCTCCTTTACTTCCACTTCCCCCTGAGCTTGTTGGCATCCCCGCCTCGCCTGCTTGGTCCACTGCGCCCAGACATTCAGGGAAGCAAGGACTCTCGGGCTGCCAAGGACGCGTCAAGGACACATCCTGCAGGAACCACCACGGCGCTTCCGTCTCAAAGCCGATTCTGTTCTTCCCTGCTGCTTCCTCCTCCTCCCTCTGTTGTCTAATGTTAAAAAAAAAAAGAAAAGGAAAAAGATCAGGAAACCCGAGGCTCCTTGGCAAGGAGGAGAGTGGGGAGGGAACGTATTCAGCCACCCCAGGCTTCACGTATCAGCTGGAGAGAAGTGTCCTTCAGCAGTGGAACTGCAGGGAAGTTGATTGGTTCAGGTCCATGGTCCAAGATAACTTCCTTGGGATGGGTGTCTGGCCCAGAGGTTAAGACCCCGCTTGGGCTACCATATCCCGTATCAGAGGGCCTGGGTTCAAGTCCCTGCTCTACTTGTACTTCTGTGAATCTTCCACCCTCGGGGATGACTCGAGGTCGTGGGTCCCCGCCTCCCATGTGGGAGACCTGGATGGAGTTCTAAGTTCTTGGCTTTGGCTTGGCCCAGCCCTGGCTTTTGGGGAGTGAATTAGCAGATGTGAAGGCCTTAGGCGCACAGGTGCACCTGCTAGTTTATGGACAAATTTTAACTTTGTGCTTCTTGTGTGAAATGGTGTCACCCACCGCATCCCTAGGAAGACCCCAGTGGAGTGGGGACGTTGGGTCACTGCACAAGCACGCCTTGGACGCCATGTTTGCCACGGTGTCAGCAGCTGCACCTGACAGGGAGTGAGCCGTGTTTCCAGGACGTCCTTGTTGCCTGCCCAGGCTACAGTGGTCACCGCTGGACACTCAGAGGTGGCAGCTGCAGTGGCTGAGGTCTGCAAAGTAAAAAAAATGTATGGGTGTATGAGAAAGAGAGAGAGAGAGAGAACGCGAGCTCATGGCCTCAGTCTCCCTCCCTTCCCCCCCTCTGGCCAGTGAGCCAAACCATCATGCTCCGGTGGTTTGCAGGTGCATAAGGTGGTCCGAGTGACACTTGCGTGGCCCACACGGCTCTCAGAGATTCCCAGGGCACAGGAGTGTCATACCGAGCGTGCTGTACAAGGCCTGGCTTGGACGCCCCAGGGAACCCAGCCCGTGGTGCTGTGCAGATGAGGCTCGGTTGCTGGAGGAACGCCGTGCCCTGGCCTGGGTCGGAAAGCTGTGACCAGAGATGGCACGTGGGGGCCTGGGTCTGCTTGCTCCCCCCCCCCCCCACGTGGGAGAACGCATGTTGGAGAGCCCAGGACGCGCTCCCGGAGCAGCTCGGAGCCCCACCTGGCTGTGCCGCCTGCCATCCTGGGCGCATTCCCAGCTCGGGCGCCGCGGTTCACAGCTGCGTGTAGGATGCAGCAGGAGCACAAAGGCCGCTGTGTGCGCGGGAGGACAAACAGCCGCTAGACAATGGGGCAAGCGCGCGCAGCCTCAACACAGCGCGTTCATTTCCTGTACTAACACTGGGCTCCACCTGACGGGGCAGGGGCGGGGGGCGGGGGCTCGGTTCAGAGGCTCCCTAGGAGTGAAGATGAATAGGGACAGGACAGGGGTGGCCGGTGGCTGGGCTTTTCAAAACGGTCCCCTGCAGAGCAAGATATAATTAAAAACTCAATTTTTTTTTTTTTAATGGCTGGATCTAAACAGTGTGGCAGGGATACTGTAGCGATGTCAGAAGCAATTTCGACTTTAGGTCTCTCTGGCACTCAACACTCCTGATTCAGTGGCACTGCTAAAAATACCGCAGGCGGCAGGCGATGGCTGGGCTGCCCCACTGGGAGCTGCCTCCCCACCCTGCCCCCGCTGCCGACCTCCTGCAGGTGAGGGCCCCGTGGGGAGGCTGCCCGGTCACAGGAATGTACAATGACCATGGCCAGCGCCACCCCCAGCCCCCAGCCCCCATTGCTTGACTCCTCCTAAGATCAGGAGGGTCCCAGGTGTGGAGCTACAGCAATCCAGCCTTTCCAAGAACAGGGCCCTTTAAAAAGTTTGTGGAATTAGATCATTTACTTTGATGCAAAAAAATATTTTTTAAATCCATGCAGAGTTTTTTCTATAATAAACATTTTCTTTGAGCATTTTGAAGACCCCTTGTGTGTGCGGAGTTCAATTTTTTTTTTTGAACCAAAAGAAACTAATTTTTAATTCTATTTTCTACAGAGCTTTTTCAAAAATTATTTTCATTTTATTTGAAAGGCAGATTCTCTCTCTAGATTAGAATAGGTTTAGCAAGTCAATTCATTCTGAATAAACCAATTCAGGTAACTAACATGTATTGGGTGTTTCACATGTGTCTGACTCATAATATCTTTGGAGGATCTTACTATTTTTCATTCCCTGAAATATATTTCTTGCCATCAGAACTGTAAAATTTAGACTTGACAGATTTAGAAATGGGTGGATGCTGTTCCCAAAAAAAGTGTTATTTATTTGAGAGATGGGGGAGAGAGACTGAGAGCTCTCCAGCCACTAGTTCACTCCCCAAATGTCCCCAACCACCAGGGGCTGAGCCCAGCAGGAAACAGAAGCTGGGGACCCCATTCAGGTCTCACACATTGGAGGAGGGAGCCAAGAACTCAAGCCATCACCTGCTGCCTTCCAGGGTGCACATCGGCAGGAAGCTGGCTTGCAAGGAGCTGGGGACATATTCCCTTGAAGCCCCTTTGCGACACAGCTTCCTCCCAGCTCAGCCACCCACCTCACCCCATATTGGTTGTCAAATGGCCCTTAAAGCTCCCCCAAGAGACAGGTGCACCTGCAAGGGGCACTGCTGGGTGCAGCACGCTGGGTGCAGGGGGAGACACGGCAGGGGAGTGAGAAAGAGCCGCCCGTGGACCTGGCACTCGTGGCTGTTGGTCTGGGAGGGGAATGCGTTCAGAGTTGCAACCTCTACCAGGCTGCTCACCTCCAAAGCCATATCTTGGGCACCCAGGGTGCTGCTGACCCGGGGGCTGGCGCTGCGGCTAGAGCTGAGCATCCAACGGGCCCCAAGATGACGCAAGCTGTGACAGTGGAAGACTGGAGGTAGCGTCACCAATGCGGAAGTGCAGTCGGATGAGGGACGCTGGAGCTGAGAGAGGCCTCAGAGAACACACAAACCCTCCTTGTACAGTCGAGAGGCCGAGGGGCAGGAAGTGAGGTGGCCCAGCAGCCAGGACTAGGGTGGTGCAGGACAGAGACTGTATTAAGACTGAGGGCTGGGGGCTGGCGCCATGGCTCACTTGGTTAATCCTTCACCTGCGGCACAGCCATCCCATATGGATGCCGGGTTCTAGTCCTAGTTGCTCCTCTTCCAGTCCAGCTCTCTGCTGTGGCCGGGAAGGCAGTGGAGGATGGCCCAAGTCCTTGAGCCCCTGCACCCGCATGGGAGACCAGGAGAAGCACCTGGCTCCTGGCTTCGGATTGGCGCAGCGCCAGCCGTAGCAGCCATTTGGGGGGTGAACCAACGGAAGGAAGACCTTTCTCTCTGTCTCTCCCTCTCTCATGGTCTATAACTCTACCTGTCAAAAAATAAAAAAAAATAAGAAAGAAACCAAGGTCGCTGTGTGTACCTGTGCAAAAGAACACACCCAGCAGGAACCATTTATTAAAACTGCAGGAAGCTGAAGCCTCTTCTAGGCGATTCCTCCCATACCAAGGCTTGGGATTTCCCCCCCACCCACTCACCCTTGTATGCAAATGAGAACTTGATGGCCTTCATCCAGTGGTACCTGTGAGGCCAGCCTGCAGGTGACATCAGCAGGGACCTGATTCCAGGGCTAATCTGGCTAGGATGGGAGTGAGGGAGAAAGGAGGGGGCAGTTAGGTGGAAACAGCTTGCCTGCAGGGCTGGGCTGGGCTGGGTGAGATCCGGTGTGCTGGGACTGTGTGTCATCCAGCCAGCATACAGTGAGCTGCTTTCCAAACACTCCTGCCACGCCTTGAGGCATCTGAGGCCCTGGAAGAGTCTGCCTGGGCTGGAGACTGAGGGACAAACCCAGTTCCAGCCCTACCAGTGAGATCACCTGCAGGGCTTCCTAGCGGACTGCATTAGCTGCGGAAACTGGAGCCCGATAGGGTTTTACAGGTGCATTTTATCCTAGCAGAGATCAGCCCTCTATTTGAAAAGAAAGAGGGCAGGATCTCCTGCTGGAGTGAGCTCCTGACTCCTGGCTACCTGCTTGTGCAGACCCTGGAAGGCAGCGATTGGGTTCCTGGGAGACCTGGATTGAATTCCAGTCCTCTGCCCCGGTATTTGGGGAGTGGAACCACAGGTAAGAGCGCTAGCTCTCTCAAAGCAGTAGCTGACCCCCCGACATGTTTCTTGGATGTTTAAGAGGGCAGATGAAGTCTTTGCATCCTGCCCCTTGCTGTCTCAAGCAGAGAAACAGGCACTGCCCTGCCCCATTTTATCCCATTTCCCCCTCACTTCTCCGGGGGCCCTCTGGGGTTGCAGGGCTCCTGCTGGCTGCCCCAGGCTCAGCTGGAACTCACTGGCAGCTCACAGACACTCTGCTCACCGCCACTCCAGCCCCGCCCCATGCCTGGGGGCTTCCTTCTCATTGGCTCCTGCTCCTTTCTGTCAGTCGGAGCCCAAGAATTTCCGTCTGGCTGGCTGGCTGGAACAGACCTGGGAAGGGCTGTTTCCCTTGGGGGGGGGAGGGGGACATGTCTCTTGGATGAAGACACCATGAACAGGAGCGCCTCCTTGAGGGGTGCTGGCGGTGCGTGGGGGACAGGTATGTCCAGATAGATTAGAATAGGCCGGGTCATCAAACCAGTTTCTTCCGAACAAACCAACGTAGTTAAATAAACATGTATTGGGTGCTTCCTATGTGTCTGACTCAGAATGTCTTTGGAGGATCTCAATATTTTTCTTTCCATAAAATGTATTTCTTACCATCAGAACTGTGAACTTTAGAATGGATATATTTAGAAACTGGTATATTCCATAAATATTTGAGAGATGTGGTGAGAGAGAGAAACATTCTCCCCTCCACTGCCTCATCCCCAAATGCTTCCAACAACCAGCGCCGAGCTGGATCATAGCTGGGAGCTGGGCGCTCTATCCATGGGGGAGGGGCGGGGACCCATGCACCCCAGATTCCTCCGCCACCTCCCAGGGCAAGCATCAGCCGGAAGTTGGAGCAGGAGCTGCGGATGTCTTCATTGCTAGGCCAAGTGCCCAGCCCTGGGCTGTGTGCATTCAGTTCTTTTCCTCTTTATTGATGTCCCTTAGCTTTTCATTAACCCCGTTTGCTCCCAGAGTCGGCTTGGCTGTGTCACGGCGAAGCCAAGGCGTGGCTGGAAAGGGGACAGAGTCCACCCGCGGTGGAAGGGTACACCCAGCAGGGTGGTGTTGGAGGGCCGTGGAGCGGCCGCCCCTCAGCCTCGGCGCTCTCTCACTGTCATCCCGGAGGGAGGTGGCAGGTTCAGGTGCCGGGCTTGTGTCCAGCTGGGAGCTCCCGGTGGTATAAACCGTCACTTCCTGGGGCGTGTGTGAACTCCCAGTCTGGTAGGACCGCAGCACGAGCGGAGGAGGGAGGAGCGCTTCACCACAGAGAATTTTCCTAGAGAAGACGGTGTGGTGAGGGCATCCGGGGTCCGCCGGCTCCCAGAGGGCTCCAGCCCGGGACACCTGCTCCTGGAATCTTTGCCCCCGGAGCTGGCCCACCTGAGCATAAGCCGGGAGCGAAACCAAGGTCTCTGGGTCTGAGCAGGTTTCCTATAGCAGCCATAACAAGGTCCCTGCAGATGTAGCATCATCATCCTCTCCCGGAAGCCAGAAATCCAAAACAGCTCTCTTTATATTTGTTTATTTATTCGAAAGGTGCAGTTACAGAGAAAGGGAGAAATTTCCCGTCTGCTGATTCACTCCCCAAATGACTGCAACAGCCAGGGCTGGTCCAGGCCAAAGCCAGCAGCTCCGTGCAGGTGACTCAACAGCTTGAGCCGTCACCTGCTGCCTCTCAGGGTGTGTGCATCAGCAGGAGGTGGACCGGGCGGGAGCAGAGGAGCCGTGTCCGGAACCAGGCACTCCTATGTGGGATGCAGGCGTCCCGAGTGGCGTGGTAACCGCCACTCTGCAGTGTGTGCCTCTCAGGGTCTCTTGACCTTGAATTCTCTGTGCCAAGTTCATTGTGAGCATCTTGCAGTTGCTGTTGTCAACAGGTTTCCCATGAGGAGGCCTGTTTCTCTCTCCCGGGCACATAGGTAAGGATTGCAAGACTTAGCTAGGTCTTGGAACTCTGAGCCGCTTGCATTCTGGACCTGGGCTGCAGACAGTGTCTCCTTTGCTTCTATCCGGACAGAGAGGAGCCCTCTTAGAGCTGAGTTGTTGAGCAGTGACTCCACACCAGGCTGAACTTGACACTCTCCTTGGTGCCTCACTGGCTGAGTGGTCATGAACTTGAGACTCTCACTGAGCAAGTCACGGGCCCTCTTCCACGCTTTCACCTTTCAGCGTGGGGATGGCTAACCAAGTCCTTTGCTCCCTGATTAAAAACTGGAATGTCTCAAAAAATGATTGCAGTGGGGCTATGTTTTGTGTAGCAGGGGAGACACTGCTTGGGATACCCCGTCCCATATTGGAGTGCCTGGGTTTGAGTCTTTGTCCTCTTGTAATTCGAGCTCCCTGCAAATGCACACCCTGGGAGGCAGCGGGTGAATCCCTGTCACCCACGTGGCAGACTTAGAGTTAGTTCCTGGCTCCTGGCTTTGGCCTGGCTGTTGCAGGCATTTGAGGATTGAAGCAGTGGAATGGATGGGAAAGCACTGTCTGTCACTCTGCCTTTCAAATAAATAAAAATGTTTAAAAAAAAGTGTAAAGATAACGGCGCCGGCACACCGGGTTCTAGTCCCAGTTGGGGCGCCGGATTCTGTCCTGGTTGCTTCTCTTCCAGTCCAGCTTTCTGCTGTGGCCTGGGAAGGCAGTGGAGGATGGCCGAAGTCCTTGGGCCCTGAACCGGCATGGGAGACCAGGAGGAAGCACCTGGCTCCTGCCTTCGGATCAGTGCAGCGCCAGCCGTGGTGGCCATTTGGGGGGTGAACCAACGGAAGGAAGACCTCTCTCTGTCTCTCTCTCTCACTGTCTAACTCTGCCTGTCAAAAAAAAAATAGCAATTATTTAAAAGATGGTTGGCGAAAGAAGCTGCACTTTAAAAATAAAAAGCCATCTGTTCTAATTAGGAAAGTCTCATGACTATCTCAGCCGTATTTTGAAATAAAAAGGTTTACTTCAAAAACTAAGACTTCTGTACCTTCATAACAAAATCAAAGCTCAGGCAAATATTCCCCAGCCACAGAAGTATTTCATCATTATTTAAAATATGTTGTGAGACATGAGTGTTATGGAAATATGTATCTCAATATTTTTTAAAAGTTTATTTATTTATTTGAACAGCCCAGTCACAGAGAGGCAGAGAAACAGAGAGAGAGAGAGAGAGAGAGAGAGAGAGAGAGGTCTTCCATCTGATGGTTCACTCCCCAGTTGGCCATAATGGCCAGAGCTATGCTGATCCAAAGCCAGGAGCCAGGAGCTTCTTCTGGGTCTCCCACATGGTGCAGCGGCCCAAGGACTTGGGCATCTTCCACTGCTTTCCCTGGTACATTAGCAGGGAGCTGGATAGGAAGTGGAGCAGCCGGGACTGGAACAAGTACCTACATGGGATGCCAGCACTTCAGGTGGCAGCTTTACCCGCTAAACCACAGCACCAGCCCTGTCTCAATATTTTCAAAAAGATTATTTATTTATTGAAAGGCAGAGTCACAAAGAGAAATCTCTCATCTGCTGGTTCACTCTCCAAATGGCTGCAATGGCCGGGTCTGGGCCAGGCCAAAGCCAGAAGCCAGGAACTTCTCTCAGGTTTCCAGGGGCCCAAGGACTTGGGTCATCCTTTGCTGCTTTCCCAGGTGCATTAGCAGAGAGTTGGATCAGAAGCAGAGTGACCAGGCCTTGAACTAGTGATCATATGGGATGCCAGCACTGCAGGCGGTGGCTTTACCCACTGTGCCACAACATTGGCCCCTGTATCTCAATCTTTATACCAAGTTCTTGCCCCTACAAGGATAAGAATTCAAAGCAGGGGCATAAATACAGTGCACACATGAGAATAGGGTTTATTTATTAAAGATTTATTTATTTATTATTTATTTGAAAGTCAGAGTTAGATAGAGAGATCTTCCATCTGCTGCTTCACTCCCCAGATGGTCACAAAGGCCAGGGCTGGGCCAGGCTGAAGCCAAGAGCTTCTTCCTGGGGTCCCACGTGGGTTTCCACGTGGAGCTCAACTTCCACGTGGCCATCACGGCCTCTCCTCGATCCTGGTCCTGGGTGAGATGCAGGTGCCTCATGGGTAAGTGTGCGTAATGGATTGACAGGAAAGGGGGTGGAGTTTCAACGCAGGTCTAGAGGCAGACATGATGACAAAAATCTCTCAGCTCAACCCTGCCGACCTAACTCCCTGCCAGTCTCGGCCAGGACGGACAAGCGAATGAGAGGGCGCACGGCAGGCAAACATCACCGGTGGTCAGTGCACGCCTGTGCGCACCTGCGGGTATTGGGCGTATATTTGTGTTGATTGACGTTAAGTGGTAGGGAGTGGCGGCGCGGGATCTCGCTGGCTCCATGCCGGAGGCGTTCACTCCGCTGCGTGGAGACTCCGCGAGCCCCACGACCCAAAGCCAGGAGGTGCGAGACCTGCGTCCCCACCCCCCACCCCCAGGCCTGCCTCCCAGTCCAGGATGGTAGCGTGGAGACGGTGGTGAGTTGAAGGCCTTGGGTTCCAGGCCGAGTCCCAGAAGGGTGACCTGGTGGCTGGGGTGAGACTTCTAGACCGTGTGCTATCGCAGGACAACATAGGAAGCTTTTTCCCTGTTGGCGTGTGGGCTTTAGGGAGGAAACAGGCAGTTAGTGGGCTCTGGGGTTCCTGGGGCTTGGGGTGGGCAGTGGAGGAGGGGATGTGTTCGAGAGGAGCTGGAGTGGGGCCTCGGGCTCTCCGGTGGAGCTGAGAGGGAGACCGGCACCCTGTTAGTCACGGTGGTCAGGCCTGAGCCTGCGCAGCCCTGGATTTCAGGAGACAGGGCACAGAGCCAGGAGCCGGGCTGCGGAGAGCAAGTAGCTGGAGCCTGGGACTGGGAGGGAGGCGCAGGCACAGAGCCGGGCAAATGGACAGGGGTGTCCAGGCGCCGAGGCAGGGCGTGTAGAAATCAGGACGTCACAGGCTGCGGAGGCATCTACGGTCAGCAGGCCCCGGTGTGGAGCCCTGGGTGTTGGGGCCAGGGCCTGGGAGCCCTGGGCCGGAGCTGGTGCACAGGTGTTGAGTGCTCAAGGCTGGAGCAGGTAGCAGCCTTGTGAGCAAGCTCCTACTAGTGCCTCTGTGTGTACTCCGAGAAGTAGCATCGTGGATAGAAGCGAGGCTGGGATGTTTGAAAACCTGCCTTTTTATATGACAGGACTGCGAAAATTCAGGGAAAAGTGGAAATGTTCATTGTATTGTAAAAGCGTCGAAATCCATGCATAGTGTTTTTCCCATACATGTTTGTCCATAAACTTTTTAAAATGATTTATTTGAAAGAGTTACAAGGAGGGGAGAAAGAGACACACAGAGAGAGAGAGAGAGACAGAGAGAGACAGAGAGAGGCACACACACAGAGATAGAGAGGCACACACAGAGAGACACAGAGAGAGAGAGACACACACACACAGACACACAGAGACACACAGAGACACAGAGACACAGAGAGAGACAGAGAAACAGAGAGACAGAGAGAGAGACAGGGAGGGAGAGAGAGACAGGGAGGGAGACAGGGAGGGAGAGAGACACAGAGAGAGACAGAGAAACAGAGAGAGAGAGAGACAGGGAGGGAGAGAGAGACAGGGAGGGAGAGAGACGGAGAGAGAGAGACGGAGAGAGAGAGAGATACGGAGAGAGAGACGGAGAGAGAGACGGAGAGAGAGAGGCGGAGAGAGAGAGAGAGAGACGGAGACGGAGAGAGATGGAGACGGAGAGAGACAGGGAGACCCACATACACACACACAGAGAGAGAGAGAGAGACCGAGACAGGTTCATCATCCACCCACTGGTTCACTCCCCAAACGGCAGCAACAGCCAGGGCTGGGCCAGGCCAAAGCTAGGAGCTTCATCCAGGTCTCCCATGTGGATGGCAGGGGCCCAAACACTTGGGCCGTCTTCTGCTTTTCCCAAACCATTAGCAGGGAGCTGGATCAGAAGTGGAGCAGCCAGGACTCGAACTGGCGTCCCCTATCTCTGGCCCTGGCAGCTTCCAACCTACCCTCTGTTCCCAGGCATCCATCTACGTCAGATGCCTCCTGTATGTAGACTTGTGCAACGTTTGTCTTTCTGTGAGTGGTGTAGCTCACTCAGCGAGATGTCTCCTGTAGCGGGTGACAGGATTTCCTTCCTTTCTAAGTGTGCATGCTCCTCTGTCGCGGGTGTAGACTACTTGTAAAAATCCATTTGTCCAGGTAGGTTGTTTCCACTGCAAGGACAAAGTGACGTTGCAAACTGGACTGAGTGTCTCCCAGAGAAGGAGTGCGTTCAAGGTCTGGGTGAGGGGTGGAAGTAGGGGAAGGGAAACACTGTGACTTTTGGAAAAAATCCCCAACATTTGAAGCTATGCCAAGACCCCAAAGAATTTTGCTGGAAGCCTCTAGTGCATGAACTAGTCTCTCTCTGAAACACATTGTGTTGAGCCAAATTGTTTTCTTCTTGGACTTGCTGACAGAATTGAGCCTTTAAGGAAACCTTCTGAGCAGAGATTGAAAGAGGATGTAGAAATAATACATTGACTAAAACCTTCCAAGCCACCAAATGTTCCGGTGAGTCATCCCCTTAGCAGCGAGTTGGAAGGGTTGCATGCAAATGTGAGTGTGAAGTGGCTTTTGGGCAGCACCTCATTTGTGATCAGCATTCACTTATTAGTGAACGGGCGGCCCTTCTGTGCTGGGTGTCAGTCCCTCTTTTCTAAACTTCGTTCGGGCGCTGTGGAGTGTCTGGAACCAATGAATATCGCATCGCTAGTCCAGTTTGCTTGCACCGCTTTTTAAAATTCCTGGGTGGTGGTTTTTTTCCTCCTCCCCCTCCCCCCAACAAAGTGGAAATGCAACCCATGGAGAATAATGTTAATAGTGCTAGTACTAATGTTGTCCATTTCTTTTTTAAGATTTATTTATTTATTTGAAAAGCAATTACACACAGAGAGGAGAGGCAGAGACAGAGACAGACAGAGATAGAGGGAGGTCTTGTATCCGCTGGTTCACTCCCCAGATGACTGCAATGGTCAGAGCTGCACTGATCCGAAGCCAGGAGCCAGGAACCAGGAGCTTCTTCTGGGTCTCCCATGCAGGTGCAAGGGCCCAAGGACTTGAACTGCTTTCCCAGGCCATAGCAGAGAGCTAGATCAGAAGTGGAGCAGCCGGGACTCGAACCGGCCATTTCTGCCTCCAGAAATAATGGTTGACAACTTTGAAGGCTCTCAGTGTACACAGTTCCTCTTCATGCCACAGGCCCACTTCTGTACTCCTATTTCAAAGAGTAATAAAACACTACACCAAGAAAGTCTAAAAATCAAGGACACAGTTCAAACTCCTTTATTATTTTTTAAGATTTGGTTTAGTTATTTGAGAGGCAGAGCAACAGAGGCACAATGATTGGGGCTAGGCCAGGCCAAAGCCAGGGACCCAAGGACCAGAGCCGTCCTCTGCTGCTTTCCCAGGCGCATTAGCAGGGAGCTGGATGGGCAGTGGAGCAGCCAGGTATGGCACGGGCGCCCATACGGGATGCCAGCATCACAGGCGGTGTCTTCACGGGCTGCACCACAGCGCCGGCCCCGTAATATTCTTTCTTTCAAGGTGGAATCCACACGGAATAAATTAGTAGAAGAAATGTGGGACTGAATCCCTGTACAAGTTTCTGGTGCCGTTTTAGAGCGACAGCTCAGACGCATGGAGGCCCGCCAGCTGCAGAAACTTGTTGTCCAGAGGAGCCCTGGTTGCCAAGCAGAGCCTCCTCCTTATATAAGCTACCAGCTGTTGCCGAGCGAGAAGCAGCTGTGTGAGTCAGCGGGTGAAACCACACTGAGCAGGGCTCTTTTAATTAAAGCGTGTTGTGGTCTGTGTCGCACACACTGTTCCAGCACGAGAAAAGGAGGTTGTGCACCAAGCAGAACTGAAGTATTTAGAATACGGGTAAGCCATAGGCATGAGTGATACTGAAAGTGGGTGCCAGCGCCGGCAGGTGTTTGCCACAGTGGTTAAGACGCGGCCTGCGGTGCCCGCCGCATGCCATGTGTGTGTCTGGGTGACTCCCGGCTCTGCTTCCCATCCAGCTGCCTGCTACAGGTAAGCACCTAAGGACTTGGGTTCCAGTCACCCATGAGACCCGGTTTGAGCCCTGGCTCCTGGCTTTCGCCTGGCCCAGCCCTGGGGACTGTAGGCATCTT
Organism: Oryctolagus cuniculus; assembly: GCF_964237555.1. NCBI lineage: Eukaryota > Metazoa > Chordata > Mammalia > Lagomorpha > Leporidae > Oryctolagus > Oryctolagus cuniculus. Next base: position 104,820,787 of record NC_091444.1, on the reverse strand, counting down.
GCAGGTGAACCAGTGGGTGGAAGAGCTCTGTCATTCTGTCTCTTTCTCTGTCTCTGCTTTTCAAATAAATAAAAAGTAATTAATAAAATGCTGTTTAGGTAAACAGTGGTCACATACATTGTGTGTGATTTTTAAAAAGACTGCATTAGGGACAATAAATTAAAATGTCTTGGGAGACCCTTAGCATTTGATAACATAAGAATAACTTTATCAAGTTTGTATGGGCACAAGGCAGCCCATCAGTTGGTATCTTTTTCAATGTTTTTTTTTTTTTTTTTCCTGAAAGGCAGACATGGACACAGACCTTGCACCTGCAAATTCACTGCCCACAGGGATGAGCCAGGCCAAGCCAGGAAACCAGAACTCCATCTGAGTCTCCCATGTGGGTGGTAGGGGTCCAAGTCACTGAGCGCTCACCTGCTGCCTCCCAGGGTGCACAGGAGCAGGAAGCTGGATCAGAAGCAGAGGGAGACTGAAACCCAGGCACTCTGATACGGGATATGTGCAGCTCAAGAGGTGTCTTTTTAAAAAAAAAAATTATTTGAACAAGTTACAAAGAAAGGAAGCTGGCTCACTCCCCAAAGGCCCCAACAGCCAGTGCTGGGCCAGGCCAAAACCAGGAGCCAGGAGCTTCTTCCAGGTCTCCCACATGGGTGCAGGGGCCCAAGCACTTGGTTCATCTTCCACTGCTTTCCCACGCACGTTAGCAGTGAGCTGGATGGGAAGTGGAGCAGCTGGGTCTTGAACCGGCACCCATAGGGGAAGGTGGCATTGCAGGCGGTGGCTTGAGCCAGTGCACCACAGCAGGCCCTCAAAAGGCCTCTTAACAGCTGTGCCAAACGCCTGTTCCCATGTGGAAAATCGTTATAGCTTAGTGGAACTGGAAGGCTTTGGGAGATGTGGATCATGACGTCAGCGACCCCACACTGGTCCTGTGCACTCCAGGGCGGGTTCCAGGGAAATCTGTCTTCTTGCTACAATGTTGCAGTTTGGTGTCCCAGCCTCTGGGCACACAGGATCCCGCGCAGAGCTCTTCCTGCAGAGGTGGGAATAAAGTCCGGTCCTGGCGTCTGACTCCTCCTACTAAACCCACACAAGCCCCCTCCCAAGCCTCTACCCTAGCCCCAGGTTTCTCTCTCTGCTATTTCAAGGCCTGGTTTCAACTTTCTTTCTTGGAATTGTCTGCTCCCAGCTTATCTGCTGTCACTACTTTTTAAAACTTGTTATTCCCAGAACCAAAGCGGTTGTTCCCGAAAGCCAGATCAGCTCTTAGGCCACGAAGACCATGGCTCGGTCGTCTCCACTGCATTCAGTCAGCAAACGTTTGTCATCGCCTGTTGCTGAGAGGGTACGACACGGTTCTCTTTCTGTCCTTCAAGGCTGGTGTCTCCCAAGTCCATATTCCTGTCTCAAGTATGGGTGTGCGTGACTCACGTGAGTGGGCAGGAAGTACTAAAACTGTACTTTTATGCTTCTTGTTCTGCATCTAAAAGTAACATGGGGTCGGCGCTGTGGTGTGGCGGGTAAAGCCACTGCCTGCAGTGTCGGCATCCCATGTGGGTGCCAGTTCAAGTCCCGGTTGCTCCTCTTTCAGTCCAGCTCTCTGCTGTGGCCTGGGAAAGCAGTAGAAGATGGCCCAAGTCCTTGGGCCCCTGCACCTGCGTGGGAGATCCGGAAGAAGCTTCTGGCTCCTGGCTTCAGATCAGTGCAGCTCCAGCTGTTGCAGCCTATTGGGGAGTGAACCAGCGGATGGAAGACCTCTCTCTCTGTAACTTTCTCTCTGACTTTCAAATAAAAATAAATCTTAAAAAAAAAAAAAAAAGTAACACAGCCCCTTGTGGCCAGGTTCATGGTGCAGCAGGTTAAGCTCCTGACTTCTGGCTTTGGTATGGCCCAGCTTCGGCCATTATGGCCATTTAGAGAGTGAACCAGCAGATGGGAGATTTCTCTCTCTGTAACTCTGCCTTTAAATAAGTAAATCTTTTTTAAAAAGAGACTGAGAAGGAGCTGGTGCTGTGGTTTAGCAAGTAAAGCCACCGCCTGCAGTGCCAGCATCCCATGTGTGTGCCAGTTTGAGTCCCGGCTGCTCCACTTCTGGTTCAGCTCCCTGCTAATGCACCTGGGAAAACAGTGGAAGATGGCGCAAGTGTGAGATCTAGATGAGTCCAAACTTGGCCTAGACCTTGCTGTTGTAGCCGTTTGGGGAGTGAATGAGCAGATGAAAGATCTCTGTCTCTCTTCTAATTCTGCCTTTCAAATCAATAAGTGAATCTATATAAAGAGAAGAATACTAACCTGAAGAGCATTTATTTCATATGCCAAAGGTCTCTGTTGGTCAGGTGCCGTGTCCCCTGCCAGGGACAATATTTAAAGTAGCCCACATGAAGGAACAGGACTGTATAACATTGAAGGGTGGCATTTCAGTGAGCACTTTACACACGGACATGTTTGTGGTTAAACTGACTTGGGATTGCATTGTCTGGATTTATTTCCCCTCTCCTTTCTTGAGGTATCACCGCAATGCAATAAACTGCCTATATTTAAAGTGTGACATTTGGTGTGTTTGAAAAGAGGTGCACACCCATGTGTGCTCACTGAAATCAAGAGAACTCTGGCTAGCTGGCACCATGGCTCAATAGGCTAATCCTCCGCCTTGCGGCATCAGCACACCGGGTTCTAGTCCTGGTCGGGGCGCAGGATTCTGTCCCGGTTGCCCCTCTTCCAGTCCAGCTCTCTGCTGTAGCCCGGGAGTGCAGTGGAGGATGGCCCAAGTGCTTGGGCCCTGCACCCCATGGGAGACCAGGAGAAGCACCTGGCTCCTGCCTTCGGATCAGCGTGGTGTGCCGGCCGCAGCGGCCATTGGAGGATGAACCAACAGTAAAGGAAGGCCTTTCTCTCTCTCTTTCTCACTGTCCACTCTGCCTGTAAAAAAAACAAACAAACAAACAAAAAAAAAACCTCTGGCAAAAGTTGCCCCAGCCCCTGAGTGATCTGCCGGCCTTGTTCCCCCATCACCCGGTACCCGCCGTGCAACATTGCTCACTGGGCCTTGTTGTGCGTCTCTTGAAACTTTACAAACACGATGTGTCCCTTTCATGGTGTGCTGCTTTCACTCCGCATAATTACCTGGAGTTTCGGTCCTATCCTTGCACACGGCAATACTTCATTCTTTTCTTGTTGCTAAGTCGTGTTCGCTTGCATGGCTGTGCACAGGTACATTATCTGTTCAGGTGTTGATGGACTTTTGGAAGTACTTGTGGTTTGTGCTATTACAAGTGAAGCTGCTGTGCAAGGCTTTTGTGGGTGGGGAACCTTTGTTCTGCCAAGGGTTATTTGGATATTTGTAACATCATTTGCAGGTCCATATGAAATTATCAAGTTACAAATTAGCCTGCTATAGATGTATTCAGTTTCAAGTTCTGCCTGCAGTTGCCTTGGCAGGGCCAGACCAAATGATTTCACCGTATAACAGCCCATTTGCCAGATGATCCCCACCCCGATGAATAATTCCAATCCTCTTGGGTGAATACCTACCAGTAGAGTGGTCAGGTCATATGGGAAGCATATATGTAATTTTTAAAGAAAAACAACCAGATTGGTTTCTGAAATGCTTGTGTCGTCCCATCCACAGGGGATGCAATTCCAACCCCCTGTAATCCACTCCAACACTTGTAGGTGGGTCCTTTCCATGGGAGCCCTGCTATGGGGCCTGTAGTGTTGTCTCATTTTGGTTTCCGTTGCATTTTCCATGTGACTCATGGGTTGAGCATCTTTTCATGTGCTTCCTGGCCTTGCACGTGTGTTGTTGGTGAGTGGACAGTGCAAATACTTAGTGTGTTTCAAAAGTTGGGTCATTTGTTTTCTTTTTATTGAGGGATTTTTTTTGTGTTTTTAATTCACCTTTCCTGGTTGACCCTGAGATGTGGGTGGGGTGCAGGGGTGGGGATGGCCGGGAGAAGAGATCTGTGTGTGTGTGACAACAGCGCCATCCAGACAAGGATGTTCAGGGCTTGCTTTAGGATAGGCAACAGGACACCTGCACTGCCCAGCCCTGTCTGGCAGGTGAGTGACACTTCAGGTGCTGTTTCTGGCGAGAAAACAGGTGACTGGGGGGCTGCTCGAGGAGGCGAGGGTCTGGATGCCAGCCCTCCCACTGCCCTGTGACCAGGGTGAGCGCATTGCTGTATGTACCACCTGCTTGCCTTGCTTCCTTGCTGTACTGTGTTTTAGATAAAAAAGCAACTATTCTTTCTCCCATCTTCCATGTTTTCTTTAATGAGGCAGAGATAGGGAAGGAAGGAGGGAGGGAGGGAGGGGGAGAGAGGGAGAGAGAGGGAGAGAGAATGAGAATATATATATATGAGAGAGAGAGAGAGATTTCCCATCCACTGATTGACTCCCCCGAATGCCTGTAGCTATGGGGCTGGGCCAGGCCAATGCCAGGAACGGGAAACTCCAGGTCTCCCGAGTGGGTGGCAGGGACCCAGGTACTTGGGCGTCTACCTGCTGTCTCCCCAGGTGCACATTAGCAGGAAGCTGGAGTCAGGAGTTGCACCCAGCAATCTAATCCCAGGCACTGTGAGGTAGGGCAGGGACATCGTAACCGCTAGGCTGAAGGTTGCCATGGTACACGGGTTGTTTTTTGTTCTGCCAGTCTCTGGCTTGTCTTGTATTCTTCTGATGGCATTTCTTTTTTGGAAAATGAAAATGTATAATTTTGATGAAGTCCAGTTTGTCTATTTTTTTCCTTTTACATTTCCTGTTTTGGATATTAGGATATTACCTAAGAAATCTTTGAGCCAAGGTCAGAAGGACTTGACTTAGCAGTTTTATAGTTTCAGATTTTACATATGAGTCTGTGATCAAGTTAGAGTTAATGTGTGTGTATAGGGTGTCTTAAAAAGGTTCATATAAATGTATGTTATGAGGGCCAGAGCTGTGGCGCAGTGGCCTACTGCCTGTGATGCCAGCATCCCCTGTGGGTGCCAGTTCAGGTCCAGGGCTGCTCCACTTCTGATCCGGCTCCCTGATCATGCTCCTGGGAAAGCAACAGAGGATGGCACAAGTGCTTGGGCTGCTGCACCCATGTGGGAGACCCGGAAGAAGCTCCTGGCTTTGGCCTGGCCCAGCCCTGGCCATTTCAGCCATTTGGAGAGTGAACCAGCAAATGCAAGACCTCTCTCCTCCCCTTCCCCCTCCCCCCCTTCCCCTCTCCCTCTCCCCTTCTCTGTGTGTTTCTCTGCCTTTCAAATAAATCTTTAAAGGAAAAAATATATATTGTGAAAAAATTATGCATGAATTTAAATTTTTTGCATCAAAATTTTATCTGTTTTAACAAAGTCTAATTGATATGAAAGGCAGAGTAACAGAGAGAGGGAGAGAGAGAGATCTTTGTGGTTCACTCCCCAAATGCCTTCAACTGCTGGAACTCCATCTGAGTCTCTCATGGGTGACAGGCACACAAGCACTCGGCCTTCCTCTGCTGCTTCCCGGGAGCATTGGCAGGAAGCCGGATATGAAGTGGAGCAGCCAGGGCTGTGACGGGCACGCTGTTGCGGGACGTGGGCATCCCAAGTGGTAGCTTAACCTGCAGTGTCACAGTGTTGGCTCCGAAACTTACCTTTTAATTCCATTTTCTGTGAATGTTTTGAACTATTCTCATCTGCTGTGCTGTATGAATCAAGTTCACCTCTTGGCATAAGCATCTCTGGTTACTTCACCAGTAATTAGAGAACTATTATATTTTAGTAATATTGTATCTTCTGACTCCATTTAGACCTTCTTAGAATTTCAGCTTTCTGTGGTTTATAGTATATAATAATCACTTTTATATCAGTTCTGAGAGTTCTCCTGTATTTGAGATTTGTTGAGGCTACTAGAAATCAAGTATTTACGTTTCAATTTTGATTGATGGTTGCCGGTCTATCCATTTGTATCCTTGTGTTTCTTGGTCTTGGGTTGTACAGCTTTGTTAAACTCAGTGAAGTTCTGTGATTTGCTGCATTGAGGATTCCTACCTAGAGTGAGTTTTACATTTTCCTCTCCATTCTGGTTGCCTTTTATTACCTCTCATTGCCTGGTTGGCTGACTCAGTCCACCACCATATCCCTCCATAGGACATGTTACGGTGAGAGCAGAATCCTTGTCTTTTTCCTGACCTCTGGGGGAAGGCATTCAACCTTCCGCCATCAGGAATGAGGTTATGTGGCAGGTGTACTGATGCAGTGGGTTAAGCTGCCGAGCCTAGGATGCACACGTCCCACGTGAGAGTGCCTGGTTCAAGTCGCACCTCTGCTTCTGATGCAGCTCCTGCTAATGCACACCCCAGGAGGTAGAAGGTGGGGCTCAAGCCTGAGTCCTTACCAACCACGTGTGAAATCCAGATTGAGTTCTGGGCTCCTGGCTTCAGTCTGGTCTAAACCTGGCTCAGCAGTGGCTGTAGCAGTTATTTTGGGAGTGAGCCAAAGGATGGAAGACCTCTCTCTCTGGCTCTTCCTTTCAAATAGATAAATAATAAATAAATAAACTGTTTTAAAAATGAAGTAAATGATAGGTTTTAATTATTTAACACTCCTCTCTTTTTTTATCAGTGTTCCTAGATTTCATCAATATTAGTAATCTCAACTGGTTTCTAGGTCATTGATCTCTCTATTATTTCTTTTGCATTTTTGCATACTTTGTAATTCATTTGCTCCTATTTTTCTTACGGTGAAAGCTGAAACTCTTGGTTGAAAACCTTTCTGCTTTTGTAATGCTATAAAATCCCTCTAACTATTGTATTAGCTGCATCCCGCAAATTCTGATATGTTTTTCATTGAATTCAAAATTCTTTATTTCCCTCTTAGTCATTTGATTCAGTTTATTTAGAACTCTGTCCTTCAGTTTCTAAACACTGATTTTCCAGATACATTTTTTTTCTGTTACCGATGCCCAATTTCTATGCCCCTGTGGTCAGAGGACAGGTTTTGTATCACTTCCGTCCTCTCAAAGTTTTGAGCCTTGTTTGATGTAAAACATGGTGCATCCTGGGAAATGGTGGGTAAGGTTTCCCGTGCCCTGGGAGGGATGTGTGTCCCGTGAGGGGTGGTCGGCGCCTGCTGTGACGACCAGTCAGGTCACAGAGCTCTGTAGTGGCGCCCATCTCATCTTAGCCCTGCTGTCCTCCTGTCAGTGAGAGAGAGGAATGTTCAAACCAGCGATGCTAACTGCGGATCTCTGTTTCTCCTTGCAGTTTGAGTCGGTTGCAGTATTGTCTGCGTCAGCATTTGTCATGGTTTAATACCTATCGTCATGAGATGTCTGCTAAGTCTTTGCCTGAAGTCTGCCTTGTCTGACATTACTAGAATCGCTCCAGCATTCCTTTGATGAGTATCTGTGTCGTATGTCCTTTTTCAAACTTTGACCTTAAACCTGTCAATTAAGTCTGGTTTGATGGATGATATTGATCTATAGACGGATCTTGGATTTTTATCCAATCTGATAGTCTGTGCCTTTTTTTGGGGGGTGGGGGGAGTCTTTTTTTTTTTAAGATTATGTTTGAAATGCGAAATTTCAGAGAGGGAAGGGAGAGAGAGGGAGAAAGAGAGATCAAGATCTTCCACTTGCTGGTTCACCCCCTAAATGGCCACAAAGGTCAGGACCAGGCCAGGTCAAAGCCAGGAGCCTGGAACTCTGTCCTGCTCTCCCACACGGGCAGCAGGGGCCCAGGTACTGGGGGGCCATTCCCCACTGTTTTCTCAGGTGCATTAGCAGGAAACTGGCTTGGAAGTGGTGCTCATCTGGGGTGCTGTTGTAGTGGGTGGTGCTTGCAGGCCTGGATTTTGAAATGGGGTGTGGCCACCAGAGGGTGCTGAGCTGCGGTCCCTAAGTGACGCTGTGCTGGAACACGCCGTGGTCGCTCCTTCTCACTGTGTGTGGCTGCTCTCGTGTCCCCAAGCGGAGGTGGGTCACTGGGTCCGTGACACATTCACTGTGTGTCTGCTACAGAAAGGCCTTGTCTGCTCCTGCCTTAGACCCTCTCCATACACTGTGGCGTTGGCATGGTTACCTTCAAGGATATCATCACGTGTTGCTTTGAATTTCTGCCATCTTTGTTCCTTTTTGCTTCTGCTGCTTTTTTCAGGAGGAAATGGGGTTTTTGAGTCTCATCTGTTGGCTCCTCCCTGCAACTCTGGGTTGTGTTATTTTCACATCCTTAACACATCACGGGGCACCCTCAAGTGGTGTCAAACCACTGCATCTGTAATGTAAGGATCTTACAGCTTCCGTTTTTTAAAGAAAATGAAAGGCAGAGTTAGAGATTGATCTTCCACCCACCAGTTCACTCCCCTGGAGGGCTGCAATGGCTGGAGCTGGGCCAGGCCAAAGCCAGGAGCTGCTTCAGGGTCTCCCTTGTGGAGTGCAGGGACCCAAGGACTTGGACATCCTCCGCTGCTTTCCCAGGTGCATTAGCAGGGAGCTGGATCAGAAGTGGAGCAGCTGGGACTTGAACAGGTGCCCACCTGGGATGCCGGCACTGCAGACAGCGGCTTAACCGACCGCACCACGGCGCTGGCTCAGCACCTTCAGCTTTTGCCTTCCTGCCTTTCTGCTGCTCTGTCATACACTTGTCTCTCTGTAACTCTGCCTTAAAAATTAAAAAAAAATTTTGACTTTTTTGAAAGGCAGAGTTAGAGAGAGAGGGAGAGACAGAGAAAAAATAAAAGATGTTCCCAATTCTGGTTCCCTCCTCAAATGGCTGCAACAGCCAGGGCTGGGCTAGGCTGAAGTCAAGAGCCTGGAATTCCATCTTGGTCTCTCATGTGGGTGCAGGGGTCGAAACACTGAGCTCTTCCGCCGCTTTCCCAGGCGCATTTGCAGGGAGCTGGAGTGGAAGTGGAGCGGCTGGGATTTGGACTGGGCTTAGCTGGGACGCCTGCATAGCAGGCGGTGGCTTAACCCGCTGTGCCACACCCCAAGCCCGAGTGGCCTTTAACGTGGCTGTGATGTGGGTCTGTTGGCTGGCTAGTTATCCTAGTTTGTTTTCCTGGAAACACCTGTGTGTCACCCTCATACGGAATTCTAGGTTGACAGCTTTTCAATGCTTACAGAAGCGACTCTCATTCTTTTCTTACTTTTGTTCTGTATGACTAGAAATCTGTATAATCATAAATCTCACTTTCTGGGCTGTTAGGATTTTTTTTCCTTATCACGGTTTTTAAGCAGTTTGAGTACGATGTACCTTAGTGAGGTTTTCTGTCTGATAATATACTTGGGTTCCCTGCACGTGGGATTATAGTTTTCATCAAATAGGGGAAAAAATTTGCTTTATTTTTTCAAGTAAATTTTCTTTTTCCTGTTATTTTTAAACTTTATTTAAGATCCTTCATCATCTTATTTGGAAGGCAGAGCACTCAGAGTGAGAGAGACAAACAGGTGTCTTCCATCTACTGGTTCACTCCCCAAATGCCTCCAACCACTGGGGCTGGGTCAGGCTGAAGCCAGGATCCTGGAAGTCCGTCTGAGGCTCTCACATGGGTGGCGGGGACTCAAGTACTTGAGCCATCGCTTCTGCCTCCCAGGATTTGCATTAGCAGGAAGCTGGATTGAAAGTGGGGGAGCTGGGACTCAAAGCAGGCACTTCCATGTGGGATGTGGGTGTCCCAAGCAGGGATCAATCCCTGGGCCGGACGCCTGCCCATGTTTCCTGTTTTTGAGGATTTCAATTGCATGTGTATTAGGCCACTTGAGCTCAGCCCGCTGCTCACTTTGTGAACTTTTTTTTTAAAGATTTATTTATTGTCTGAAAGTCAGACTTACACAGAGAAGGAGAGGCAGAGAGAAAGAGTGGTCTTCCATTCACTGGTTCACTCCCCAATTGGCTGCGATGGCCAGAGCTGAGCCCATCTGAAGCCAGGAGCTTCCTCCAGGTCTCCCACATGGGTGCAGGGCCCAAGGACTTGGGCCATCTTCTACTGCTTTCCCAGGCCATAGCAGAGAGCTGGGTCAGAAGTGGAGCAGCCCGGACTCAAACCAGCAATCCATGTGGGATGCCAGCACTGCACGTGGCAGCTTTACCCGCTATGCCACAGCACCAGTCCCACTTTGTGAACTTTTAAGAATGATCTTTTTCGCTAGCTTTCCTTTTAGATAGCTCCTATTGTTTAAAGTATATAAGTCTACTCTTTGGCAAAGTCCAGTCTGTGATTCATCCCATCTGTTGTGTTTGTCATCCTTGGACACTTGGATTTTTCCTCTCTTGGAGCTTGATCTGGGCCTTTTAAAAAATGTCTTTGACGTCTCCACTTTTAACTTTTTGAGCATCTGGAACACAGTTTAACTGTCTTAATGACCACGGCTGTAGCCTGTCTGGGTCCACCTCCATTGAGTATCTCCTGCTTATCTCTGCTTTTCATGTCTTATTTTTAAAATGAGTGTCATTTCTTGGCTGAAGCAATTATAATTAATGTTCCTTTTGGTATCATTATTAGAGGGCATGCTAGAGAGAGCTCCCGTGTTGCTGGTCCACTCATCAAATGCCTGCCAATCGCGGGAGCTAGGAACTCTGTCTGGGTCTCCCACATGGGTGGCAGGGACCCAAGCACTTGAGTCATCACCTGCTACCTTCCCAGGGTGTGCATCAGCAGGAAGCTGGAGTCTGGAACTGGAGCCGGGCATTGAATCCTGGCACTGCAACATGGGACACAGGTGCTAACCTGGTGACCAGCTCCTGGCTCCACTAGGCTAATCCTCCGCCTGCGGCGCTGGCACTCCGGGTTCTAGTCCCGGTCGGGGCGCCAGATTCTGTCCCGGTTGCCCCTCTTCCAGGCCAGCTCTCTGCTGTGGCCAGGGAGTGCAGTGGAGGATGGCCCAAGTGCTTGGGCCCTGCACCTGCATGGGAGACCAGGATAAGTACCTGGCTCCTGCCATCGGATCAGCGCCGGCCGTAGCAGCCATTTGGCGGGGGGTGAACCAATGGAAAAAGGAAGACCTTTCTTTCTGTCTCTCTCTTTGTCTAGCTCTGCCTGTCCAAAAAAAAAAAAAAAAATAAGGCTCCCTCTCTCCAGACTGCACCTCCTCAGAGCTCCGTGGGTGAGGAGCAAGGTTCAGGCTCTCTAATCTCTGAGCAGCTCCATCCCAAGGCTATCCCGAGACCCCACCCTAAGTCACCTCATTGACATGAACTCAGGCTTGGCAGGGGGGGGGGGGAGTGGGTGGGGTGGGAGGGGGGTGGGTGGGTGGTGGTGGTTGTTAGAGGAACAAGAGATACTCCCATCATTCAGAAAATCCCATGAGTTTTAGGAGCAGTCTGCCAAGAACTGGGAGTGAAGACCTGATGCATTTATTCTCACAGCGGGCCATCCTTCCTATCCTCATCCGATTGTCATCTGACTGTCTGTATACAAACTTGTACTTTAAAAAAATTTATTTTTCAAAAAGATTTACTGGCCGGCACTGCAGCTCACTAGGCTAATCCTCCGCCTGCGGCGCCAGCACCCCGGGTTCTAGTCCCGGTCGGGGCGCCGGATTCTGTCCTGGTTGCCCCTCTTCCAGGCCAGCTCTCTGCTGTGGCCAGGGAGGGCAGTGGAGGATGGCCCAAGTGCTTGGGCCCTGCACCCCATGGGAGACCAGGAGAAGTACCTGGCTCCTGGCTTCGGATCAGCGCAGTGCGCCGGCCGCGGCAGCCATTGGAGGGTGAACCAACGGCAAAGGAAGACCTTTCTCTCTGTCTCTACCTCTCACTGTCCACTCTGCCTGTCAAAAAAAAAAAAAAATTTACTGAGAGAAAGAGAGACACACAGAGAGAGTCATCCATCCACTGGCTCACCCTGCAGAGGCCAGAGCTGGGTCAGGCTGAAGCCAGGAGCCTGGAGCTCCATCTGGGTCTCCCATGTGTGTGTAGGGGCTCAAGTACTTGGGCCATCACCTGCGGCTTTCCCAGGCACATTAGTAGGGAGCTGGATTGGAAGCAGAGCAGCTGGGATTCCAAGCAGGGCTCCATTAAGGAACGCTGGCATCACAGGCTGGACCTGCTGGTGCCACTCCGGCACTGTTTACCGTATACCTGGAACTTGGCCCCTGGTGTGGCCAAGTGAGTTCTGACTCGGCAGTCTTGCTTTGAGCTATGCTAGGAGGCTCTGGGGACATGACTCAACCTGACACTCTGTGATGTCTGAAGCAGAGAAGCCTACGCCATCTCAGATGTGTGTGCTAAGTGGGGTTAAGATGTATTGTCCTGTTTTTGCACAACACACAGCAGTTCCAGCTGCATGGCTTGGGCTGGAATCGTTCACACTGTGCACTGCGATGAGGCCCGAGACAAATCACTTGTAACTACAACTACAAGGACAGGTGCAGTTCCCAGGGGCGATGCGCTGGAAGCCATTTTCTCAGGCCATTGATGAATATCCTTCCTATGTTAGAGCCAAAACTCTTTAAAATAACACGAAGGGGGGCCAGCATTGTGGCACAGTGGCTTAAGCTCCCACCTGAGATGCTGGCATCCCATGTAAGCGCCAGTTCAAGTCCCGGCTGCTCCACTTCCCGTCCAGCTCCCTGCCAATGCTCCTGGGGAAGCAGCAGCAGATGGCCCCGGTGCTTGGACCCCTGCACCCACATGGGAGACCTGAAGGAGTTCTGTGCTCCTGGCTTTGGGCAGGTCCCGCCTTGGCCACTGTGGTCAATCCCCGGTCACCTGCCCAATCCAGGTCTCCCACATGGGTGTCAGGCACCCAAGTATTTGAGCTCCACAGCTGCTTCCCAGAGCATGAGCTGGAAGCTAAATTGGAAGTCAGGGGCAGGACTCTATCCAAGGCACGCTGGCCTGGGATGTGGGGATCCCAAGTGAGGGCTTACCTTGCTTCATTGACTCACCTCATTAGCAACCGATTTTGTCACTCAGTATTGGGTTAGAGAAATCAGCGGCTCTTTTTCTTTTTTTAGGATTTTGAGAGGTAGAGTTACAGACAGAAGCAGAGAGAGAGAAAAAGATCTTCCATCCACTGGTTCACTCCTCAAATGGCCACAACAGCCAGAGCTGGGCTGATCCAGAGCCAGGAGCTGCTTCTGGGTCTTCCACGTGGGTACGGGGACCCAAGCACTTGGGCCATCTTCCACTGCTTTCCTAAGTCATAGCAGAGAGCGGGATCGGAAGGAGGGCAGCTTCAGACTCCAACAAGTGCCCAGATGGGATACTGGCCTCCTGTGCCACAGTACCAGCCCCAGTCAGAGCAGTTTTCATTGTGAAACCGTGTTGGTTAACCATCTGTTGTCTTAAAAATGTTTTCATTTCTAAGACAACATTTCATTTCATTTCATTTTTGAATGATTCCTTCTGTATGGAAAAACCCCAACCAGGCATCTCCTAAATAGGAAAAGCAGATCAGTGATTTCCAGGCGCTGGGGGAGGGAGTAGCATGGGGGAGGGGCTTCTGAACAGGTGTAGCGTGTCTCTCCGGGGTGAAAAGTGTTTTTGGAACTACACAGAGCGACTGTTGCACAGTATGCCAGATGAAAGCCACCGAGTTACGCCCTGGAGAATGGGTACGATGGCGACGCGTGTGTTATATGAATTCTACCCCAATGGAAAATGCAGTACAGGTGTGAGACAGGTGCAACAATCGGCTCCCATAACCTGCACTGCATCCCTTCCTGAACAAAAATGCTTACTGGTTGCCTTGGCTGTTTCCAGGTGTACAATTATATGACTACACAGATACATTTTATATTTATATATGTATATATAACAGGTAATATATATAATCGTATGCATACATGTAGATATGTAATATGTATGTACATAAATATGTAAGGCTCAGTTCACCTAGTAACATTCATTATGTTTTAAGAAAGCCCCACCCTGGATTAGTTTCTTGGCCAAATTATTATGTAGTTTCTTCATATAAAAATAGAACTACAGCCGGCGCCGCGGCTCACTAGGCTAATCCTCCGCCTTGCAGCGCCAGCACCCCGGGTTCTAGTCCCGGTCGGGGTGCCAGATTCTGTCCCGGTTGCTCCTCTTCCAGTCCAGCTCTCTGCTGTGGCCTGGGAGTGCAGTGGAGGATGGCCCAAGTGCTTGGGCCCTGCATCCGCATGGGAGACCAGGAGAAGCACCTGGCTCCTGGCTTCAGATTGGTGCAGTGCCGGCCATGGCGGCCATTCGGGTGGTGAACCAATGGAAGGAAGAGCTTTTTCTCTGTCTCTCTCACTGTCCACTCTGCCTGTCCAAAAAAAAAAAAAAAATAGAGCTACTTGTAACATTTCACTGTGAATTTGCCATTTATGCGATGCTCGGCAAACAAAACCTTTCACTGTGTTTTCCTGTATGGCAGCCTCAAGTGACTTCACAGAGCCACAGCTGCTCTTCCAGACCCTTCACAGAGGCAGCTGCCCGGCCTCCTTGTCATCCTCCCCTGCTTCCCCCGTGTGGCGGGGTTTTCTGCAGTTCCTAGAAGCCCGTGCAGCCAGGGGTGTCCTCGGGGACACGTCCTCCGCTCACCAGGAGATGTGCAGGGCGTGGCGGGTTCTGCGGTCTGGAGACGGCCACAGCCATGTGCATGCTGCTGCGCTGGATCTTCGGAGTCACCCTGCTGCCATCAGGCGGGGACAGGCTCTGTGCCTCTCCCAAGCCCCACCACCTGTCTCGACCAGCAAGGGAATGTGACAGAGGTGAGCTGGCCGGACGCGTGGCTTCCACCCGCCTCTTTCTCTACCTCTCTCCCCTTGCCTTTGGAACCCAGGCCTTAAAAAAAAAAAAAAAAAGGTTTATTTGTATTTCTTTGAAAGGCAAAGTGACAGAGGGCCAGATAGAGACAGAAAAAGATCTTCCATCTGTGGGTTTACTCCCCAAACGACCACACCAGCCACGGTTAGACCAGGCCACAAAGCCAGGAGCCGGGAACTCCATCCTGATCTCCCACATGGGTGGCAGGGGCCCAAGTACATGGGCCATCTTTTGCTGCCTTCCCAGGTGCATTTGCAGGGAGCTGGATTGGAAGTGGAACACTGGGGACTTGAAATGGCATTCTGATACACGATGCCAGCAGTGCAGGTGGTGGTTTAACCTGCTATGCCCTAGCGCCAGCCCCAAGGACCCCTGTCCCTGTGCGGCAGCCCCGAGCAAGACTCGAGTGGACAGCCGACAGCAACCCCTACACATGGGGAGGCACAGGCCTGCAGGGTGGAGTCACCCACAGAACGTTCTGTGTACTGTCCTTTATGGTAACTTCACATCACACAAGGCTGTCGAACTCTTGTATTTATCTGCTTATTGGTTTATATGAAAGGCAGGAAGACAGAGTGACAGCGAGACAGATCTGCCAGTCGCTGGTTTACTCCTCTGTGCCCACGACAGCCCAGGCTGGGCCAAGGCAAAGCCAGGAGCTTGGAATTCCTGTGGGTCTCCTACGTGCATGGCAGGAACCATCACCACTGTCTCTCAGGGTTCAGAAGCTTCCATTTGGTGTGTTGGGACCTGCATGTACACCCTATTGCCTATTTCTGCACAGCAGGCACTTTCAAAAAAAAAAAAATATATATATATATAGCTCTTCCATCCACTGGTTCACTCCCCAAATAGTTGCAATGGCTGGAGCTGCACCAATCCAAAGCCAAGAGCTTCTTCCAGGTCTCCCACATGGGTGCAGGGCCCCAAGCACTTGGGCCATCTTCCACTGCTTTCCCAGGCCATAGCAGAAAGCGGGATCAGAAGAGAAGCAGCTGGGACTCGAACTGGTGCCCATATGGGATGCCGGCACTGCAGGCTGAGGCTTAGCCCACTACGCCACAGCACAGGTCCCTAGAACACTAATAAAAGTATTTGCTAATCCAGTAATAAGCTTTTGCATGTTCAGTTCAGGGGGAGTACACTCGGTGGTATTAAATACACCAGAATTTTGCAGCAGAAAAGCACGTGTCTCAAGATGACATTCTTGGATGCCGCTGTCAAAATACCATCTGACGGCAAAGAATTGCAGGAATGATTCAGCTTCTTGAGTACTTAGTGAACCTTTCTCTTCCAGTGTTCTATACCAGCCCTCAGGATCCTGTGAGGTAGATCAGTTTCCATTCTAATTTGAATAAGCAGCCAGCCCTCGACGCTACTGACGCAGGTGGTGGTGTGGCAAGGGCTCTGCCTCTGACCCAGCGTGGAATGTCTCAAGTGCCTGTGTCCCCGCCCCTACCTGGGGGTCCAGGATGGAGCTCCTGGCTTCGCCCCTCCTGTTGTGGGAATTTGGGGAGTGAACCAGCAGATGGAAGACCTATCTCTTGCTCTTCTTTCAAATAAATTGATAACATTTTAAAAATACTTAGGGTTACTAAAATTTAAAAATGTAAAAAATACAGATAATCTTATTTCAAATCAAATATGTGCTTATAGCGTTTGCTAGGTGCGCTAAGTGTGCGTAGTGGAAAATGATGAGTTTGGATATTTTGAGGAGTCAGCCATTTACAGAGAATCACACACCCCTAGCTTGGATACCAGTTCTTTTATGAAACAAAGCTGGAAGGGACTCCTGTGGCTGATTTTCCCCTTGGGATATTTGGGTGTGGTTTATTTGAGTGGAATAAAGATAAGCAAGAAAATCTTTTACAACAAAAATTCCTGGATCTTACCAACAAGCCTAAGGAAGGAGGAAAAAAAAAAAAAAAAAAAAAAAAAGGCTGCAGACCTAACCTAGCCCTGTTTGCTTCTACGCGTGCGTGTATTGGACTTAATCCAGGTTAATAAAAATAACGCCGCAGGAGAGGTATGGGCGGTAGGATATTGAGGCTACTGGCTACCGGCATCTTAGTGGTTGAAAGAACATAAAAACATGAAGGCGGAAGGCAAACAGCAAGCAGTTATGAAACATAACAAGCTCCCTCGGTCTTTATTAGTGTGAAGGAAGCTAGAATCTAACAACAATTCCCCACATATGGTTCAAAGACAAAGGCTTCTTAGTTATTCTGCGTTTGCTCCTTTGAGGAAGTGAGAAAAAAAAACAGCTGTATTGGCACCCATGTTTATTTTCCGTTAAAACCCCATCCATTAGAACATGTCTCATTAAGCCGTAAAAATGGGGGAAAATGTTTATTCCCTAAAAAAAAAAAAAATGCTTGTTTCCTGTGGCACCTTGGATTCCGAGGTCAGTGTGACAAGGACACTTAGAAACACCCACCATCCAGGCCCTGTGTTCGAGTTCAGGACGTGACCCATCGCTGTCCTGTGCTCTGATGTCACAGGAAGAACCTAGCCTTGCTGAGCTCTGAGCACTGGAACCACGCCCAACCGCCGTCTGCCATTTGCAGTAAATCAAAAGATGCAGCTTACAAGCGAGGGCCTTGCTGCCATTGTGTTTGTCCTAATTAAGATTCAGGGTATGTGCCATGGTTGAGCCCGTCCATGCAGACGTGACGGGCTGTCATCACCTTGCCGGAGCGCTTGTCACAACATCGTTAAGATATGCGGTGCCCTGCGCTTCGGGAAAGCTCCGTCCAAGCAGATACTAACGTGCTGTCAGACGCATGCAAACACAAGCCGATCCGGCCCGCCCACTGGTCCTTTCTCTCCTGTTCGGACCATGAGAACCTCGTAGATGGGCTTGAAGCTGGAGCTTCAAATATCTGAGTGGGGGCGGGGGCGGGGGCGGGAGGGGGTGAGGCATTCCTGGGAGTAGGCTTGGAGGGCGATGGCCAGATCTGGTGGACGGAGCTTGGGGCATGGAGTTCTGAGTCTCCCGGGTGCAGTGTTTGATTTGGAACCTGTCAAATCGAAGCATGGCTTTCTCTCCTTGAGAACTTTCGCCGAGAATACACTGTAACTTTTCTTCTCTTTCCAAGCCTGCTGAGTGACGTCGCTGGAGCAGACAAACTCTGCATGAAAAGCAGTGGTCAGTGCGATGGGATGACGTCATCTGGGGGTTCTGTGCCGACGGTTCTTACGTCCTCAGACCCGGTATTTTTCTTTACCGTGCTCATTGATCACGCAAATGTGCTGAAACAGTGAAGCGTTAAAATGTATCAGTTTCTCCACAAACTCTGAGTGTAGAAAAAGGTCAGACCATAGCAACAGAACGCCACTGTGTACATGGTTACTGTTCATTTAAATACCTATGTGTGTCTTTAGATCTCTGTGTGTGAACTCGAAAGAGACTGTTCAAATGCTTGGCATAGGGTATGTGTTGATGCAGAGCCCTGACCCGAATCTGACTCCGTAGGGCCCTGTGCACTCTAAGTGCAGCCCTGGTTGACACAGATGTTTCCGACCGGTGAACTGACCACCACTTGGGCAGAGGGACAGACAACAGTGGCCGACACAACATGCACTCTTACTTGCCCCTTCTTGGGTAGCAAGTGATGCATTCGCAATATTCCAATTGCACAAGCAACAGAAATGGGGTCATTTCACTGTAACAAGGGAGTCGTTGGTAGGGCCCTAGGGTCACTCACAGAATCCGAGGCAGAGCTGGGTCAGCTGCAGAGACGGCAGCTGTGGTGCGGTGGATGCTGTCGGGGCACTGCTAGGATGGTGGCCCTCGGGCCGCTGGGACCTTTGGCATAAGTTTCTCCTCTCCAGGCCTGGGACATTGGTGGGTCTGCTCTGGGCGAGACCTCTACCTCCAGCTCATGCAGTGTTGGCCGGGGTTATGCTATGAGACCATTTCCCCAAAAGGGGGGGGGCACTTATGGGCTGCATGTCACTCTAACTGGGACCTTGTAGATTTCAAGCATGGATGTCAAATAGTTTCTAGAATGTCAACTACTATTATGACTAAGGGGAAAAAGCAGCATGGAGTCCCAGTGATGTTTCTTTAGTTCAAAGCAAGACAATTGATATGAGCCTCCATCATTCTAACACCTGCCTGGCAGTGGTGGGGACTGATGGGATTTATGGACACAAAGTACCCGGCCCAGAAGACACCCCCTAAACAGCAGCCCTACTGCTGTTTCTATCGCTTGCTAAATGATGTCGCTGTTAAGCTCTTAGAGCAACGGCCGAGGTATTTGCATGCAAGACTTACGTTCAGATCTCTGAAGTACTCGTTGTAATCCAAGGCATATCCCACCACAAATAAGTTAGGAATCTCGAAGCCAACATCTTAGCAGAGAGAGAGAGGGTGGGGGGAAAAACACCAGCATTTAGCGTATATCCAGGCACAGTCACCACATGCTGTCATTGGTGCTCATACTGTAAGGGACCGAGCCCGAGAGAGGCCTGAACCAAAAAGATGACCCACGGAGACACGGTGAAGCAGCAGGCACATTCGTCCGATGGATAATGAAAAATGGCGTTCAGAGCTGAGAAAGAGCTCAGGAGGCCCCCTGGAGAGCAAGAGGTACATACGAGTTCGTCCTGTGGCCCCCAGGATGACGTAACACCAAAGGAAACACTTGGAAAAGCAAAAAGGGCAGTTCAGCCAGAAGGTGCCGGAACCCTGCAGTCCGTGAACAAGTGCACAGGACGCACTCTGCCCCGGGCACTTGTGTCCTTGGCTGGTTCATGGGCCCCAGGAAAGCAAAACCTAGGAGTTAACGGGAGAGGAAACGGGATTGTGCCTTTTGAGAAATGCTCAGGATTATTTTAATAGTGGGCTTTGGGGCCATGGTGCAGAGGATATTAACAAAGCCTTGAGATGGATTTAGATGCAATACAAGGTAGCAGATTAAGCAAAAAGGAGAATTCCTGAAAGGAGGGGAGTTTTAGTGGAGAGGATTCTTAAAAGGAGAGCTATGATCTATTCCTTCAGAGATTTTTATTTTTTAGCTTTATTTGGAAGGGAGAGAGGCAGATTGCATCCAAATGGCCACAATGGTCTAGCCTGGAACCAGGAACTCCATCCTGGTCTTCCATGTGGGTAGCAGGGACCCAAGACCTTGGGCCATCTTCCCCTGCCTTCCCAAGGTCATCAGTGGGGAGCTGAGGTCAGCGCTGCTATGCCACAACGCTGGCCCCTCTTCAGAGGTCTTGAGACAATACATGTCCCTTGGTCCAGTGATGCTCAAACCTTTTCAGTCTTCCAGTCTGTGTACAGCGGTCATCAAAGAGGAGATGCACCTGTTTACTTTCCTGACACTGCACTGCGGTACAGCCAATGCACCTGTCACAGCTACTCCACCACCATTCCCACTGCTGTGACCAGAGAAGCAAGAGCAGCAGGTGGCGGAGGTTACATAAAGACATCTGAGGACCAGTCAAGGACGAGAAAGGAACAAAGAATAGCAAGCCTCAGAAATCCAGAAAGGCAGAGTGAGGAGAGAGAGTTTCTATCCACTGGTTCACTTCCCAAACGCCTGCAATAGCCGGGGCTGGACCAGGCTGAAGCCAGGAGCCTGGAACCCCGTCCAGGTCTCCCTTGTGTGTACAGGGGCCCAAGCATTTGGGGCATCTCCCACTGCCTTTCCGAGATGCATGAGCAGGGAGCCGGATTGGAAGTGGAGCGGCTAGGACTCGAACTGGCACTGATACGGGATGCCGATGTCTTAGATGGCAGCTTAGTATGCTGCTGGCCCTGAGATGGAGACTCCAAGCTAGCTAAGAGACCAGTAAATCCCAGGGTGTAACAACAGAAATGACCTCAGAGGAAGCAGTGCACTCCCAAGGACAGGCCTGGCAATTCAGGCTGGGTGAATGAGAGCCCAAAGGCAGTTGGGAAGAAACCCTGCGATGTCACGGACGGAGAGGAGGCCCATGGAACAGCGTGATCTTTCACTAGCAAGCCAACTCCATTTTCTTATCTGTAAAATGGGTATAACAGGGAGCAGCTGGGAGGCTGAATGAGCCTGTGTCCATACAGCTCTTAGAAGAGTGGCACAAGAGGAAGTTCTTCCTACTGTTAGCTGCTGCTACTTCACTCATGTTGTTGCAAGCATTGAGAGAAACCTGGCACTGGGGCACAGCAGTGCTGGCATTCTGTATGGGTGCTGGTTTGAGTCCCAGCTGTTCCACTTCTGATCCATCTCCCTGCTAATGCACCTGGGGGTGCTGGCCTGTGTGCATAGGCCCCTGCCACCCAAGCAGGAGACCTGGGTGGAGTTCCAGCCCAGCCATAGCCCTTGTGGCCATTTGGGGAGAAAACCAGCAAATGAAAGATCCCCTCCCAGTCCCTATTAACTCTGCCTTTCCAATACACAAGTCTAAAAAAAAAGCCATAATTAGCTAGGTTTACTATGTTTTCTTATCCATGCAGTAATCACTTGATAGCACTTCCTTAGAAAATTTGTTTCGTAACCTCATGTACCCATCTCTACATCCAGGTTGTATTCCTGAAACATCACACTCTAGGGCCCACCTGCCCAGAACTGACAGTCAGCACACGACGGAGCCTCACTGGTAGAATCGAGAGACCCTGCCCGAGGACCCACCCACACCCCGGCTTCTCCATTTCCAGTGTGTGTTCAGCTTGCCGATGGGAGCCGCGGGCAAACCATCCCAGGACTTTCAGAGCAAATACAAGCTATCACCGTTGGGCTAAAATGTGCGTAAGCCCATACAACAGAAATCACCTTGAGTGTTAGGACGAGAACCCAGCAGGCTCCCTGCTGAACCTCGGCAGGTCCTCCCAGCCCGAGGGAGGAGAGAGGAACGTGCTGCATGTATGCACGTGTGCGCGCGTGCACACACACACACGGCTGCAGTCCACAGGGCTGATGCCGCCTGCCAGTGAGGGCACTGAGGAACCTGGCGTTAGGGGGTTGGGGGAGAGCATGAGGAAGCTGGGGAGGGGACGGTCAGGCCTCCAGAGCCACATTCCACAAACCAGAGATTCTCAAACAGGGAGCACAACACCTCCACCCCAACCCAAGCCGGCAGCCCCCGCCCGGGCACTCACAGTTGGGCCGGAAGCTGTCACTTCTGGGCGTTCTCTTCACCAACAAACTGCCAACAAAACGAAACAACGCTTTGGTGCTCCCCCAAAAATCTCTGGGAACAGCACTCAGGACTGAACATCATTCGACTATATCCCCCCACCCCCACCCCTCCGCCTTTTAATTCATGCCCTGGCTACTGGTGGGGGTGGGGCACGACCTCAAAGGTTCTAGGCAAGAGGAAAGGGCCGGGGTGGCACTGTGGCATAGCGGGTTCAGCCACTGCCTGTGACGCCTGCGTCCCCAGTGGGCGCTGGCATTCTGTACGAGTGCCGGTTCAAGTCCCAGCTGTTCCACTTCCGATCCAGCTAATGGCCTGGGAAAGCAGAGGAAGACAAACCATGGACTTGGGCCCCTGTACCCCCATGGGAGACCCGGAAGCAACTCTGGTGGGTGGAATTTGGCCTGGCCCTGCGCTGGCTACTGCAGCCATTGGGGAATGAAATAACGGATGGAAGACAATTGATGGATCTCTCTGTGTCACATACGCACATATACTCTCTTCCTCTCTCTGCCTTTCAAATAAACAGAAGCCCAAGCAGTTGCACCGGTTTGGCCTGGCTGTTCCTGGAGACAGAGCTTGGGGCTGCAGAGGGCCGGTGGACGGGCTGGGCATCCCTCTAGAAACCCCCGGGGTGGGGCGCAGGCCTCACCTGGCGACCTTGATCATGTTGGGCCGGTACGTCCGAATGCTGCTGAGCAGGGCTCGCATGGTCCTCCCGGTCCCTACGACGTCCTTGGCAGAGGGAACAGCACAGTCAGCTACGGGTACGGGGGAGCTGTGCCTTATTGAGAATGCACCCTGGTTAGACGCCATCCCACTGAGGAGCAGGCGGGAGGCAGAGTGGCCCAGTTATATTTTAGATAAGTGCTGCTTTCTGGAAGATGAGGTTTGGGGGGTGGGGGTGGAGTGAATGTTTTCTCATGGAGCCCCTTAGCTGTGCTCAAGGCCTGAAGCTGGGCCTCCGCGCGCAGTCCATCTGGGGCCCTGTGTGCCCCTGCAGAGGCTGTGTTTGGCCCGAGGTTAGGGCACACAATACAAGGCGCATGAATTTTCATGGCCGTGGGATGCCCCACTGAATACGCCCGGTGGATAAGCACCTCCCCCTCGGCGGCCCCGCTCAATAGGGGACTGGAGGGGCCCGGGCCGCAGCTGGCAACGCCCGTGAATGTCCTCGGGCCGAGAAGCGGCTGCCAGGAGCTGATTATCTGAACAACAGGTCTGAGTGGGACCAGGGCCCGGCTGTGCGTTTGGCTGCGGGGTCTACTTGATGGGGTCTATTAAAGCCAGAGCCACTCCGGATACGCCGGGCAGCACGGAACAAAGGCTGCCAACAGCCCCCCCCCCCAACCAGGCGGTGCCAGCCACTGAGACAGGCGTGTTGCTGAGCAACCAACATGCAGCCATCGCTGGACCCCTCCCTGTGGCCAGGGCCTTGTCCTTTCTCCTCCCCCTCCCTCCCTGTTCCTCCTTTGTCTCTTTTTTGTTAAATGGAAAAACAAAAATGTTAACAGTTTTTCCCTGGGTTGCCTCTTTAACATTTTTTTAAGTTAATTTGTTTGAGATGTCTTCCATCCCCCTGTTCACTCCCCAAATGGTCACAACCACCAGAGCTGAGCCGACCCAATGCCAGGGGCCAGGAGATTCTTCCGGGTCTCCCACGTGGGTGCAGGGGCCCAAGCACTTGGGCCATCTTCTGCTGCTTGTCAGGTGCATTAGCAGGGAGCTGGATTGGAAGTGGAGCAGCCGGGACATGAACCAGCGTCCATGTGGGCTGCTGGCACTGCAGGTGGAGTCTTAGCCCACTGTGCCACAACGCCAGCCCCAGGCTGCAGCTTCTAACACACATTGCTGAAGGTATCCAAGGATAGCTTAGTCATTGGGGGTCACAAGCAAGAACAGTTTGAATCCAAACTGCTCTGTTTCTGATCCAGCTCCCGCTAATGGCCTGGAAAGCAGAGGATGGCCCACGTGCTTGGGCCCTGTACCCACGTGGGAGACCTGGAAGAAGCTCCTAGCTTTGGCCTGGCTCAGCCCCAGCTTTTGTGGCTCTTTGGGTAGTAAATCAGCAGATGGAAGATCGATTTCTCTTTCAAATAAATCTTTAAAAAAAAAAAAATTCTGGGGGCCAGCGCTGTGGCACAGTGGGTTAACACGCTGGCCTGAAGCACTGGCATCACATATGGCCGCCGGTTCGAGACCCGGCTGTTCCACTTCCAATCCAGCTCTCTGCTGTGGCCTGGGAAAGCAGCAGAAGATGGCCCAAGTCCTTGGGCCCCTGCACCCATGTGGGAGACCTGGAAGAAGCTCCTGGCTCCTGATTGGTGCATCTCTGGCTATTGCAGCCAATTGGGGAGTGAACCATCGGATGGAAGACCTCTCTCTCTGCCTCTGCTTCTCTGTGTAACTCTGACTTTCAAATAAATAAATCTTTAAAAATACATCCGGGCAGGACCGGCGCCACGGCTCACTAGGCTAATCCTCCGCCTAGCGGCGCCGGCACACTGGGTTCTAGTCCCGGTTGGGGCGCCGGATTCTGTCCCGGTTGCCCCTCTTCCAGGCCAGCTCTCTGCTGTGGCCCGGGAGTGCAGTGGAGGATGGCCCAGGTGCTTGGGCCCTGTACCCCATGGGAGACCAGGAAAGGCACCTGGCTCCTGGCTCCTGCCATCGGATCAGCGCGGTGCGCCGGCCGAAGCGCGCCGTCTGCGGTGGCCATTGGAGGGTGAACCAATGGCAAAGGAAGACCTTTCTCTCTGTCTCTCTCTCTCTCACTGTCCACTCTGTCAAAAAAAAAAAAAAAAAAAAAAAAAAAACATCCGGGCAGACATGCACAGAGCGGGAGCTAAGTCCTTGGCCTATTGATGACAAGTTGTGCATTTTAAAACTCACTGTTGGATTCTTCCAGTTCCGGGGTGGAATAGAAAGAGCCAGCTTACCTCAACAATGAGGACATTCTGAAAGAAACAAGACCCAGGTCTCAGTCTCCCGTAAGTACGGCTCACGGGATAAACACACGCTTCGCATACAGTGAGACTTACGGTGCGCCCCATCCCAGTGACGACAGGGCGTCTGGGCGCTCCAGGCTGGCTGGAAGCCCGGGTCCCTGGGGAAGAGCTCCATGTGCCATTGCTAGGAGCCCTCTGCAGAGTAGGGGCAGGTTTGTCTACCCCGCCACCCCTCTGAAGAGCTCTTCTCAGACGGTCCCACCTCAGTCCTGCTCAGCAGCCCCACCCAGCGTTCCTTGGGGATGCAAAGCTTGCGTGGGTCACCTGCTCAGCGGCGGCAGCCCCCAGAGCCCCCAGGACTCAGCACGCACTCTGGGAGTTTCAACCCGAGGCAAGGGTAGGGAGAGGAAGAACAGGACTTGCTGAATGGGGGAATAACAACCAATGAAACTTATTGATGAGTTAAATCAGCCGGTCAGGCGGATTAGCAGTAACACATCCATGACGTCCCCCAGGTTAGAATCCGACCGTGTCATGGACCAGTCCTGTTAGCCAAAGGCAGAGACTCCTCCCTCGGTGAAAGCGAGTTTTTCTTTCTTTCCGTGACCTTTCGTTCTCTTGTGATTTACATCACATTTAAAAATACTATCAAATCTTACACACTAGATACCTAATGCAGAAGACATTTAATGAGGGCCCGGCGCTGTAGCACAGCGGGTTAACACTCTGGCCTGAAGCGCCGGCATCCCATATGGACGCTGGTTTGAGTCCCTGCTGCTCCACTTCCAACCCAGCTCAAGCACTCGGGTCGTCGTCTGCTGATTTCCCAGGCACATTAGCAGGGAGTTGGATCAGAATTGGAGCAGCCGGGGCTTACACAGGATGCTGTAGATACAGGCGGCAGCTTGAGCCACTGCACCACAACACAGACCCCTATTTTATTTGAAAGGTGGAAAGAAAGACTGCCTGTCCACTGGTTCACTCCCCTGATGCCTGCAAGAGCTAAGGCAGGGCTAGGCCGAAGTCAGGAGCCTAAAACTTCATCCGGGTCTCCCATGTGGGTGGCAGAGACCCTGGTGCTTGAGCCATCACTACTGCCTCCCAAGGTGTATCAGAAAGAAGTTAGCTTTGGAAGGGGAACCAGGCACTCCGATGTGGTTTGGGGCCTCTTGAGCAGTGGCTAGGGGGCTATGCCTCACGCTGGCCTTAACCTCGTCCATTTTCAAAGCCATGGAATCCTCCGCTCCACCAGTCCGTGGGCAGAGGAGTCCCCTCGGTGTGTTGGACATGCTTCCCTGTAATCGCAACCCTCATTCCACAGCTGTCGGCCAGGATGTGCGATTTTCATTAGAGGGTTAGCAACTAGAACACTTGGAGCATGTTGTGGTTAGCTGAATTTCCTGATTCTTTGTGCCTCAACTTTACAAAGAAAAATCCTTCTAACGTATGCAAGCCTGCGTCGTGGCCTAATTAAGTAGAGAGCACTGGACAGGAGCGAAGCTGATGTGTTTGGGGTTAACAGTTCAGATGCTCAGAAAGCAAAACCTTGACCTTTGGGAAGATCAGCCTCCACTCTGAGATGGAGGAGGGCGGGAAGAGGGCCTTGGAGCCCCTTCATCGCTCCTCACTCCCAGCTTACACACTCCCCACCCCCCAACACAGTCACTTTGCACTCTTCTAGCTGTTTCTGGTCATTACTGCTGTATTTCTAACAGATAGACTGAGAGGCCAACGTGGCACTGGCATCTATGGGCGCCGGCTCAAGAACTGGCTGCTCCTCCTCTAATCCAGCTCCCTGCTGATGTTCCCGGAAAAGCAGCAAAAGGTGGCCCGAGTGCTTGGGCCCCTGGCGCCCACGTGGGAGACCCAGATGGAACTCCTGGGTCCTGGCTTAGACCCAGCCCTGGCCGTTGTGTCCATTTGGGGGAGTGGACCCACAGATGGAAGATCTGTCTCCCCCTCCTCTTTCAAATAAATAATTTTTCTAGAAAAGATATATTGAATAATGCATTTCATATACCCATTCATTTTTTTAATTTTTTTAATTTTTTTTTATTTATTTATTTTTTGACAGGCAGAGTGGACAGTGAGAGAGAGAGAGAGAGAGAGAGAGAGAGAAAGGTCTTCCTTTGCCGTTGGTTCACCCTCCAATGGCCGCCATGGCCGGTGCGCTGTGGCCGGCGCACTGCGCTGATCCAAAGCCAGGAGCCAGGTACTTCTCCTGGTCTCCCATGGGGTGCAGGGCCCAAGTACTTGGGCCATCCTCCACTGCACTCCCGGGCCACAGCAGAGAGCTGGCCTGGAAGAGGAGCAACTGGGACAGAATCCGGCGCCCCGACCGGGACTAGAACCCGGTGTGCCGGCGCTGCAAGGCGGAGGATTAACCTAGTGAGCCGCGGCGCCGGCATACCCATTCATTTTTAAAAACATTTAAATCATTCATTTTTAGGTTGCCTATTTTTCAAAAGAGATTTTCAAGAGTACGTGTGTGTCCATTTTTATCACAGAAAGCATGTATGTTCCATCATACTTATGAAAGAAAACGCATGCTTTCTATAATATAAAACTACAAAAATGATACAGTTTGAAAACAGAAAACTGTAAAGACTTTCTGGATTTTTGATGTGTGTTCAAGTCTTTTAAATGTTTACATTAAACTAGATGAAAGGCATTTTTCATTATGCACACCCAACACACTATCACATGCAACAAAAATGATAATTGTGCGATGGACTACAAGACTGACTGCACGCCCAGATAGCTGAGGCCACGCATTGGAACCGAATGCCCGTGTGATGCAGCCTCCGTCCTGTGCTCCTGTCCAACAATCTCAGAGGTCACGCGTGTACTGTCGTGTGGGATACACGAAGACTAAGCTCCTTCCCTCTTTCCCCTCCTCTTCCTAGCGAGCCCCGCTGTCCTGGGTTACCGTAAGGAACACATTGGCTGATGAAGATCACCTCTATTGCTCAGTAGATTTTGCAGGATTAAGGAGGCTACATGGGTCGATCCATATCTGTGAGAACACAAGGGCCTTTCTGAGTTACGTCAAATGTTAAATAGCAGAATCACTGAGTGGACCGTCTGCTGGGAAGGCAAGCCACGCCGAGAGCTGTGGCACTACAGAGCTGTGCAGAGCGGCCATCCACACACACTCATCTCCCGCAGGCCACAGAGCCCGTCTCCAGGGACACACGCCACTCTCTGGCCTCTCAGTGGCAAAGGCTCACCGTCAACAACAGCAACGTCTTGGGCACCTCTGGGATGATACTGGAGTCTGCCACATAAAACAAAACGTAGGGGCCTGCGCTGTGGTGCAGCAGCTAAGCTGGGCTCCCACATGGGCGCCAGTTCGAGTCCCGGCTACTCCACTTCCAATCTAGCTCCCTGCTAATGCACCTGGGAAAGCAGTAGAAGATGGCCCAAGTGCTTGGGCCCCTGCGCCCGTGTGGGAGACCTGGAAGTAGCTCCTGGCTCCTGAAGGGCTCAGCTCCAGCTGTCGTGGCCATTTGGGGAGTGAACCAGCAGAAGGAAGCAGCCAGCCCTGTCTCTCCCTCCCTCTCTGTAACTCCGGTTTTCAAATAAATAAATCTTAAAACAACAACAACAGAGATAGCCTGAGAGTGGAGAGGAAGTTAGTATCCCAACACTGGAAGCACGCAGCTGGTGCCCAAGGGAATAGGTCTCTTTCTGTTTTAATGTTCCAAGGCCAGAGCCCAGAGCTAAGGGTCCAACACTCATTCTTCCACCATCAGCACTGAGGATGGAGACTGGCAGGCGGGAGGTGTTCGAGAGACACGGGCAGGCGGAACGAGGTTCTGATCTCGTTTCTTCTCTTCCTGTGGCCCCCCACACTTGTGCTACAACATCCTCCCCCAGTTCCCTTCCCGAGCTGTCATCCCCTCCCCCAGCCAGACTTAGTGTCTGCCGCTATCAACTTCCCACAAAGCAGTCCTCTAAAATTCCAATCCTTTTTTTTTTTTTTGGAGTGGGCAGCCTTGGAAACATTTTTTTTTTTTTTCTCAGAACACACTGTGCCTCTCGAACACTTTCAATCTGATAATAACTCTCATCACCGCGTCGGCGTCGTTTGCCAGTTCCTGTCCTAGTCATCTCATCACACCTAGCTCACTTCCTCCCGGAAATCAGCAAAACGCGCAGGCGTTCTATGGGGAATCGCCCGGCCTTCACTCTTGCAGGATTCTGATCTCAGAGCCTTGGGTTTCCCATCGCAAAAGACAGCCAGAAAAGAAGAAGGAACAATGCAAATGGAGACGAGCAGTTCCTGCTTTAAGCCTTTCGGCAGGCACAGTGATTGGCACAGTGCGTGTCAGGTGCGCATCTGTCACTTCTGCAGGTGGGGGAGCCGGAGGGAGGCACAGCGTGTTTGCTTCGAGGGGTAATTCACAGAGCTGCCAGAACTCCCGAGGCGGGCACTTTCCACGGATGTTCCCAGCCTGGTCAGGCGTGGCGGAGAGGCAGCCAGCGTGGGGGCGTTCGGGTAGCTTCCGATGCCTCCTTCTGCCGTTGGATGAGAAGCATGTTTGGGGCCGGCCAGGGCTCCCGAAACCCTGCTCTCAACCTGCACTGCGGTGCTTTCCCGTTGCCAGCCTCGGGGCCGTGGCCACGCGCTCGGTCCTGCTCACCTCCTTCCCGGGGAGTCCTCTTGATGCTGGAATAAAATCCTGGATGCACGCGTTTTAGGCGATGCCAGGATTCAATCAACTCTGCTCACCAGGCCGAGCGCGGACGCACGGAGGGACCGCTCTTAACTAAGCGAGCCCTGAGCAGCCCGTTCCACCCCAGCACCGGGGGCTCCCTTTTATGCTATGGCAGTGACCTAGTGAAGGCCATGACTCAGCTGGGCCCGCAGGAAGAAAAGCAAGAGAGAGGGAGAGGAGGGTGCAGCGCAGAGACGCTGTCTAGCCTCCTTGCTCTGAACATTTCACTCCCAGACTGCAGGGGCTTCCCAGAAGTTACACAGGCTGTGGGGCCGGTCCTGTCTACTTTGCTGCGTGGTAGGAATGCGGGTGAGTGACTTCCCCATGCTGGATATACTTCGTTCTAGCCCACCCGCCTTCTTGTAACTGCAGCGGCTCCTTGGGACGCCTCTCCACTCCTCGGCTTCTGCTTGGACGGTACTCGGCTAGGTCCAGTGCTCATGCGGGCTGCACCTGCGTTTCCTGTCCCTCGCTCTCAGACTCCCATCCTCCCACGAGATGCACCGGCCCCACGTGTGGCTCCACACGGCATTCGCCTCTGCTGTTTCTGTAGCTCCCCTCGGCGCCTCGGAGTCAGTTAACTCGTTGTGGACACACCCAAGGTATTCTCCAAGCCAGACCCGATGGACACTTCCAGGTTGTTCTTATCACTTCCTCTGGTCCACTCCTCTCCTCCGATCTACCACCTGCCCCCTCCTCTCCCCTCCATTCCATCCCACTCTTCCTCTCTCTCCTCTGCATTCCTTCCAGACCTGCTGGTCCCCAGGAGGCTTCATGTCCTCTCTATGACCATCGCCGCCCCCAGGAGGCCTCCTTGGGAGAACCCACTGGAGCCCTTCCCTGGGTGCCGTCAGAGCATGCATGCAGCGAGAACATGACCCAGATGCAGGTCTGTCCAGCGACTGCCGCGACGGACGTGGACTGCAGGAGGAGGGGGCGGTGTGCAAGGCTCCCTCCACCCAGCACCGTCTGCGTTGGGGTCTCAGAGCGCCTTCCACTGCTGTCCAACCAAGCAGCCGCCGACGGACGGGAGTCTCTTCCCTCCCACTCTTCTCCAGAAGTGGACTTGGAATGATGGCAACATTCTGAATGTGGATTCTGCACGATGGACGCAGCCTGGCCGCTGACCGAAATTCAAGTTCACTCAGACTCTCGGGGGACGGCCTGTCTGGGAGAGGCCACACAAGTGCCCTCATCTGTTTCATGGAAAGGCAAGCCCAAGCGTTCCGTGGAATTTACTCTTGGTCTTCCATGCTCAGCTGGGTTCAGCCTTCACTTCCTGTCCTCCTGGGACCCCTGTACCCAGAAGCCCCTCTGCCTATTTTGTTATTTGAAAGGCAAACCCAGAGGGGGAGAGAGAGAGAGAGAGGGAGAGCAAGCAAGTGAGCCTGCACTGTTCCATCTGCTGGTTCACTCCTCAAATGCCCGCAACCGCCAGGGCTGGGCCAGGCTGAAGACAGGAGCAAAGAACTCCATCTTGGTCTCCCTCACCAGTGGCAGGGACCCAAGTACTTGGCCATCACCTGCTCCCTCCCAGGGCATGCCTAAGCAGGAAGCTGGACTCAGACGCAGAGCTGGGAATTGAACCCAGACACTGTGCCATGGGATGCCAGCGTCCCGAGAGATGTCTTGCTGAACACTGGCTCCTGGCGCTCTCTTCTGATGACAGCCCGGGCACCCTGACCCGCAGCTTTGAGCTTGCGTTGCTGCTCTCCCACTCTCAAAGAAAGGGGCCGTGCTGAGCGCACTTACTCTCCAACGAGATGGAAGTTGGGTCTGTAAGGAAGAAGAGCAGGACCACGGTCCCCCAGGCCGATTTCCTCCTTGGATTTATTGTGGAATCTTAGAGCCACGCCTGCCTGCATCAGCCCTCGCTGCAGAAGCACAGGGAAAGGTGTTTCCCTTGGGAAACCAAGCCGGAAGGTAACATCACACGACGCCATGCTAAAATGACCTCTCCTACAAAGGCCACGCGCTCCAGGGCTGTTCGAAGCTACAAACTCCTGGGAGACCCTGTGAGTATTTTCACGCTCCAGGAAGTGACTGTGCACTCGCTGTAGTCACATCAAACGGTGGCCTAGTGATGCATTCCTATCAACATGTCAATTCCAAATTTTAGGGAACGAATTCATTACTGGGGAGCAACTTAACACTTGGAAGAGTCCCAGTGGCTCCTGAAGTTATTACGCGAGTTTTTATCAAACGCGGCTGCTGTCCTGTTTCCCCATCCGGGGCATTTTGTGACAGCAACCACCCCAGGCCTGAGAGACTGAGTTTGCGCGTTGGACGGATCCCTTTGCCTTAGAAAGCTGAAGCTGTGCAGGGACACTGAATACAAAATAGGTCAGCACAGGTGGACGTGAACACATCGTGCCCCGCTCTCTCTTGTTCACGGCAATCGCACATCTTGAATTCCATTCCACAGAGATCTCGGGCTTCACAAAGCAGCTCTCCGTTTGGAGAGAAGTGCTTACAGCCAGGCTCCAAACAGACCTTCCACAAAGCTGCGGGGGCACTGGCAGGCCTGCCACGCCCAGTCAAAACTGGGAGTGTCTCCCCATAATCCAGCAGGCTGCATTCTTTTTTTAACAGGAAACAGGAAAGAGGTCGAGGGCTGAGAAGCACGTTCATGGGAAGTTCCGTGTTCTTCCCTCCCTAAATGCTGCACAGGTCAGTGGGCCTGCAGAACTGTCCCATGCAGGGGCAGGGAGGCCCACTTTTTTGCAGGCGCACAGATAAGGAAGAAAACAAGGCACACCGAGGGCTGCTGTTGTCAGACATGGGTGGGAAGGACATGTGGAGAGGCAGGATTTGGTCTGCATCAGGTCCAGGAAGGTTTCTGGTAGGAGATATTCAGCAAGGAGCAGTCACAGGGCCGGTGTTGGGACGTAGCAAGGTAAAGCCTCAGCCTGCAGTGCTGACATCACATATGGATGCCAATTCAAGTCCCGGCTGCTCCACTTCCAATCCAGCTCCCTGCTAATGCACCTGGGAAAGCAGCAGCGGATGCCCCAAGTGCTTGGGCCCCTGCACCCATGTGGGAGACCCAGAAGAAGCTCCTTGTTTCGGCCTGGCCCAGCCCTGGCTGTTGCAGCCATCTGGGGAGTGAACCAGCAGATGTAAAATCTCTCTTCTGTCTCTCTCTCTCTGTACCTCGGTGACTCTGACTTTCAAATATATAAATAAATCTTTTAAAAAAGAAAGGAACAGTTATTAGAAGGACTGCCACATCCATTTGCGTGGCTTCGCAGGCCTGGGAGGGCCAGTGCTGTCCTGAGACGAAGGTCACGGCTGTCCAGACATCACCGCGATTACCGAGCGTATGGACCCACCTTGCCAGCCAGGGTTGAGAGATCCTCTCCTCCGATGATCTGCATCTCGCCCATGGACTGATCGTTCTGCAGAAAAGGGGCGAGAGAAAGCAAGATGATATTTTACCGCCCAAGAAAACCTTGCACGCGCATTTCCCCATCTGCCCAGTGTGAGAGGCCAGATCGCGCCTTACAAATATAGCACGCGTGCCGGGTAGGGAACCACGGTTGCCTGTGGTTACCGAGAGCCTCTCCTGCACCTGAAGTTGAGGCAAAGCTGCCCGACTGGCTGGCGGGAGGGCCTGAGTGCGGAGTGGGAGGCCTGGGGCGACACAGGATAAATGACCCTAATCTGGAAGCAAAATGATGGGGACAGTGCCTGGCTGAATGGAGAGACAGCCAGAGCCAGGGCCTGGGGTGGGGGTGTGACAGCCCCAGGAGAGGGGCAGGCATCTATCGGCTTGGCTGCCAAGCCCTAGCTGGAGGCCTGCAGTGCAGAGCCATCTGGGTCTGGCTCCCTGAGACCCGGGGGCCGCCTCAGCCCCCTCGCCGGAGGTGGACGGAAGTCTAACAGGCCCTGAGGCCTCCTACAATGAAGAGTCTGCCGTTCTGGGAACACGAGGCCCAGAACCACACTTAGAAGACCCGCTTTGGACTTGAGAAGGGGAGAAACAGGACAGTGACTTCCCGCCCGCCGGCCCCCTGCCCAGCCACCTGTGATGCAGGCCTCCCGTGTGGGCGGCAGGAATGCAGGCCACCGAGCCGTCAGCGGCTGCCTCCCAGGCGCTCCATGGCAGGTACCTGGAGTCAGGAGCCAGACCCGGGCAGGAAACCCAGGCTCTCCGGTGTGGGCTGAGGGTGTCTCAACTGCTACCATCTCAGAGTTTTTCGTCAAATGCCGTTCGTGTTTGAGGT
The DNA here is from genome assembly GCF_964237555.1 of Oryctolagus cuniculus. Taxonomy (NCBI): domain Eukaryota; kingdom Metazoa; phylum Chordata; class Mammalia; order Lagomorpha; family Leporidae; genus Oryctolagus; species Oryctolagus cuniculus. Next base: position 104,787,069 of record NC_091444.1, on the reverse strand, counting down.
CATTCACTTTCTCTGTGTTTGTGTGTGGTGCATCACCCTTCCCTAACCAAACCCCCACAGCAAGTAAGCGAACAAGCAAACAAACAAAACCCCTGGCCCACTGAATAAACCAATCACATGCAGAACTAGGTCCCACTGCCCAGCACCAAGTTTGAGCTAACCACTGCGGTTCATGCCCTACCAGATCAAAGTAAGTTTCCAAATTATTCTACCGCTACCATCTGCATTCTGTTGAACGTTTATTCCAACGATGGTTGTTGTTGTTAAAAACAAATGCAAGACACTCAAAAGCTAAATAACACGTTCAAGGCCACACAGCGTTTTGCCAAGCAAGTGTTCCTGAGAAGGCTTTGCTGAGACCGAGTTAGAAACATCTTTTTAATATTGCGTTTGTCCTGAACCCATCTGGAATCTGTATCTTCCAAGTGTGGACAGAGTCCACTGTCCCAACACCATTTATCGAGTTATTATTTTTCCCTGTTAGTCTGAAATGTCATTTTTATCAGGGCCTTCGTTCTCCCATACAAGTTTCTATAATTGTCCAATCTAACCTGCCTATTCCAACATTAATTAACCTAACACACATCCAGTTAATTAACCTAACCTGTCTATTCCAACTCCCAAATCACACTGTTAGAATTATCATTGCTTTTAAATAATTTTTAATAACTTGTCATGCAAGTCCCATGTTCTGATCCATTTTAAAAATTTTCTCCATGACTTTTATATACTTTATTGTCTAGTGGATTGCTAGAAAGATCAAATGAATTCATACATTTGGAATACTTTTTAAAAATATTTACTTGGGGGGCTGGCACTGCGGCATAGCAGGTAAAGCCATCGCCTGCGGCACCGGCATCCCATATGGGCACCAGTTCAAGTCCTGTCTGCTCCACTTCCCATCCAGCTCTCTGCTGTGGTCTGGGAAAGCAGTAGAAGATGGCCCAAGTGCTTGGGCCCCTGCACCCATGTGGGAGATGGGGAAGAAGCTCCTGGCTCCTGGCTTCAGATTGGTGCAGCTCCAACCATTGCAGCCAAAGTGGGAGGTAAACCTGCGGATGGAAGACCTCTCTCTCTCTCTCTCTTACTCTCCTTCTCTGTGTAACTCTCAAATAAATAAATAAATAAATCTTTAAAAAAAGGTTTATTTGGAAGGTGGAGAGGGGAGAGGGGAGAGACAGCAAGTAAATGCACTCTTTCATCCGCTGGTTCACTCCCCAGATGGCTACAACGGCTGCGGCTGGGCCAGGCCGAAGCCAGGCGCTTCTTCCAGGTCTCCCACATGGGTGCAGGAGCCCAAGCACTTCAGCCATCTTCTGCTGCCTTCCCAGGCCATTAGCAGGGAGCTGGATCAGAGCTCCAAGCAGAGCAGCTGGGACTAGAACTGGCACTTCGACTTGGGATGCCAGCATCGTAAGGAGTTGGTCAACCCCCTATGTCACAACACTGTCATTAAGGGAAATAAAAATAGATTTACACTGTTTGTCAACAAAAAACCTCGATGAGGATGTCGCGCTGACGTAAGAGAAGTAAGAAGGGACGTAAGAAGGGAGCTTGAGCACACAGGGTGCCGCCGTGTCCTGCGAGTCCTGGCTGGTGACCACTCACGCCACCCCTCGCCGTCCTCCTCCACGTGGAGAATCGGACTCTTTCCCCGAGGCTCACCAGGCGCCGTCTCTTCCAGGAAGCTTTCTGAGCATGCGCCGGATGCCACCTGCTTCTGCACCCCAGCAGCCTGCTCTGCGGATCGGGGGGTTCGCAAGGCAGCCCGGGAGGTTCTGAGAATGCAGCCCTGGCCAGCCGCGCGGGCGCTCTCAGCTCCGGAGGCTGGCGCGTGTGGCTCCACCCACCTGAGACACCTAGTCCTCACAAGCAGTTGCTTTTGTCTTAAGATCTTGCTCCGCCGGCCCGACCCTGAGGGTGCAAGCTGCCAGGAGGAGGCAGAGGCCAGTGCTGTAGCAGGTAAAGCCACAGCCTGTGACGCTGGCATCCCTTGTGGGCGCTGGTTCAAGTCCCGGCTGCTCCACTTCTGACCCGGCTCCCTGCTAATGGCCTGGGAAAGCTGCAGAGGATGGCCCACGTGCTTGGGCCTCTGCCACCCATGTGGGAGACCTGGAAGAAGCTCCTGGCTTTGGCCTGGCCCAGCCCTGGCTGCGGCAGCCATTTGGGGAGTGAACCAGTGGACAAAAGATCGTTCTCCCTATCTCTAACTTTGCCTTTCAAATAATTAAACCTTTTTAAAAAAGAAATCAAAACTATAAGCAAACACATATGAGAAAATATCTATAAAGCTAAATCAAGGGACAGGAACAAAGCTGCCTTGAACAACATGGGAGATGAAAAGACTTTTTTTTACATTTATTTATTTAATTTGGAAGTCAGACTTACAGAGAGAGGGAGAAAGAAACAGAGATCTTCCATCTGCTGGTTCACTTCCCCCAGATGACTGCAATGGCAAACGCTGGGCCATGACAAAGCCAGGAGCCAGGAGCTTCATCCAGGTCTCCCATGTGGGTGGCAGGGGCCCCACACACTCAGGCCATCTTCCATTGCTTTCTCCAAGTCCATCAGCAGGGAGCTGGATCGGACGTGGAGCAGCCGGGACTCAGAACTGGTGCCCACAGAGGATGCCAGCATCGTAAGTGGCTGCTTTACCTGGTACGTCATGACCACGGCCCCTTCTCAATAATTTTTTAAAAATGTCATTGCAAAAAACCAAGTACATTTTCAGCATATGAAAACACAAATTATTGGTGTCTTAATATCAGTCATGAGTTTGATGAATGGTGAAGCATGCATTTTTAAAGCCAGGTTCACAATTGAAACCAGGAAAAATAAACCATACACACACACACACACACACAGACACACACAGAGTGCCTGTTCTCCCTACAGCGCAGCTCATCTGACAACACACATCTGCACTGCATCTCCCACCTCCAGCCTGCTGCACTTTGCAAACGCGACGTGAGTTTCTTTGGAGACAAAGCAGCTTTCTGTGCCATGACCATGACATACTGCCCCACCGTGACTGGCATTCACTGACCCCTCCCAGCCTCCAACAGGGGGACAGGTGAGCCAGGAGCCCCCGCCCCCGCCCCCGCCCAGCAGACAAAGCACAGGGGATCCAGAGGCTGCAGGGAGCGGGGCTCACAGGGAGGCCCCCAGAGAAAGAAAGGAGAGGAGGCTGGGATGGACTTGACTTTGCCTGAGCCAGGAGAGCCTTCTGTCTTCAGCCTTGGGATGACTTCTTGTTTTGATTCAAATTCTGCTTTTAAATCATGGAGCGGGACAAGCAGCAGTTCTGGGACATGTCGGGGGGACCCTGAAGACTTCAGCAATGCCTGTCTTTAAAATGATGCACGCGGGGGCCGACGCTGCGGCTTAGTGAGTAAAGCCTCCACCTGTGGAGTCAGTGTCCCATATGGGTGCCGGTTCTAGTCCTGGCTGCTCCTCTTCTGATGCAGCTCCCTGCTGATGGCCTGAAAAATCATTAGAAGATGGCCCAAGTCCTAGGGCCCCTGCACCCTCATGGAAGACCCAGAAGGAGCTCCTGGCTCCTGGCTCCGGATCGGCGCAGCTCTGGCCATTGCAGCCATTTGGGGAGTGAACCAGTGGGTGGAAGACCTTTCTCTCTACCTTTCAAATAAATAAATAAATAAAATCTTCTCTCTCTTTCTCCTCTCCCCGCCCCCCAAGTTCTGTACCAGCCTGTGCTGAAGGGAACTGTGCCAGAGGAACACATGAGGGCAGGGCACAATGTGTGGTGGGCAGGGCTGGTGGCAGAAGAGAGAACAGCTCCCTGGGGCAGCCGGACACAGAGGGGCTGCTACTGCCCAGTGGCCACGCCGAGCCTCCCAGCACAGGGGCTCTGCAGGCCAGGCTCCCCGGATCACCGTGCTGCCTCCCGCGTCTCGGCTCACAAATGGCAGGGTCAGGGTCAGCTGAGACTGAAAGGAGAGAAATGTGGGAGAAAAACCCCTGCGTCCCGGCGCCCCAAGGAGCTGCCCAGGGAACCCACCCCCACCCCCACCCCCGGAGTTCAGGCAGGGCCCAGTGCCCCCGCGGGAGCCCTGGTCTCCAGCTAACACCCAGCCCTGCCCAGCACACACATGGTCGCGCTCTGGTCTGTGGCCTGGACGAGGCCAGCTCCTCTCAGTCTCCTAGACATGGACAAAACTGGAACAGTGCAGAATCATAAATACTTCAGCAAACGGTATGTGGCTCTCCATTTGTACTCCAGCCTCAGGCTCCACAAAGTGTAGATGCTTAAATGAGCACTTACTAAGCGCCAGGCCCGGGGGAGGGGGAGGGGGAGGGAGATCTTCCATCCACTGGTTCACTCCCCAGATGGCCACAACTGCTGCACCGATCCAAAGCCAGGAGGCAGGAGCTTCCTCTGGGTCTCCCATGTGGGTGCAGGGGTCCCAGGACTCGGGCCTTTTTCTACTGGTTTCCCAGGACACAGCAGAGAACTGGATCAGAAGTGGAGCAGCCAGGACTCGAACCTGTGCCCATATGGATGCCGGCACTGCTTGTGGCAGCTTTACCCACTATGCCACAGCCCCTGTCCCTTTCTTCTAAAAGATTTGTGTATTTGAAAGGGAGAGTTTCAGAGGGAGAGGAACACCCCCCCACACACACACACACACGTCTTTCATGTACTGGTTTACTCCCCAGATGCCCTCCATGGCCAAGTGCTCAATCAGGCCAAAGCCAGGAGTCAGGAATTCCATCTGGGTCTCCCCAACAGGTGGCAGGGACCCAAGTACTAGAGCCATCACCTGCTACCCCCCAGGAAGTGCATGAGCAGGGAGCTGGATGGAAGTGGGGGAGCTGGGATCCAAACCGTCACTGCAATAGTGGGATGTGGGCATGCCAAGTAGCAGTTTAACCCGCCATGCAAAGCAACGCAACACATCTAGTATACACCTTTAACACACTGGGCTGTCCACATAAGTCAGAACAACCTGACCTAAGAATACGCAATGAGGTCCAGCTTAGATGGGCTCATACAAGGAAAGGAATGATGACCCCTCTCCCCATAATGACTTGAGCACTCACTGGACACCTGTGCCTGACTCTTCCTCTACTTCACCTGGAAAGTGGTCGCTGGGCTCCAACGCCTCCTAGGAAACCCTAGGAGGTGGGGCCTGGGGTGAAGAGGGTGGAGCCCTCATGAACAGGATTGGGGCCCTTAGAGAAAAGGCCCAGGGAGCCGCCTCTCCCCCCCCCCCCCACTGCCCGCTGTGAGGACACAAGGAGCAGGTGTCCTTGGCACCCTGGCCTGGGCTCCCCAGCCCACACTTCTGCCACCAGAAAACCACCCGGGCTGTGCTGTTATGTGATAGCCGTCTGAAGGGACTAAGGCAGTACACATCTGCTCCCGAAAGTTAACCAAAGGGCACTGGCACTGTGCGTGGTGGGTAAACCCACCACTTGTGGTGCCAGCATCCCATACAGGCGCCGGTTCAAGTCCTGGCTGCTCCAGTTCTGATCCAGCTCCCTGATGATGTGCCTAGGAAAGTAGCAAAAGATGGTCTAAGTGCTGGAGCCCCGGCACCCACTTGGGAGACCCAGCTAGGGCTCCTGGCTCTTGGCTTCAGCCTGGTCCGGCCGTGGCTGCTGTGGCCATTTGGGGAGTGAACCAGTGGATGGTTCTGGCTCTCCCTCTCTCTCTCTAACTCTGCCTTTCAAATAAATAAATCTTTTAAAGAGCTAATGTAAGGAACTACTAACATATGCAAGCACTGTGAAACATAGAACAAGTTTTCCATGTGCAAGAAATTATTAGTAATATCTCTAGGTAGAAAACAGCGCTGGGGGAAATGCAGTTATGTGAAAGACACAGAAAAGGGAAGACATACGGAGGGCCTTCATCATCATCTGCTGCGACTACTTTTTACACGCACGGGCTCTGCTCGGACTTCCCCGGGCCTCTAACCGAGACTCGAACAAGACGTACATAAGACGCGCAGAGAACAGAGGGCTCCGCGAGCCGCGTTGTTTCCCAGAGGAGGAGCTGGCTTATTTGATGGAGGCATGCTGATTGGCAGGGCAAGCTTGCAAATTCCTTCAGGATTAAGTCATGTCTTCAGAACTGGGTGGGGCGCCGAGCTCTGAATTATTTTTTTCTCCTCCACTGGAGGCCGGGGCTTGGAAAGCTGCAGCCCGCGTGTGAATGCGTTGGGTGGTCTTGGGAAAATTCCGCAGCAGCAGTGCCACGCCTCCACGAGCACATGTTTTTGTGCACAGACAGCAGGCAAAGTCTGCGCGCCATCCGTGTGTCTGAGGATCACAGCGCAGGGGACGCTCGGGGACCCCGGAGGCAGTGAGACCACGGGGCCAGGGCTGGGAGCGACGCTCCCTTGACTCACCTGGGTCTGGCTTTTGCAGGATGATCTGAGTCTGAGCCTCCAGACGCATGACCTCTGTGCTCTGCAGGTCAGCCCCGCCCACACAGTGCCACGGCACAGAGCACTCGGCTGTTCTGTGCTGCATCCAGGTCCTGCTTGTGCACACGGACGCCTGCTCCTCTCCCTCTGCCCCCCGCCAACAGTGTGCCCTTGCCACTGGCTGAGGAGCACTGGGCTTTGTCTACTGGAAGGGGCTGGGGCGGGAAGACTTTGATGGAATGGGGGTAGCAGGAAGATGGAGACGGAGAGGGATGCCTGCTCCATCCAGCTCCTCTGGGTGAAGCTTTCAAAGGAGGTGAGGATGTAGGATGGTGAGGCCAGGAGTTCAGGATCGTTGAGGACCCCTGTGCCTGCGAGAAACCCAGGCCTGCCCTGGTTCCACAGGACTGGCAGCTGGGGCAGGGCCCCTGCCACACACCTGGGTGCTCTTATGACAGGCAATGGCCTCACCGATGACCCAGGATGAGACTTCTCGGGCAGAAACACAGGGCTGCTGTGGGGGCTGGCGAGGGGGGTGCCGGATGCTCAGCGGTGGCTGTGGCTGATGGGACAACCACTTAGGGACACAGGCGAGGACCCATCTGGGGACCCTGAGAAACAACTGGCGAATTGGGATGGTGGGAAAAGTTCAACCCAAATTCACTGTACTGTGTGCACACTCACGAACGGATCCAACAGTATTCACTGACTGTCAAAGCTGTAGCTAAAACCCACACAGAAGGCAGCCGTGGGCTGAGGAGTCTCAGACAGGCATCCAGAGTTCACAGCGTTTCCGCTTGGTTACGCAAAGCTCATCTGCTGTCAAATCCGTTGACATCTGGGTGGGTGCTGTGGAGGCCCAGCTGCTGCCTGGGACGCCTGCATCCCATATGGCTGTGTCTGGGATCAAGTCCCAGCCTCGACTTCCGACCCGGCTTCCTGCTGCTGTGCCTGGGAGGCAGCAGGTGACGGCTCAAGTACTTCAGTCCCTGCCACTCACACGGGAGACCAGGGTAAGTTCCTGGCTCCTGGCTTCAGCCTGGCCTGGGGACATTTGGGGGAATGAACCAGCACATGGAAGACCTCGGTCTCTCTGCCTTTCCAATAAATAAACCAATCTTCAAAGAAGACACACACACACACACACACACGATATCCTTAACATAAGAGTTGATGAAATCATTTCCTACCATGGCACCTTGGTTTTTTTTTTTTTTAAAGTTTGAAGGAAGTGATGTTTATTGTCATAGTTTTAAAATTTCATATTACCTTGGATAAACTCCCGTAACTTCTGCTACCTGCCAAGATGGAATAAAAAAATCAGATTATCAGATTGACTCTGTTGCCTTAAGGAGAAGAGAAGCAAAGAGGAGAAATGTGACCATAGTTTTGCGATGGCAGACGGCAGATCTCAGCAGCGCCCCCAGAGAGACAGAGAAGCGGGGAGGGGGCCTGTGTGGAACCCCACTGTTGTGCTGGAGTGTTTAGGCCATGACCACGGGGAGCAGAGCCAGGCAGAAGCAGCGGGCTCTGAGTGGAGGAGACAGAGTGGGGAGCCTGGGAAGAGGGGGGTCGGGGTGCTGTGTGCGGGAGCCGAGGAGGCCGAGTGGCTGCGGAGGATGCCACAGACCCATGGGGGAAACTCAGAGGCCAAGGACTGGAGAGTGCAGAGTGCACCACGGTCAGGACCCAGGACAGTGCCCGTTCTCATCAGCCCCTGCGGGGTCGTGATGGACAGGGCACGGAGCGGCATGCTGGGAAGGCTGTGGGTCCAGGGAGAACAGCCCATCTTAGAGTGGGGGCTGGCTCTGGAAGCACCTAACAAGCCTCAGACGCAAGGTCTGGAGAGGACGAAACGGCGTGCATGGACCCGACTGTGCCGCAAACACAGCCCGGGAATGGACGAAGACCCACCCGTGACCCCACAGCCCCTGGAAAACAGAGTGCAGCTTCCTCAAAAAAACTGAAAACAGAGCAAACGAGGGGTCCGGCGATCCCATTTCTGCATGTCTGCCCCAAAGACTCGACATGGCCAGCACTGTGGTACAGCAGAACAGCTGCTGCTGGCGACGTCGCCATTCCATGTCGGAGAGCCGGTTCGAGTCCCGGCTGCTCCACTTCCCATCCAGCTCCCTGCTAATGCACCTGGGAAAGCAGCGGAAGATGGCCCAAGTGCTTGGGCCCCCACACCCACGTGGGAGACCTGGATGGAGTTCCAGGCTCCTAGGTCTGGCCTGAACTAGGTCCAGCTGTTGTGGCCATTTGGGGAGTGAACCATGGATGGACAATCAGTCTGCCTGCCAAATAAATAAATAATCTTTTTTTTTTTTTTACAGGAAAAAAGCAGGATCCTTGCTCACAACAGCCGAAAGGAGGAAGTAACACAAACACTCACGCTCAGAACAGATGAACAGAAGTGGGTACCGACATAAGATGGCGGAATATTACTCAACCTTCTAAAAGGAATCCTGTCACAGCTACAGCATGGGTGCGTCTTGGGGACACGGCGCTGAATGAAACAGGTAGTCACAAAAAGACGAGTCCTGTGGGATTCCATGGATTATCTAGGATAGGGAAGCTCACAGAAGACACGGTAAGGATGGAGGTTTCCAGGCACTTTGGGGAAGGGGCCGTGGGCAGCTGCTGTCTGGCAGGTTCATTGTCCAAATTCTACAAGACGAAAACCATCTGAGTGCACCTGATGCTACTGAGCCAGGCACACAGCAATGGCAAGCACCTGTCTCTGGGGAGACGGCACAGTACAGGGAGAAGGTGGTAGCTTTGGGGCTTACAGCCTGGGTTCAAATCCAGGCTGTGCCGCTTGTGGGCTGTGTGCTTCGGGCAGGGGAACCCTCCAGAGCCCTGGGCACAGCCCGGCTCACAGCAGGAATCAGGCAGCGGTGGGGACTGCCACTGGGGGCTGGACTGCTAGCGGGTGGTGAGCTGGAGGGAAATGAGGCTGGGATTCACAATGAGAAGGCACACACTGGGCAGACGGTGGCCCACAGACGTGGGGCCTGGCTCCCTAGACGGGCTGAAGCGAAGAGAGCGCCCACGTGTGTCCCACAGCCAGCGTCTTCTGAAATCGTCAAGCTGGCCCGACGAGGGCCATTTGGGGAGCTTTCTCTCTCGCTCAAATAAATAAATAATTACATATTTGAAAGGGAGGGGGAGGAGGGAGAGAGGAGGAGACAGAGACAGAGAGAGATCTTCCATCTGCTGGTTCACTCTCCTAAACAGCTCAAGCCAGGAGCCAGGAACTCCATCCTGGTTTCCCACCTGGATGGCAGGGGTCCACGGACGTGGGCCACCATCCACTGCTTTCCCAGGTGCATCAGCCAGAAACTGGATGAGAAGTGGAGCAGCTGGGATATGAACCAGTGGAACTAGGGTGGCTTAGCCCACAGTACCACAGTGCCGCCCGGTAACAACTTCAAATCAATAAATGAAACACAAACTCCCAGGTTGGGCCTTTGGCGGGCAGTCAAGTCGCCGGCTGGGACGCCCGTGTGCTACGTCAGGGTGCCTGGGTCTGACGCCCAGCTCTACCACTGACTCCAGCTTCCTGCCGGGGTGACCCTGGATGGCAGACCTTCGGGTCCTGGGCTTCCAGCTCTGGCCCCCCGCCTGTGACACCTGTCAGCATTTGGGTGGTGAACCAGCCAATGGGAGCTCTCTGCCTCCCAAATAAAGGAGGAATAGCCCCTCCCCCTGATTCCTTGACTCCCTGCCACAGCGGGACAGCTCCAGCCTCAGTCACTCTCGGGCTGTGCCACGCTCACTCCGCGCACAAGCAGAGGGGCTTCTGGACCTGGAGAGCAGGGGCCCGGAAGCTGCTTCTAGAACCTTCCTTCACTGGAAGCCTCCCCCCACCCCATGGGCTCTACCTGTGCCCATGCCATGCTGGCATCAGTCTGCTCTCAATGGAAGGGGCGGGACGACCAGCACGAGGCACCTGGGTGGAGCCCCCCCCCCCCAAGGAGAGCCAGCAGGTGCGCCCTCAGTCTGTCCTGTAGAGCACTGGGCGGTGGATCATGGAAGATTCTTAAAGTGCCCTGTGAAATCCAGGGTTGGGGCCAGCACTGTGGCACAGTGGGTAAAGCCGCCGTCTGCAGTGCCAGCAACCCATATGGGTGCCAGTTTGAATCCCAGCTGCTCCACCTCCAGTTCAGCTCTCTGTTGTGGCCTGGGAAAGCAGCAGAAGATGGCCCAAGTGCTTGGGCCCCTGCACCCACATGGGAGACCCAGAAGAAGCTCTTGGCTCTTGGCTTCGGATTAGCACAGCTCTGGCCAATGCAGCCATCTGGGGAGTGACCCAGTGGATGGGAGACCTCTCTCTCTGCAAAGCCTCTCTGGAACACCTGCATTCCACACTCCAGTGCTGGGCTGAGTCCCGGCTCCTCTGCTTCTGACCCAGCTCCCTGCTAACGCACACCCCGGGGGGTGGCAGGTGACGGCTCCAATGGCTGGGTCCCTGCCACCCACATGGGAGATCTGTATGGAGCTGCTGGGTCCTGGCATCAGCCTGGCCCAACTACTGAGGGAATTTGGGGGGATGAGCCCATAGATGGACAATCTCTCCATCTCTGTGTGTGTCTCTCTGCCTTTCAAATAAACTGAAAATATTTTTAAAAATGAAAACACCATTCCCTTAAGAAAAAAACCTGGCAGTGCATGTTCTGATAAGGCCCTTTGATGGCGAGAGCCCCTTGCCAGCATTTTGACGGCGTCAGTCGGTCAGCAGTCAGCCAGGCGTGCATGGAACACTCTAGAACTTGAGGGCAATCCAGGGCTTCTTTGGAAGAATGACCCATTTTTCCCAAGAAGCGCAAACTACAAAAACAATGAGTTAGCACTTTTCGCCCATAAAACTGAGACGCATGCTAAAGAGACAGCGACCACATCTGAAGGTGGTGACAACATGAAGACACAGGGGTGCCTCCATGCACGGCTGTCGGCAGTATACCTTAAAGACTGCTGTTTGGTGGGGGAATCTGGTGCTACGGCAGCAAAGGCTTCCACGGTGACCTGGTTTTATGCACAAGTTTAATGAAATAATCAGAAATGCACACCGCATTGTGTGACTAAGGCTTTATCACAGCATGATTTATGATGTATTAAACTCCAGTCATAGAAGAATGCTTAAAAAAATTCATAGATGTGACCCTGCGAGGGGGATGCTCAGTAGCCATTAAAGGTGATATTGCCCTTTTTTTTTTTTCTTTTTAAAGATTTATGTATTTGAAAGGCAGAATGACAGAGAGGTCTTCCATTTGCTGGTTCACCCCGCAAATGGTCCTAACAGCCAGGGCCGGGTCAGGCTGAAGCCAGGAGCCAAGAATTCCATCCTGGTCTCCCTCGTGGGTGCAGGGGCCCAAGCACTTGGGCCATCCTTCTGCCGCTTCCCAGGTGCATCAGCAGGGAGCTGGATGGAAGGAAGCCCACAGTAGCTGGGACTTGAACCTCGCACTCCAATATGAAGCTTAACCTGTTCCACCACAGTGCCCGCACCAGGCACCCTTTTTCTTAAGATTTATTTATTTCAAAGTCAGAGTCACACAGAGAGAGCAGTAGAGGCAGAGAGAAAGAGAGGTTTTCCATCCGCTGGTTCACTCCCCAATTGGCCACAATGGCCAGAGCTGCGCCGATCTGAAGCCAGGAGTCAGGTGCTTCTTCTGGGTCTCCCACATGAGTGCAGAGGGGCCCAAGCACCTGGGTTATCTTCTACTGCCATTCCAGGCCACAGCAGAGAGCTGGATTGGAAGTGGAGCAGCCGGGACTTGAACTGGTGCCCATATGGGATGCTGGCACTGCAGGTGGCAGCTTTAGCTGCTACGCCACAGTGCTGGCCCCAGCCCAGGCACTCTTTTCAACATTTGTTCCGATCAGGATTTTCTTGAGAAGTGACAGGTATCCCATGTGCACTAATCAGAAAAGGGACGGATAGGCACTCTCTCTTGTCCATGCTTCTCCTCCCTCTCTTGGCTCACGGTCTCACCTCTCACCTAACAGGAAGGGGTCTATCTCCGATTCCAGCAGAGACTTGATTAGCCTGGCTTGGATCACACATCTATGTGTTGGCCCCCAATCACTGTGGCCAGGTATTCAGGGGCTAGAGCACTTGGCCTACCTTGAATCAGGTACCGAATGTGTCACACCTTCCAACATCCACCCCCTGAGACCCACCTGTCCTGGGTGGGTGGTGTTACGAGGCGCAAGGTCTCTGTGAGGTCAGCATGTCCCGTGAGGACACAAGGACAACTCAGCCATCTGTCTGCGCCCCAGGAAAGAGCTCTCACGGGGCTCGCCATGAAAGCACGCTGATTGCAGAGGCCCAGCCCCTAAAGAAAACTGCTGTGCAGAAGGCACCCCATCTACGGAACCCAGGGGCCTGCATGGACCCCCAGGGACAGCACCATGTGGATGTCACTGCCAGGGCCCCTGGGGACATGGCTGGTACCCAGGAAGCCATTCCAACTGTCTCTCCCCTAATGTCAGATGTGACAGTGTGAGACTGAAGGGCAGCTCTGTCGTCCACTGCAAGGTAAGGGATGGCTCTGTGACCGGGAGGGTGGGAGAGCACTGGGTCAGGAGTCGCTGTCTTACAGCTATGCTTGGCTATTCCTGGCAGCACTGGGTGAGGCCAGAAGACAGATGAACTTAAGAATTCCTAGCCGCCACAGAACGGGCGCAGTGGTCAGGACAACCTTGGGATACCTGCATCCCATACTGGAGTGCCCAACTCGAGTCCCACCTCCACTTGCAATCCAGTTTCCTGCTGATTCAAACCTGGAGGCAACAGTACTTGAGTCCCTGTGCCCCACATGGGAGACCCAGCTGGAGCTCCTGGCACCTGGCTTCAGCCTGCACCAGCCTGGGAGTGAACCCATTCGGGGAGTGAACCTGCAGATGGAAGATGGGTCTCTGTCAGCCTCTTTTTGCCTTTCAAATAAAGCAGAAAAATAAAAACAAAACCTTTAGTAGGTAGAGCTGTTGCCTGAGATACCAGCAGCCCACATGGGTACCACCTCAAGTCCTAGATGCCCCTCTTCCGATGCAGCTCCTTGCTAATGTGCCAGAGAAAGCAGCAGAAGATGGCCCAACTGTTTGGGCCCCTGCCACCCACATGGGAGACCCAGATGGAGTTCCGGCTCCTGGCTTCAGCCTGGCCCAGCCCTGGCCATTATGGCCATTTGGGGACTGAACCACTAGATGGAAGATTTTCTCTTTCTCTCTCTTCCCCTGCAACTTTGCCTTTCAAATAAGTAAATGAATCTTTAAAAAACAGAAACCTCAAGGGACAAGAACTTGTTTTGGAAAGCAATTTACCCATTGCAGAGAAATCAAAAGGAGCATTTCTAAAATACTGATTTTTCAACTTACCAGAAAGTGGACGCCATGATGCGGTTATTAGAGACACCCTATTTGAACCAAATGCCTGAGAGAGAAGAAAATGTACAACTTGACTCTTTAAAATCCAAGTCTCAAGACAATAGGAAGGGACAATCACGGCAAATGATGGCTGTTTTAAACATGTCACCAACACAACAGTGAGATCATCTAAGTAAGAGTACAGCAAACGGGGTTGCGAGGAGGAGTTCTGAATTAACTAATAATGATGCTTTCATGGATGTTCTCTGTTATACAGGCACAGATATAGAAGGGCTCACATCTCCCAGTACTGGGGAGAAGATGGGTTGGAAATCAGTGAACTCACAGGTTTCATTTATAAAGAAAGAAGCAGACTTGTGGAAACCACGTGGTAGTGGGGACATTCCGAAACTCAAGAATACTACAAGGAAACCACTAGTAACTCCAGGACAGGTGTTGCGTTCAGCCGTGAAGCCACCATGTGGGAGACCCACATCCCATAGCGGGAATGCCTGGGTTCCGGTCCTGGCTCTGCTTCTGATCCAGCTCCCTGCTAATGCACACCCCGGGAGGCAGCAGGTGATGGCCCATGTGGGAGATTGGTATTGAGTTCCCAGATCCTGGCTTCAACCCCAGCTGTTGTGTACATTTGGGGAGCGATGTAGCAGATGGAAGATATCTCTGTCTCTGTCTCTCTGACTTACAAATATATAAAAATGAATTTTAAGCAACTTTTACAATGTCATCCAAAAGCTGAATTCCACAGCTCGCCTAATTTATCAATGCAACTTAACTCTTCTTATCAAAAATGCATTCCAGGTTCCGGTGCTGTGGCGCAGTGGGCTAAGCCTCCACCTGCAGGGCCAGCATCCTATATGGGTGCTAGTTCGTATCTCGGCTGCTCCATTTCAAATCCAACTCTCTACTAACGCACCTGGGAAAGCAGTGGAAGATGGCCCAAGTGCCTAGGCCCCTGTACCCACATAGGAGACATGGAAGAAGCTCCTGGCTTCTGATCGGAGCCATTGTAGCCATTTGGGGAATGAACCAGTGGATGGAAGACCTCTCTCTCTCTGGCTCTGCCTCTCAAATAAATAAATTTTAAAAAAAAGCCCACTCCATTTATTGGATGGAGTTTCACATATCATCAGGATGAGATAATGTAAGTATTTGCCCTTTCAGAATCTCCTCACAAGCACACATGCCTGTGAGAACCCAAAGCGATACTGAGATGGGAGGACCAGGACCCCACTGGTGTCCATTCAGAGGCACCCAGCCCTGGGTGTGAGGGCTGTGCACTGTGTCTGGCCAACGCTTGAAGGGATGCAGGAACCATACAGCCAGAGACTGCAGACTGGGGGGCTCTGAGCGCGTACTTCCCACAGCCTCAGGTAACTTACAAGTGTGTGTGTGTGTGTGTGTGTGTGTGTGTGTATTAAAGATGTATTTGAGAGAGAGAAAGAGTCACAGAGAGTTAGAGAGAGAGTCAGTCTTCTATCTGCTGGTTCACTCCCCAGGTGGCTGCAACAGCCGGAGCTGTGCCGATCCAAAGTCAGGAGCCAGGAGCTTCTTCCAGTTGTGAGTGCAGGGACCCAAGGACTTAGGCCATGCCTACTGCTTTCCCAGGCCATAGCAGAGAGCTAGATCAGAAGAGCAGCAGCCAGGATTTGAACTGCATCCATATAGGATGCCGGTGCTTCAGGCAGAGGCTTAACCTGTGCCACAGTGCCAGCCCCAACTTACAAGCTTTGCATCTGAGTTTTCCCCAATAGCTTTCATGGCTCTAGGAAGCTGCCCTCTTCCTCCAGCCGATTAACTAAGGCAACACCTCACACCCTTCTAGGATCCTGAGCGGAGGCAGAGAGAGAACTGCTGACTAATTTTGGGAACAAGTAACCTGGCTTAAAAATAAAAAGTGGTCTTTGGGATACCTAGCTCTTCGTTATCCAAATAGTCTCATCAAATTCACCCACTGAATTAACAAGAATTACTCACGGGGGTATTCGGCCTGGTTAAGAAACCAGTCACGATACCTGCACCCCATACCGCAGTCCCTGGCTTGCGACAGCTTTGGCTCCTGACTCTGGCTTCCCGCTAATGTGCACCCTTGGGAGCCAGCTGAAGTAGCTGCACTCCTGCCACCCATGAGGGAGACTTGCATCGAGTTGCCAGCTCCCAGCTTCGACCTGGCTCAGCTCCAACAGAGCTCCAGTCATTGAGGGGATTTGGAGAGTGAACCAGCAGGGTAGGGCTGGAGTAGACCCTCTTTCTCTCTCTCTCTGAATAAATCATTCATTGAATAAAAATGCCGTATAAACCAAATCAATAAACCCATACAATATTACTTGCAAGTCAGTTACTTCATTAAAATTTTAACTGCTAAATTTTGTACATGTTGGGGGCCGGCGCTGTGGCGTAGTAGGTTAAGCCTACTTTGTGCAGTGCCAACATTCCATATGAGCACCAGTTCGAGTCCCGGCTGCTCCACTTCCAATCCAGCTCCCTGCTAATGCACCTGGAAAAGCAGCAGGGAATGGCTCAAATCCTTGTGCCCCTGAACCCACGTGGAAGACCTGGAAGAAGCTCCTGGCTCCTGGCTTTGGCCTGCCCAGGCCATTGCAGCCATCTGGGGAGTGAACCAGTGGGTGGAAGACCTCCCTCTCTCTCTGTATCTCAGCGCTTGAGATGAGATTGGGGAATTTGGGGTCTGAACGTCAAGCCTTAAACTGTCAACACCCAAAGTCACCATAAGCCAGAAGCCATGCTGGAGCACTGGAAATGTGTCTGACCTTCTAAACTTCTCCAGAATCCTCACATATCATCACCCAACTTAGAACATGATTGTGCTTCCGTGTGTGTGTGTGTGTGTGTGTGTGTGTGTGTCTCACAAGACCACGACGAAAATTCCTGAATGTCTCCAGCAGCCATGCCAGGCTCTTGTCTGCTTTCTGAATGGCTGAGCGGAGTGACATCAGGTCCCTAAGAGAAAAGAAACCTGCAGCTAGGTAAGAAAGAGACCAGGCGGGTGTGTCTTTGTTGGCAGAGGAGTGGGGGCTTGCTGTAGTCCTGTGATGATGACAGGAGCCACACAGAGCAAGTTGCTCAGGACGAGAAAGGAACACAGGTGGCCCACAGGAGCCCACCCACAGGGACGAGGGCTCTGGAAACACCAGGCATCTCACTGCAGTACGCGCCCTACTGCTCGATGCAGCGGGAGGTTGTCGAGACACAACGCGGAGCAAAGGTGGGGGGGGGTGGGCCTGGTTGCAGCCCCTCTCTGCACGATTGGAGCTGCCTTTGGCAGTGAACCCTGGATGCAAGAAGAGAGCCGGCGGCTCAGCGCACCGGCTTACCCACCAGAGCTGCCAGTTTCACTGGGTGGGACGTGGCCGCGATCGCCCAGGAATTTTTCCCCCCTTAATCTTTAAATGGCTCTTGTACAAGCAGCAATCCACATTCTAGTTGGGCATTCATGCCATGGGGCCTGATTGGCCGACACAGAGCTGCGGATGGATGCCAACCACTCCCAACCCATGGGAGCACCTCCCCGACCCTGTCCATTTTTATCTGCTCCATGGCCACAGACGGCACCTGCAGCTACAGCCAGGTGTTCTGGAAACGTGTGTGTCCCTGGGGCCTCAGAGCAAGATGGCCCAGCAGTTGTTGGAGCCATCCTTGGCAGGTGAGAGATCCGCTCCGCTCTGGCCCTTGGGGTCTGTGAGCGCATCAGCAGCGAGACTGGAATAGGGGGCTCACACATTCGGAACCACTGCAGTCTGTGTTGGGAAAGGAGATTTTCCACGGTGCTCCGGGGACGCTGGCTCCTGCATGTTCCTTAGGCGGTCTACACTCCAAGCACAGGTACAGCTAGACTTCCTTCTCCCTCCTGTTGCTACGCTGACATAACTGTTGAGCTGCGTACCCGTTCAGTTACCCAACAAAGATACGCTGATGTCAACAAGGCTATAGCGGTCGGCGGCAGTTTGAACCACAGTGGCTCTGCTTCCTTTCTAGTTCCCTGCCAAGTGGCCTGGGAAAGCAGTGGAAGACGACCCAAGTCCTTGGGCCCCGGCCACCCACCTGGGAGACCTCAATGGAGATCCAGGCTCCTGGCTTCCGCCTGGCCCAGCCCTGGCTGTTGCAGCCACTTGGGGAGTGAACCAGCAGACGGAAGCGCTCTCTTGCTCTGTCACTTTGCCTTTCAAACAAAGAATAACAGAAGATGCTCCATTTGCTGCTCACCACACAAACCCTCAGTGAAGAATTCACTGAACTGTGTGCTCGGGCGGTTCAAGTCCTGGCTGCTCCACTTCTGATCCAGCTCTCTGCTATGACCTGGGAAAGCAGTGAAAGATGGCTTGGGCCCCTGCAGCCATATGGGAGACCCAGAAGAAGCTCCTGGCTCCTGGCTTCAGATCAGCCCAGCTCTGGCTGTTGCAGCCATCTAGGGAGTGAACCAGCGGATGGAAGACCTCCCTCCCCACTTTCCCCTCTCCCCTCTCTCCCCCTGAACGCGGAAAATGACTCAGGAAACGCGGACAGAAAGTGAGCTCCGGGAGTCAGAACGTCCGGAGACTCAAAGCAGTCAAGCCAAATTTCTCAGACAACAATCTTCCCATGAAAATAGCAACAAACTCATTCTTGGAGAGATTACGCCTTCCTTGACTCCTGACTGCGCAGTGTGGCTTCAGCGACAGCACCGAAGACGCCGAATCGTTTGACTGGAGACACGTAACAAGGACAACAACAGAGATACTTAGAAGATCGCTTTCTTTCTGCCCTTTTTTGAATGTTAAATGACAACCAAATTCACTTCCAAGTAGTCTCACCCAGTCTAAACAGAGCACAGGGAATAAAAGGCCGTTTCATTCTGGAGTCGGGACGCCCAGTGCTACGACCTTTGCCCCAAGAGTTTGATTTTCAGCTAAACTCCTTTGTAGGCTTTCTAGCCGCCGAGGGTTGGGAACATGGAATGTGGGAAAATTTTACTTGAGGGCAACACTGCTTTCTAGGACTCGGTCCAAGGCATTTACGATGAATGTTGAATAGGGCCTTTATAATGAAGTTTCACTGAGAGCCGCTGGACTGCATCAGACCCTCGCGTCTCCACCGTGGTACGGAGCACTGGCAACATGTTCTGGCTGGACTGCACATCACAGAACAGGCTCTCCGTCCTGCAGAACCGGGAGACTACCACGGTGTGTTCCAAGGCAGTATTTGTACCCAACAATGTCTCCTCGTGTATCTCAATGTCTCCCACAATCTCGCGCAAGAAGAAACCAGGAGAGGATTTCAAAAGTGCATAGCAAAGACAGAATTTAAAGAGAAGTTTATTTTGGTGTGAAAGCTTTTTGAAATTCATGCATTTTTTTCCCCTCATAGCATGCATGCACCGTGAACTTTCCCAAGGACACTTATAGATCATGAAGTTAAAATTTTGTTTTTTAAAAAGCTATTTATCTGAGAAAGAGAGCAAGAGCGAGACCAAGTGAGCGAGCATGCTTCTTTCCACTGGTTCACTCCCCAGATGACCATGACACACCCAGGCCAGGCACGGCACCAAAGCCAGCATCCAGGAACCCAATCTGAATCTCCTGTGTGGGTGACAGGAACCAAACAGGCTTGAGCCATCACTGCCGCCTCCCAGGGTCTGCGTTAGCAGGTGGAAGATGGAGCCAGGAGTCAGAGCCAGCAATCCAACCCAGGTATTCTGATGTGGGACCCCGGCAACAACCTGCGTGTTAACTGGTAGCTCAGACACACAACCCAGGGCAGCTTTTTAAAACATAAACTCTCATCCTGGGATGAGCAGTCTTAAACCAGGCGTCCGATGTTTCTGAGTCCTGCTTACTCAGAAATTAAAGTGTAGCTAAGAGCATCTCGCTCAAAGCTTAGAGGGACATACTGCAGGACTTTAATAAACATCTGGGATACAGGCTGTCATTCCTTGTGAAATGTCCATGATCCCAGCTCAAATGGTTCCGCACTCACTCGTCTGCTCGCTCACTTCCCGTTCTAAGCTTGGGCCCCTTGAGGGACGAGGGACAGGGACAGGGTATGGCTCATTTCCCCCCAAATCCACAGAATCCAGCAGAATCACTGATATACAGACTTTCAGCAGGTTAAATGGATAGATTTTAAAATATTGCATATATCTCAGGGCTGACACTATGGTGCAGCAGGTTAAACCTCTGCCTGCAGTGCCTGCATCCCATATGAGCACTGGTTCGAGTCCTGCTGCTCCTCTTCTGATCCAGCTCTCTGCTATGGCCTGGGGAAGCAGAAGAAAATGGTGCAAGTCCTTGGGCCCCTGCACCCACATGTAAACCCCAAAGAAACTCCTGGCTCCTGGCTTCGGACTAGTCCAGCTCCAGCCATTGCAGCCATTGGGGGAGTGAACCAGTAGATGGTTCTGCCCCTCCCTCTGCCTATAACTCTACCTCTCAAATAAATGATTAAAATCTTTTTTAAAAAGGTCTTTAAAAATATTACATATATTTCTATGCAATTTTTATAGCTATTTACAGGACAAAAAAAAAGTCCCTTTCTTCCAATAGTGAGAAGCTAGTATGCAACACTGGACACTCAGATTTCAAATGTTCTTATTCCGCGTTTTATCCTCTATACCCTTTGCTACTTCACACCTCTCCCCCAAAGTCCACGGGGCCATGAGCCCCTCAGTGATATTAGCCAGGGGTCCTGCTGAGCAGTAACAGGGCACCGCTCCATGCTCACGCCCACCCCGATGGGCTCCTACGCACTCTAACTCCGGTAAGCGGGACGGCAGCCAAAGCTACTAATTCAGCAAACTCAGGGCAGTCTTAATCCTGACAACGTGAATGCGTGTTAAGGACCAGGGGGACAAGGCTGCTTTGGTTGCGGAAACGGCACTGTTTGCAGAGCCAGGAGACGGAAGACTTAATTCTCACTTCGCGAGCTGGGCGACTGCAAGCAGGTCATCGGATAACTCCCAACTTTTTCTCATATACCCTGAGTAACAGAGACAATGGCATCCACCCCCAAATGCTGCAACGCACATGAGAGGCGGCGCAGGGTCTTACGAAACGCCATCACTAGCGTTGCACGTGGAGCAGCTGAGGATCTGCGACTCCCAGAACACAGCGCCTCTCTGCCTCCAGGAGTGTGGGAGTGTGGCATTCATTTCAGACCCACCCGGCACGACGAGAACGTAGCGAACCGAGGTGCAAGCCAGTGGAGGATGGCGCAGCGCCAGCCATAGCAGCCATTTGGGGGGTGAACCAATGGAAGGAAGACCTTTCTCTAACTCTGCTGTCAAAAAAAAAAAAAAAAAAAATATATATATATATATATATATATATATATATATATATATATATATATATATATATACAAGGCATGGGATGAGGGCATCCAAGATGGCAGTTGGACCATGCACCAAACGCCCGCGCTATTCCACCCCTGCCTCCCACCAAGATAACCTAAGCACTGTACATCTGTGTATTACTTCCCGAATCCCAAGCAATTAAAACCTGCTGACTTCAAAAATAAAAGAGGAAGTACTATGTAGAATTACTTTAAGAAAACCAGCTCTGAGGTACAGGTTACACAAACTAATGGTGAGTATATAAACCAAGGAGTTCTAATGAATGGATAGTCACATACCCATCACCACAATCACCCCTAAAGTCTTTTTTTTTTTTTTTTTTTTTTTTGACAGGCAGAGTTAGACAGTGAGAGAGAGAGACAGAGAGAAAGGTCTTCCTTCTGTTGATTCATCCCCCAAATGGCCGCTACGGCTGGCACGCTGCACCGATCCGAAGCCAGGAGCTAGGTGCTTCCTCCTGGTCTCCCATGCGGGTGCAGGACCCAAGCACTTGGGCCATCCTCCACTGCCTTCCTGGGCCACAGCAGAGAGCTGGACTGGAAGAGGAGTAACCGGGACAGAATCCAGCACCTCAACCGGGACTAGAACCGGGGTACCGGCGCGGCAGGTGGAGGATTAGCCCAGTGAGCTGTGGCGCTGGCCCCCAAAAGCCCTCTTTTGTCTGCTTTTAATGACTTCCTTCTCCTCCGCTGTAGCCACTGGCAAACACTGTTCTGCTTGGACCTTACGTTTTCCCTAGAGTTCCGTTTATTTCCATGCCCGGCCGCAGAGTGTGTGGGCTCCAAGGGCCGCTTCTCCCCAGCAGGGGTCCCCGCTGGCCTCTCACTGCAGGCATCGCCAGTGTCTCTGTGGTCTTGGTCTGCGTCTCCTTGGGGACCAGCTCCCATCCACCCCGCTTCCATCCTTTTGGAAGAGGGCCTACCCCAACCCTTTGCCGCCTCAAATTCTTGGCCTATTTCCAAGACGGGTCGTTGGTCTGCGCACGAGGTATGAGAGCCGTTTATTATCTGCACAGGAGACTTCTACCAGGTGCAGGCTTTGCAAACGTTCTCCCCTCTTTGGCATCGATGCCCCCAGTTTCTGAGTCACCCTGGAACTCTCTCACCTACGCCCAGCACTCCTGGCTTTGTGTTATGAACAAATTCCAGAATCGCACTTCCCGCTGCCCCAGGGCCACCTGCCTGACCCCTCAGCTCTCACTGGGACTAATTACTGCACCACGTCCGTCTCCACCATGAACACAGGAGCCTGCCCGATCCTGTCAAATACTCCGTCAGACCGTGTCACTTCCCCTCACCAAGTCAGAAGCTACGGTCACAGCGAAGGTTTGCCTGCGATTCTTTTGGAGATCATACTTGACCATGCAGTATCGAACAATCTTTTCCCTCAGTAAAACACAAAGGACTTTCAGTATGGCCAGTGCTAATAGGTAAAACTTTCAATTCCCACATCTCTCTCCACTCACCGAGATCATCAGTTGCCCAGGAAGGGGGAATTTCAGTGGCTATACTGGGAAGGGAGGGGTGGAGAGGTTCATTTTGAGGAAGCAGGGGTAGACACGTGGTGTTCTCTTATCGCCACAGTGTCACGTGAGGACCCCCGGAGACCAGGGAAAGAGACAGTGAGAGTGAAGGCTTTGTGGATTACTGCAGCATGTTTGTCTTTGGTTTTTCTATTTGTTACTTTTGTCAAGTAAGTAACTTCTAGACTCTGGATTAACAACAACGACAAAGTTTCAATTCCACTTGGCACTTACATCTCAGCCACTTCATGGGAAACATGCCAACGACCCCCCGGGGGCCCAGCTTTCAAAGCACACTCATCTTGTGGGCGAACTCTATGCTCAGATGAAATCCCGCAGTCAGCATCCCTTCGTGGTTCAAAGTTCTGTTAGCTGGGAGAGGAGGGTGTCAGACCAGGAACAATGGCAGGCAATCTCTCCCTGTCCCTCTTGGGCTGACCCTCTGGGTTCATGAGATCACTAGTTGTGCAGCTGTAAATGTACTGATGTGGTCTGTTGGAGGTCATCACCAGTGCGCTGTCGGTTATCACTGACATGTTGTCACTGCCGCTCTAACCTCTTTAATCTAGTTCAGGACCAAGCTGATCACTCTCTTCTCAAAAATTCACTTATTTCATTTCACTTGAAAGGCAGAGAGAGAGAGAGATCAATCCTATCTGTTGCTTTGCTCTCCAAATGCCTACAACAACTGGAAGTGGATTGGACCAGGGGCTCAGAACTCCATCTGGGTCTTCCACGTGGGTGGGTGGCAGGGACCCAAGCACTTGAGTCATCACCTGCTGCATACCTGGGTGTGCATTAGCAGGCAGCTGGAACTGGGAGTGGAGCCAAGAGTCAAACCAGGCGCTTGATAAGGGGTACTGATATCCCAAGTGACATGTTAACTGCTGCCCCCAACGACAGCCTCAAGGCTGCCAACTCTTCATGCCCAGAGAACTGGCTGAGCAACACCCCACTATGATCATGACCACAAGGAGGTCAGAATCGAGCCTGGCATAATGCCATTTGTTTGAATGCTTACGAAATGACCCGCCAGTGTGGCCATTTGGGGAGTGGACCAGCGGATGAAAGACATCTCTATCTCCCGCTCTTACTCCTCCTTTCAAATAAAAAAAAATTACTTATTTAAGATTTATTTATTTAATTTGAAAGGTGGAGTTACACAGAGGGAGAGGCAGACACACACACAGAGAGAAAGAGAGAGAGAGAGAGAAAGAGAGAGAGGGGTCTTCCATCCACTGGTTCCTTCCCCAATTGGCCGCAACAGCTGGAGCTGGGCCAGTCCAAAGCCAGGAGCTTCTTTGGGGCCTCCCACGTGGCTACAGGGGCCCAAACACTTGGGCCATCTCCCACTGCTTTCTCAGGGCATCAACAGAGAGCTGAATCAGAACTGGAACCACCAGGACTCGAACCAGTACCCATACGGGATGCCGGTGCCACAGGCAGCAGCTTAACCCACCAAGCCACAGTGCCAATGCCTAAATACATTTCTAAAAGAAAACAAACCCTCCTGCAGTTGGCTTCCACCGCCCTCGAGGTGAGGTTACAACGGCACAGGCCCCTGAGCAAGGAGCCAGGGTCAATGTTCACACCACATCCTGTGTTGGTTGTCTCACTCGGCCACTCATCCTGACTCAGAGGCGTTTGAACTGTACTTTCCTCTTCATTCCCAAGGTCTTTCCAAGGTCACCAGCAGGTTGCATCTCGCTAATCCTGGGGGCCAGGCTTCACTCGGGTTCACTTGGCTCCCAGGAAGTGGCCCCTGGCTGGTCTCCTCAGCCTCCTGTACCAGTTTCTTCTTGCCTGCCCACTATGGAAACCTTGGGAGGTGATGCGCCAAGCTCTGGTCTCAGAGTTCCTCTCCAACCGTGCTCACTCCCTGGGCCGCCCGCTCTGTATCATGGCTCTCAGTCCCTCCTGGACGCCCATCACTCTTTTTGACAGGTAGAGTTATAGACAGTGAGAGAGACAGAAAGATCTTCCTTCTGTTGGTTCACCCCTCACATGGCCACTACGGCCGGAGCTACACCCATCCGAAGGCAGGAGCCAGGTGCTTCTCCTGGTCTCCCATGGGGTGCAGGGCCCAAGCACTTGGGCCATTCTCCACTGCACTCCCTGGCCACAGCAGAGAGCTGGCCTGGAAGAGGAGCAACCGGGACAGAATCTGGTGCCCCGACCGGGACTAGAACCTGGTGCCCATACCTTCTGCAGGAGGAAGATTAACCAAGTGACCCATGCGCCGGCCCCGCCCATCACCCTTAAACTGACAATTCATCTTCGTCCTCTCCCCTGAACTCCAGCCTGGGCCATGCAAGTTCATCCTCTCCAGATGTCTAAGATCCAGACTCCCGGCTTCTTCTAAACCTTTTTCTTTAATGCCACGTATATTTGTATTTATGAGACAGAGAGGCAGGTAGCTAGATGGACGGATAGACAGAAAGGTAGACAGAGCTGCCATCAGCGGGTACACTCCCCAAAATGCCTGCATCAATCAAGGCGGGGCCAAGGTTGAAACTGGGAGCTGGGTCTCCGAGCAGGTCTCCAGCCCAGGTCTCCCACGTGGGTGGCGGGAACCCAAGGCCTTGAACCATCGTGACAGCCACCCAGGCTCCACCTCAGCTGGAGCTGGATATCAGACACAGACACCCCGATACAGGGTGCTCCCATTTCCCCATTTTAGCAACTGTAACTCGGTTCATACTCCGGCCCCAGCCCTTCGAGCCGTGGCGCCGGCCGCCAGCACCCAAGTCATCTGCAAACGTGAGATAGGCACAGAATCCGAATGCTTCCCACGAGCTCCCCAGCCAGCATCCTGGAGCAAAGCATCACTGTCTCCCCCCCCCCCCCCGCCCAGTTACTGCTCCTCTGACCTTAGCTCCATCTGGGTCTCCCACATGGGTGCAGGGGCCCAAGCACTTGGGCCATCTTCTGCTGCCTTCCCACGACATAGCAGGGAGCTGGATGGGAAGTGGAGCAGCTGGGACTCAGAACTGGGGCCCATATGGGATGGCAGCATCATAGACAGCAGCCACACCTCCTGTGCCACAGCACCAGCCCTTCTGTTTTTTGTATTTAAGATTTATTTATTTATTTGAAAGACAGAGTTACAGAGAGGCAGAGAGAGAGGTCTTCTATCTGATGGTTCATTCCCCAGATGGCCACAACAGCCAGAGCTGAGCCAATGGGAAGCCAGGAGCTTCTTCCGGGTCTCCCACACAGGTGCAGGGGTCCAAGGACTTGGGCCATCTTCTACTGCTTTCCCAGGTCACAGCAGAGAGCTGGATAGGAAGTGGAGCAGCCGGGACTAGAACTGGAGCCCACATGGGATGCCTGCAATACAGGCAGTGGCTTTATCTGCTTCACCACGGCGCCAGCCCATGGTCTATTTTTTTTTTTTTTTTTTTTTGACAGAGTGGACAGTGAGAGAGAGAGACAGAGAGACAGGTCTTCCTTTGCCGTTGGTTCACTCTCCAATGGCTGCTGTGGCCGGTGGGCTGCTGCCGGCACACGGCGCTGATCCGACAGCAGGAGCCAGGTGCTTCTCCTGGTCTCCCATGGGGTGCAGGGCCCAAGGACTTGGGCCATCCTCCACTGCATTCCCGGGCTACAGCAGAGAGCTGGCCTGGAAGAGGGGCAACTGGGACAGAATCCGGCGCCCCGACCAGGACTAGAACCCTGTGTGCCGGCGCCACAAGGCGAAGGATTAGCCTAGTGAGCAGCGGCGCCAGCCATGGTCTATTTTTAAATAGAGAAACCCATCTCTCTCCCGGGAAGTCTCTGCAGGCCCCCTCGCTGTGACACAGGGACACTTATTAAGAGCGAGTGAGGCTGGGACAGTGAGCACTGGCACCGCATCCTCAGTGGCAGGCGCAGGGATGGTTCATGGCGGGAAGCGAGAGCAGCGGCTACAGCACACACTATGTGATGCAGGACACCTCTCTTCTCTTCCCGTCTCCTCCGATTCTGGCCCAGGGCCTTGCTGTGGCTTCAGGGTGAGCCGTGTCTTACTCCGTCTCCACGGACTGTTAAACGTGGTATTCTGAAGTTTTCTTCCGTTCCCGTGGTCTTGGGCTTCCTTTCCCATGCTTTTGCATGCCTGCCTCTGCCCTGTTCGTGTGGTGTTGCTGTCGCTGAGTGTCCTCCTCTGCATCCTCTCATCTTTCAACGCGAGACACCATGAGGACATACTGGGAAAACAGCACAAATCCACGACCCCCCCCGGGGGCCCAGCTTTCAAAGCACACTCATCCTGTGGGCGAACTCTATGCTCAGATGAAATCCCGCAGTCAGCATCCCTTCGTGGTTCAAAGTTCTGTTAGCTGGGAGAGGAGGGTGTCAGACCAGGAACAATGGCAGGCAATCTCTCCCTGTCCCTCTTGGGCTGACCCTCTGGGTTCATGAGATCACTAGTTGTGCAGCTGTAAATGTACTGATGTGGTCTGTTGGAGGTCATCACCAGATGCTGTCGGTTATCACTGACATGTTGTCACTGCCGCTCTAACCTCTTTAACCTAGTTCAGGACCAAGCTGATCACTCTCTTCTCAAAAATTCACTTATTTCATTTCACTTGAAAGGCAGAGAGAGAGAGAGAGAGAGAGAGAGAGATCAATCCTATCTGTTGTTTTGCTCTCCAAATGCCTACAACAACTGGAAGTGGATTGGACCAGGGGCTCAGAACTCCATCTGGGTCTTCCACGTGGGTGGGTGGCAGGGACCCAAGCACTTGAGTCATCACCTGCTGCATACCTGGGTGTGCATTAGCAGGCAGCTGGAACTGGGAGTGGAGCCAAGAGTCAAACCAGGCGCTTGATAAGGGGTACTGATATCCCAAGTGACATGTTAATTGCTGCCCCCAACGACAGCCTCAAGGCTGCCAACTCTTCATGCCCAGAGAACTGGCTGAGCAACACCCCACTATGATCATGACCACAAGGAGGTCAGAATCGAGCCTGGCATAATGCCATTTGTTTGAATGCTTACGAAATGACCCGCCATTGTGGCCATTTGGGGAGTGGACCAGCAGATGAAAGACATCTCTATCTCCCGCTCTTACTCCTCCTTTCAAATAAAAATAATTACTTATTTAAGATTTATTTATTTAATTTGAAAGGTGGAGTTACACAGAGGGAGAGGCGGACACACACACACAGAGAAAGAGAGAGAGAGAGAGAAAGAGAGAGAGAGGTCTTCCATCCACTGGTCCCTTCCCCAATTGGCCGCAACAGCTGCAGCTGGGCCAGTCCAAAGCCAGGAGCTTCTTTGGGGCCTCCCACATGGCTGCAGGGGCCCAAACACTTGGGCCATCTCCCACTGCTTTCTCAGGGCATCAACAGAGAGCTGAATCAGAAGTGGAACGACCAGGACTCGAACCAGTACCCATACGGGATGCCGGTACCACAGGCAGCAGCTTAACCCACCAAGCCACAGTGCCAGTGCCTAAATACATTTCTAAAAGAAAACAAACCCTCCTGCAGTTGGCTTCCACCGCCCTCGAGGTGAGGTTACAACGGCACAGGCCCCTGAGCAAGGAGCCAGGGTCAATGTTCACACCACATCCTGTGTTGGTTGTCTCACTCGGCCACTCATCCTGACTCAGAGGCGTTTGAACTGTACTTTCCTCTTCATTCCCAAGGCCTTTCCAAGGTCACCAGCAGGTTGCATCTCGCTAATCCTGGGGGCCAGGCTTCACCCGGGTTCACTTGGCTCCCAGGAAGTGGCCCCTGGCTGGTCTCCTCAGCCTCCTGTACCAGTTTCTTCTTGCCTGCCCACTATGGAAACCTTGGGAGGTGATGTGCCAAGCTCTGGTCTCAGGGTTCCTCTCCAACCGTGCTCACTCCCTGGGCCGCCCGCTCTGTATCATGGTTCTCAGTCCCTCCTGGACGCCCATCACTCTTTTTGACAGGTAGAGTTATAGACAGTGAGAGAGACAGAAAGATCTTCCTTCTGTTGGTTCACCCCTCACATGGCCACTACGGCCGGAGCTACACCCATCCGAAGGCAGGAGCCAGGTGCTTCCTCCCGGTCTCCTATATGTGTGCAGGGCCCAAGCACTTGGGCCATCCTCCACTGCACTCCCTGGCCACAGCAGAGAGCTGGCCTGGAAGAGGAGCAACAGGGACAGAATCTGGCGCCCCGACCGGGACTAGAACCTGGTGCCCATACCTTCTGCAGGAGGAAGATTAACCAAGTGACCCATGCGCCGGCCCCGCCCATCACCCTTAAACTGACAATTCATCTTCGTCCTCTCCCCTGAACTCCAGCCTGGGCCATGCAAGTTCATCCTCTCCGGATGTCTAAGATCCAGACTCCCGGCTTCTTCTAAACCTTTTTCTTTAATGCCACGTATATTTGTATTTATGAGACAGAGAGGCAGGTAGCTAGATGGACGGATAGACAGAAAGGTAG
Source organism: Oryctolagus cuniculus (assembly GCF_964237555.1). Lineage (NCBI taxonomy): Eukaryota > Metazoa > Chordata > Mammalia > Lagomorpha > Leporidae > Oryctolagus > Oryctolagus cuniculus. The sequence continues at coordinate 104,758,009 of NC_091444.1, read as the reverse complement.
ACAGAGCTGCCATCAGCGGGTACACTCCACAAAATGCCTGCATCAATCAAGGCGGGGCCAAGGTTGAAACTGGGAGCTGGGTCTCCGAGCAGGTCTCCAGCCCAGGTCTCCCACGTGGGTGGCGGGAACCCAAGGCCTTGAACCATCGTGACAGCCACCCAGGCTCCACCTCAGCGGGAGCTGGATATCAGACACAGACACCCCGATACAGGGTGCTCCCTCGGTTCATACTCCGGCCCCAGCCCTTCGAGCCGTGGCGCCGGCCGCCAGCACCCAAGTCATCTGCAAACGTGAGATAGGCACAGAATCCGAATGCTTCCCACGAGCTCCCCAGCCAGCATCCTGGCGCAAAGCATCACTGTCTCCCCCACCCCACCCCCCAGTTACTGCTCCTCTGACCTTAGCTCCATCTGGGTCTCCCACATGGGTGCAGGGGCCCAAGCACTTGGGCCATCCTCTGCTGCCTTCCCAGGACATAGCAGGGAGCTGGATGAGAAGTGGAGCAGCTGGGACTCAGAACTGGGGCCCATATGGGATGGCAACATCACAGACAGCAGCCACACCTCCTGTGCCACAGCACCAGCCCTCCTGTTTTTTGTATTTAAGATTTATTTATTTATTTGAAAGACAGAGTTACAGAGAGGCAGAGAGAGAGGTCTTCTATCCGCTGGTTCACTCCCCAGATGGCCACAACGGCCGGAGCTGAGCTGATGGGAAGCCAGGAGCTTCTTCCGGGTCTCCCACACAGGTGCAGGGGTCCAAGGACTTGGGCCATCTTCTACTGCTTTCCCAGGCCACAGCAGAGAGCTGGATTGGAAATGGAGAGCCAGGACTAGAACTGGAGCCCACATGGGATGCCTGCACTACAGGCAGCAGCTTAACCCGCTTCACCACGGCGCCGGCCCATGGTCTATTTTTAAATAGAGAAACCCATCTCTCTCCCGGGAAGTCTCTGCAGGCCCCCTCGCTGTGACATAGGGGCACTTATTAAGTACGAGGGAGGCTGGGACAGTGAGCGCTGGGACCACATCCTCAGTGGCAGACGCAGGGATGGTTCATGGCGGGAAGCGAGAGCGGCAGCTTCAACACACACTATGTGATGCAGGGCACCTCTCTTCTCTTCCCGTCTCCTCCGATTCCGGCCAAGGGCCTTGCTGTGGCTTCAGGGTGAACCGTGTCTTACTCCATCTCCACGGACTGTTAAATGTGGTATTCTGAAGTTTTCTTCCGTTCCCGTGTTCTTGGGCTTCCCTTCCTATGCTTTTCCATGCCTGCTTCTGCCCTGTTCGTGTGGTGTTGCTGTCGCCGAGTGTCCTCCTCTGCATCTTCTCACCTTTCAATGCAAGACACCACAAGGGCATACTGGGAAAATGGCACGAATCCTCAACAGGGACCGCCGGCAGGCTCTGCAGGGAGAGGTGTCCTTCCCAGTGGGGATTCCCAAACACAGTAGAGGGAGACTCTCAGGACCCCACTGATGGAGGGGGTGATGTTACTGTAGCTAAGGAAGGCGCAGATGCTTCCAGAATCTTCTAGAGTTGATAGCTGTGTCTCTGGCACCCCTTTGGTGCCTCTTGAAGATCAATCTCCAGTGTCCTGCAACACTGGAAGAGGAGGGGGAGGCAACAGAAGTGGGAGCCGGGAGTGGAGTGTGCACATGAGGACATCACCTGCTGTTCCCGATGACACTGCCAGTGTGCAGAGTCGCAAGGCTCTTGCCACTGGGTCTGCTCCCTGTCTCTTGTTCAGTCTGTCATTTGAGCAGGGCATGCGAATCGAATACATTCGGGCAGGCTGTCATCTTTACACACGCAGGCCAGGGCTTAGTGGTGACCTGCATTCAGATCCCTCTGGATCCCTGTCGACCTCGAAAGCTCCTGTGGCCGTGGGGCCTCGTTCTAGAGGGCAGGGTGGGGCAGTGATGCATTTCACAGCCCGGGATCCTTCCTGGTCAGTTCTGTGACATCAGGACAGGTTCTGGAACTCTCTGGAACCCACCTTCCTCCCACACTTCACCTAAACCATCATGCTGTCAGACACCAAGGAATTGGTGTCTGCTACAATGCTTACTTTCACACAGCAGTCGACAAATCAATGTTAGTATTATTCTTCTGGATAAACTTAACTCAACCTTTAAAAAATTTTTACTTAATTGAAAGGCAGAGAGAGAGAGATGGACAGAGACACACAGACAGACAGAAAGGGGTAACTTCCATCCAGCGGTTCACTCCCCCAGAAGCCCAGGACAGCCAGGGCTGCACCAGACCTAGGCTCAGTCCTCATCTTCCACATGCGTGGCAGGCACCCATCACCTGCTGTCTTGCAGGGAGTGCAGCAGTAGGAAGCTGGAGTCAGAGGCTGGGGCAGGATTTGAACCAGGAACTCTGATACGGGGTGCAGGAGTGCCAAACACCCACCCGAAACCCAGCTTTTTTTTTTTTTTTTTTTTTTTTTAACAGGCAGAGTGGACAGTGAGAGAGAGAGAGACAGAGAGAAAGGTCTTTCTTTGCCGTTGGTTCACCCTCCAATGGCCGCCACAGCCAGCGCACCACGCTGATCCGAAGGCAGGAGCCAGGTACTTCTCCTGGTCTCCCATGGGGTGCAGGGCCCAAGCACTTGGGCCATCCTCCACTGCACTCCCAGGCCACAGCAGAGAGCTGGCCTGGAAGAGGGGCAACTGGGACAGAATCCGGCACCCCAACCGGGACTAGAACCGGGTGTGCCGGTGCCGCAAGGCAGAGGATTAGCCTGTTGAGCCACGGCGCCAGCCCCAAACCCAGCTTTAAAAGACCTGTGCCTGCTGCTCTTATTCTGGAAAGACAGCTGAAGCAGTCTTAAGTATAACGTGTCCTGGTAGACAAATTCTGCATATAAAGCGTAGTGCAACACTATCACAGAGAAAAATGACTGTCCCTGGCAAAGTCCACATGAATCCATCCATCCATATGATGTATGTTTACATTTATCCAATAAGAGAGACAAATATTAAATTATGTAATAGTTTTCTAAGATAAAATACATTCACCAACCTTCTACCATTACTAAATTTTAATTCTTAGAAGAACACTCCCTAAAAAGCATCTAGAATGTTATTCTGGTTTTTTTAAACAGGGCCAAACTGATACACACTAAGTAAATTTTGCTTTAAATACAGAAATAAAACTAGGTCATGATCTTTCCTGCCTGCAACACATCAGTTACAAGTGACTCAAAGAATTACAACAATAAAGGCGAAATTAATTCCGTCTGAGTGATCTGGGCTGGGAACTGGCTGTGTTTAGAATCTGTTTTCCGGGGTTGATGCTGCAAAGCCAGCATCCCATATGCGCACGGGATCAAGTCCCGGCTGCTCCACTTCTGTTCCAGCGCCCTGCTAATGATCTGGGAAAGCAGCAGGTGATGGCCCACGTGCTTGGGCCCCTGCCACCCACATGGGAGACCTGGATGGAGTTTCTGGCTCCTGGCTTCAGCTTGGCCCAGCCCCAGCTGTTGCAGGCTTTCGAGGAGTGAACCAGCAAATGGAAAACCTAGGTCTCTACAACTCTGCCTTTCAAGTAAATTTGAAAAAATAAATAAACCTGTTTTCACCTTAGCTGGAGGAAGAGGGGATGCATCCCACATTTTTTTTTTTTTTTTTTTTTGACAGAGTGGACAGTGAGAGAGAGAGACAGAGAGAAAGGTCTTCCTTTTCCGTTGGTTCACCCTCCAATGGCCAGTGCACCATGCTGATTCGAAGCCAGGAGCCAGGTGCTTCTCCTGGTCTCCCATGCAGGTGCAGGGCCCAAGTACCTGCGCCATCCTCCACTGCACTCCCAGGCCACAGCAGAGAGCTGGCCTGGAAGAGGGGCAACTGGGACAGAATCCGGCGCCCCAACCGGGACTAGAACCAGGTGTGCCGGTGCCGCAGGCAGAGGACTAGCCTAGTGAACCACGGCGCCAGCCCCACGTTTTCATTTCTTAGTGCTCTGACTTGGGAGGTGTGGCTGGTCTTGGGTCTCCCTTCCCGCTGCCTGCCACTACCCGGAGGGGGCTCGCCACACCGCACACACGCAGGTGTGGGGGGCACCAGCAGGCATCCTGCGGTTCCTGCAGGGACCCCCGGGCCACAGAGAGGAAGGGAGAAAGGGGCAGCTCTGGACTCTGGGGTCGCACGGCCACCCACACTTCCCCCACCTGCAACACCGTCAGCCAAGGCCTTGCTGAGTCACAGCGACCCAGCCTGTGTGACCGCAGGCCCGCCCTGCCACTGGGGTCTGGGTCCTGGACACACTGCTCCGCCCTTGTGCTCAGGGCAGTCATCCTGCTTCTACGGCACTGGTGTCTAATCTGCCAATGTCTGTTTCAATACCATTCCTATTCCCTAGGGGGGACATGGTTTCCCAAACCTATCCTCCAACTAAATACCAAAGTGGTCAATGGAAAATTAAGTCGTTCTTATCCTCAAATGCTACAGATCCCAAGCCTTTTAATATATGCCGAAATTACCTATTAATAATAACATTGTGTGTGTTTAAGATTTATATATTCTTTTAAGATTTACTTATTTGAAAGTCAAAGTTACAGAGGGAAAGGGAAAGACAGAAAGAGATTGTCTGTTTGCTGGTTCACTCCCCAGCTGGCCACAACGGCCAGAATTGGGACAAGCTGAAGCCAGGAGCTTCTTCTGGGTCTCCCATGTGGGTGCAGGGGCCCAAGGACTTGGGCCATCTTCTTTGCTTTCCCAGGCCATAGAGAGTGCTGATCAGAAGTGGAGCAGCTGGGACTTGATCTTGTGCCCATAAGGGATGCTGGCATTGCAGGTGGCAGCTTTACCTGATAGGCCACAAAGCTGGCTCTAATAATATCGGTTTTCTTTTTAATTTTTTTATTTGTATTTTATCTACAAGAGAAGATTTTCTCCTTGCTGGATCACTCCCCAAATGCCTGTAACAGCCGAGGACTGTGCCAGGCTGAAGCAGGAGCCAAGTACTCAACCAAGGTCTCCCTTGTGGGTGGGAGGAGCCCACGTCCTTGAGCTATCGCCCCTGCCTCCCTCCCAAGGTGAGCCGGAAGGCAGAGCCAAGGGTTCCAAGGGGCGTGCTCGCCACTGTGCCAAACGCCCATCACCCGTGTCGTTTTCCACTCTGCGTTTTCCATGTACTTTCTGAAGATCCCTCATCTGGCAGGCTGAAGTCTCCATGGGAGCAGGGTGCTTTCCGACGATGACACGGAGGCAGTGCAGATACACAAAATGCCCCGGGGGTACCCTCGGTCATCTGGCACAGCCTACGTCCACACCAACGAGTCAGGCCCTGCACCTAGGCTCCACAGCCTTCTCTCCGAACAACAAAGCCCCACGTCCATCCGCCTCACCTACTGGGACCTCACGGGCTGCACCAGACCTGAGATGGACGGGTGCTCTGGGGTACCGCTGGCTGGGCAGGAAGCCCCATGCTGGGTCTGGAGCCTTCCACGTGGGCGGTGGCCCCATCTGCCTTGTTCTCAGATCCAGTGCCCAGGACATGCCGTGCTCTGTGTTTGGGCCTCGCGCTGTTTCCTGTGCCCAGGTCCCTTCCTGGGAGGCGACCCCGCACCCCCAAAGCCCTGGGGAGCCTCCTCCTCCCTGTGGCCACCTCCAGGGGGCTGTGGTCCTTTTCCTCCCTCTCAGCTCCAAGGGGCAGCTCTGGTGTTGATTCGAAGCCCTAGACCAACCTCCACAACCTGGCCGGCCAGGTGCCCCTGGGGACACACCCCTGGTATTGGCCTGGCCAAAGTCCTCACCTGAGAGAAGGAGCTCTAAGGAGCACCAACCAGAGAGGGGTCTCATGAGGATCAAAGGAATCGGTACCCGAGGAGGGCCTGGGGTGAGGCCGTCCCCAGACTAAACGTCAGCAGGAGCAGCCGAACCAGCTCACACATCTGGCTGCCTAGTGCCCGCAGCTCCGGGGGCTCGGGGCTTTGTCTGTCTGTCAGCTACCTGCCACACCTGCCACAGCCCAGTGAGCCCATTCCCTAACACGCCCCATCCCACGACGGGGTTTTGTTCCCTGTCCTGGGTTCAGGCTCAGGCTGCTGCAGTGTGCTAAGTCAGCACAGCTCACTGGCCAGCTGCTGCTCTCCCAACCCCCCACCCCCACCCCACCCTCAGGGGTCTCTCTGGGCTCCTCAATACCTTTGCAGGATTCTCTTATCTGCTCTGCAGGTGTTTGCTTTTCCTAAGGGAAGACAAATCCTAACAAATATCCCTATCCAAATGAAATTTGAATATAAATAAGGAGCGATAATGATAGATGTTGATACTAACATTATTATGCAACCAAAAGTTTTACTTGAAGGAATTCGAAATCCCCAAGGTAACTTGAGAGCAGCACTAGATGAGGTGTCGTTTGCTGCCAGTGAGGTTGCCTCTTGCAATCAAGGGGAAGCCAGCAGTCACAGATCTTAAGAACCAAAAGCAGTGTCAACACCCACTGTTTCCCTACGCATCGAGTACAAGGGAGGTTTCAAGTGTCTGTCCAGAGAAATGACCTGACAGTTTTCATAAACGCTCCTGATTGTTTTCAGGGATTATGTGGATTGATTCAAGCCGCCCCTGCCTATCCCCGATGTATTCTTTAGTAAATAACTCTCCCTTGGGAGTCTGCAGAAAACAATGTTCTGAGGATGTTACAAGTATTTTAGATACTAAGGTGAAAAACACCTACAGCCTCTGGACTGTGTCTTCCTCCCACTCCCACCCCCTGGCCCGCCAGATGTTACAGGACAAGATTTAAGACCAAAGGGTAAAGAGAGAGCGTGCTCTGTTCTATTTCAGCTATTCAAATTCCTGGTCTGGAGGTTCATGCTGGGACGCACACATTCTGTGTTAGAATTAGCAGAGCGCGGGTCCTGGCTCCAGTCCTGATTCCAGCTCCTTGTCAGTGAGCTCCCTGGCAGGCAGCAGGTGCCGGCTCAAATCCCTGAGTCCCTGCCATCCCCACCAGAGCCCTGGACGGAGTTCCTGGCTTCCGGGTTTGGCCTGGCACAGCCTCAGATTTGGGGGCTTTGGGGAGAGAACCAGCAGATAGGAGTTCCCTGTCTTCCTTCCTCCCTCACAAATATATCAAGTTTAAAAATAAAAAAAAAAATTAAAAAAAAAAAAACCTCTCGCCAATGATGTTGCTAAAATATTCCAGTACTAAGTTGTACATTTTTTCCTGTCTCAAATGATCAGGATGAATCTTAGAACTCAAGTCACTGGGGCCAGTGCTGTGGCGTAGTGGGTAAGCTGCTGCCTGCAGTGCCAGCATCTCATTTGGGCACTGGTGTGAGTCCCAGCAGCTCCACGTCCGATCCAGCTTTCTGCTGTGGCCTGGGAAAGCAGTAGAAGATGGCCCAAGTCCTTGGGACCTGCACCCATGTGGGAGCCCGGGAAGAAGCTCCTGGCTTTGGATCAGGACATCTCTGGCCATTGTGGCCATCTGGGGAGTGAACCATTGGATGGAAGATATCTCTCTCTCTCTCTCTGCCTCTCTGAAACTCTGCCTTTCAAATAAATTAAAAAAAAAAAAAAAAAAAAGAACTCAAGTCACACCATGGCTTAATTTTAAGCAAGTTTCCTTCCATATACAGTAACTGTGTACTTTATCATCTTAAGTTTAATGAAATGTGGGTTTACAATTTCTCTTGTCTCTCATCTCCCCTTCCTATTCTTCTTCCCTTCTAATTCCTTTAGCTTTTCTCTCTGTTCTCACTTAAAACACAGGGAGCTCTGTACGTGCAGGCTCCACATCCTAAGGCTCAGCCAACCTCAGACGGAGAGATCAGTAACAACGCTTTCTTCAATACCGAAGACGCACAGACCCTTTTCCTCGTCCTTCCCTAAGCAAGATAGTAGAACAGCATTTACATTGTATCGGGCACTGCAAGTAACTTAAGGATGATTTAACATATGCAGAGTATCTATGTAATATGCAAACACTATGGCTTTTCCCCCTCCAAGTATTTTATTTTGAAAGGCAGGGTAACTGACAGAGAGGGAGACAGAGAGACAAAGATCTTCCATCCGCTGGTTCACTCCCCAAACAGCCATAACAGCCGGGCCAAAGCCAGGAGTGAGGCGTTCCATCCCAATCCCTGACACGGGTGGCAGGGACCCAAGCACCTGGGCCATTTTTGCTGCCTTCCCAGGCCCGTTAGCAGGGAGCTGCATGGGAAGTGGAGCAACCGGGACTCGAACCCACACTCTGTATGGGATTCCAGTGTTGCAAGCTTGGCTTCACCTACTGCACCACAATGCAGCCCCTGACTGACTGCCATTTTAGACGAGGGCCTTGAGGGTCACAGATTTCAATACCTGGGAGGTACACGTCTTTGAGGAATGAGGAGGAAGAAGCTTGGACCTCATCTAGTGCCCTCTTAGAACTGGAGAGCGCTCTTCTTGACTAATAGAGAAATTGGAGTCTCTTTTTCTGCTCTCACCAAGGCCAAGGTGCTGAGGAAGGAGTTCCTGTCTCCAAGGAAGAAGAAAAAAAAAAAGGAGGCATTCAATAGAATGCCTGCAACACCAGCATCCCGTATGGGTGCCGGTTTGAGTCCTGGATGCACCACTCCCAATCCAGCTCCTTGCTAATGGCCCAGGAAAGATAGCAGAAGACCGGCCCTTGCCACCCACGCGGGAGACCCAGATGGAGTTCCAGGCCCCCGGCTTCTGTTGCAGCCGTTTGGGGAGTGAGCCAGCAGAAGACAGACAATCCCACCCCCTTACCTAATCTGTCTGTCTCCCCCTCTCTCTACAACTCTGCCTTTCAAATAAATAGATTTTGTAAAAAATTTTAAACTAAGAATGCTGACTCTGGCTTGCTGCATCCTGTCCCCGTTCTCACTAGCATCAACAATCAAGGCCTGATTAGCCCTTTGTTCTGAATTCCGGAACGAAAGAGCAAACCATGCTCTCCTAGCACCTCCCTCCCCTTGCACAGCTGGGCCACAGCCAGCCCTCAGCGCTCTGTCACTTCTGCAACACGGGCGCCAGCCTCCCCAGGGGCCCGCATCCCTCGTGTCCTGCTGTGGTCACACGTGGACGGCCCACGCTGACCCACACTGGAATTACTACTCAATACACAGCAGTATGGACTCCTACGCCACGGGGGACCACCTACGGCACCTGCCACCTGCTGGAAATGAAATCCCTCAACTAACAGAGACCTTCGCCGTGTCCAGGTTAGGTGACCAGATGGGTAGGAAACTATGAAATCAGCATAAGGCCCCCTGACCTGGCCTTCATCCGCATGTTGGACATGAATCAGTGAACTTATACATCAACATTTAGAAATAAAGAAAGGGGAAACCTCGGCAAACAAGACACCACCACCCCCCCCCACCCCTTACAAAAGGGCTGGCTGTCATGTCGCTTGGCGCTCTCCTCCACCTTCCCTCAAAGCCTCTAGTTTCTCCCCTGTGAGCCCTGGGGAACCTCTGTTCTGCTAAGGGCCCTTTGCATATTTGTGACATCATTTGCGGGCCATATGAAATGACCAACTTAACAATTAGCCTGCTGTCCATTTATGGAGTTTCGAGCCCCACCTTGGCGGGGGCAGGACAAATGGTTTCGCAGACCACATACAGTATGTGAGCAGGACAGCAGGAAGGTGCCCGCCCACGGACAGACACCCACGAGGCCCCCCTCCCCTGGAGAGAACTTCCTTCCTTCCTTCCTGCTTTTTTTTTTTTTTTTTTTTTTTTAAAGATTTAAGAGACAGAGATCTCCCATCCACTGGTTCGCTCCCCAGGTGGCCACAACGGCACCTGGCCAGGCCAAAGCCAAGAGCTTCATCCACACACGAAGCTTTCTCTTTCTACTTGTCTGTCTCAGACACATGCGCCAGAATCCCGCCATGTAAGAATTTAGCTACATGAGGCTCCACTGTTTGATGCCTTTCAGATGGGTCACACACCTATCTCGCCTGGGTGGAGGCTGCCAAGCATGCCTTGTAATGTTGCTTTGGGAACTCAGGCGAAGGGCTGGCCATCAGTCTTTGCACGAGGGTTACAGCCAGAATGCAGACTCATATCCACCCCTCCACTCCTGCTTCGGGAGGCCCAGGCTCAGACCCCCTCCCCATTTCCAACGTTTTCAGATGTTTGTAGCAGGAGGCTTTGGCGTTGACTATGCCATCAAATCGCCACAATCAAATTCTCTCTGTATGGGTTCAACCGTGCTAGCAAGGAGTTTCTGGAAGAGAAAATATTCTTTGCACGTGTAAGGGAGCAGGTGCTCAAGACTTATAGTGTATCTGTGGCTGACAGCTGCGCAGAAGCTAAGCCCCTCAGGGGAGCAAACTCCTAGGACAAATCACCAGTTTTGATTCTGTTAAATAAACACTGAATAGCTTCACAGATCTCTCAGATGTTATACATCTGTAAGGATAGCCGCTGGTGCACAGATGGGCTGTGGTTCACGTGGGAAGTTCTCTTCCACGCAACTTCCATGTTTTCTTAGGTAAGGTCATCATTCCTTAATGCAAAAGTATTGCATAAGGAGAACAATTATCTGTATGTACTTAGTATTTCTCCTACATGTATTTTAGGAGGAAAATGTCATCGACTCCTTTATAAATGTTAGCAATCATCAGTAGCTTATGGAACTGTAAAGCTTTGTGGAAAATCCTAGGAAATCCTGCGACATTCTTAGAAATGTTGATTGCTGGGGTCAGTGTTGTGGCGCAGAGGGTGAGCCACCACTGGCGACACCGGCATCCCATGGGAGCGCTGGTTCAAGTCCTGGCCACTTCACTTCTGATCCAGCTGTCTGGGAAGGGAGGAAGATGGCCCGAGTAGTGGGGTTGTCCCGCCCCCGTAGAGCTCTGGGCTGCTGGCTTCAGTCTGGCTCAGCCCAGCCACAGTACTAATGGAAGAGTGACCCAGCGGATTTGAGAGACAGCTCTGATTGCACTTCTATTTGTTGTCCGGGGACGCTGGGGTAAAGAATTAACCTGTCTGGACCTCTGTTTCTTATCAGTAGAAGAAAGAGAGCAATCGCCTGGCTAGGTTGCCATGAGATGTAGATGACATGAGTCATCTTGCAATAGAACTTGTGTCATCTTTTCTCCCCTCGAAAAGAAATTTTCCAGGCGTTACCAGGCAACAGGACAGGAAAGAACACAGCTGCCCAGTGCTCCCGCCCAGCACCGAGCCTGCAGGGCTGCCATCCCCCTTGCCAAGGCACCGCCGGGGCCGGGGAGCGGCCACTGCTGGTACGGAGATGTTCCTGAAATGAGCAAGCCCAAAGCCCTCGGAGGGAAGCAGGCCGGCCTGCTCCCCTGGCTGGGCCGTGTTTATGACGTCTGGCTTCTTTTATTGGTCTCTGCCCTCAGGAATGCGGCGAGGACTCATGTTTGTGAGAGGATGGTCAGCCCCAGCCTGGCGGGCCACAGCGCTGGATCTGTCTCTGGGCTGGGGACAGAGCTGCTCGCGCGGGCTCCAGACAGATTGTGGGCTCCCGTCCATTTACGAGGATGTTTAACGAGGGGAGGGGCATGGCTGGCCCTGGGCTGAGCGGGCAGGCTGCTGCGTGCAGCGTCCTCCAGGGAGGAGACAAGAGGAAGAACATTCTGGAAGAAGGGAGAGAGGAGACAGCAGGGCCATTTGATCCCAAAGGACTTATGGTGTGGGTAACAGCTGCGACAGGAGCGTGCGAAACTGGACGAAGGTGGTGAAGACTTAGTACTGACTGGTGCCTTCCTCCTCCATCAGAGCCCGGGGAGGGGGATGGCATCTGGCGTCTGGGGTAGCAGTGAAGGTCCAGCTTAGGACCTCGGCATCGCTTCTCAGGGTGTCTGGCTGGTTCCACTCCTAATTCAGGCTTTTTGCTAATGCACAGCAAGAGACGGCTCAAGTACTTAGGTCCCTGCCACCCATGCAGGAAACTGGGACCCAGTCCCTGGCTTCTGACTGTTGTGGGAATTTGGGGGAGTGAACCAGTGGATGGGAGCGCTCGCTCTCTCACTCATTCTCTCTCTCGTACTCTCTGCCTTTCAAATGAACAACAGTAACAAAGAACATTGCATAGGAACCCCAGGCACATCGCTAACCCCATGAAAACTGCTGATTAGCAAACATCTGTTTAGATGCAGCAAGAGTGACACTGTCGCTGGAGTTGGGAACTCCAAGCGCCTGTCCCATCAAACTCTCCTGGCAAAGACACGAGGAGGAAATACTTCCCAATTCATCTCATGAAGCCGACAGAAGCCTGACACCAGAGCCAGAAAAAGACATTCATTGCAAGATGGAGTAACAGTCTGATAGCCTTCATAAATGTAAACGCAAAAATCCTCAGAAAATATCGGTAAACTGAATCCAGCAAGGCACCAAGCAGAAAGATGATTCCACACCAGAAAAAACCTCCAACGTGATTTACCATATCAATACATCTGGAAAACGTGTTTCACAACACTCATTCGGGATTTTTTTTAAAAAATAGGGAAAAAATCCTCTTACGAAACCAGAAATAGAAGGACTTTGCTTAACCTGATAAGAACATCTTCAAAAATGCAGCCAAATCGCATGGTTGGAGAAAAAAAAGCCAGCGTGTTTTCTGCCGCTCCTCCTACTCGGTACCGTGCGGAGGCTCGGGCCAGGGCCATTCAGAGGGGTAAATTCAGAAAGGAAGATGCAAAACCCTACCTATCCCAGATAAAACGACCGTCTTCCTAGAACACCCCAAAGCACCTACGGAAAAGCTACTGCAAGTAATGAGCAAATTTCAAAAAGTCAGAGAACACACCAAAATCAGTAGTGTTTCTCTATATATTACCCACAAATACCTGAGATTTGAAATCTGAAGAAAAATTTACTGTGTACAATAAAACCAAAACACATTAGATATTTAAATAGAAATATAACCAAATATGACTAAAAGCTAACTCTTAAAAAGTTATTTATTTATTTAAAAGGCAGAGTTAGAGAGAAGGGAAAAGAGAGAGAGAGAGAGAGAGAGAGAGATCGTCCATCCACTGGCTCACTCCCCAAAATGGCCACAACAGCCAGTGCTGGGCCAGACCAAAGCCAGGAGCCAGGAGCTCCATCTGGGTCTCCCACATGGGTGCAGGGGCCATCTTCTGCTGCTTTCCCAGGTGCATTAGCAGGGAGATGGACTGGAAGTGAAGCAGCCGGGACTCACAGCAGCACCCACATGGGATGCTGGGGCCACAGCTGGCAGCTTAACCCACAGTGTTGCACCAGCCCCAAGAGCTGACTCTCCACAACTAGAAAGTGTGCAATTGGCTGGCGCCGCGGCTCACTAGGCTAATCCTCCGCCTAGCGGCGCCGGCACACCGGGTTCTAGTCCCGGTTGGGGTGCCGGATTCTGTCCCAGTTGCCCCTCTTCCAAGCCAGCCCTCTGCTGTGGCCAGGGAGTGCAGTGGAGGATGGCCCAGGTGCTAGGGCCCTGCACCCCATGGGAGACCAGGAAAAGCACCTGGCTCCTGCCATCGGATCAGCGCGGTGCACCAGCCGCGGCGGCCATTGGAGGGTGAACCAACGGCAAAGGAAGACCTTTCTCTCTGTCTCTCTCTCTCACTGTCCACTCTGCCTGTCAAAAAAAAAAAAAAAGTGTGCAATTATACACCGTCTCCATAAATCGGGAGAGATACCTGTTCACAGAATGGAAGTCTAAATGGAGTTGTTAATTCCGTTCAAATCCATCTGTAGATTCAAATCAATTCCAATAAAAATTCTATGAAGTCATGTTGTAGAAATCAACAGGCTTTTAGGATTTACATGCAGGGACCTGATGTCATTTGTGACTCAGGAAGCCAGGCCGCCACCTGCCACACTGGCATCTCATGTAGGAGCTCCAGTTCTGGTCCCGGCTGCGCTACTCTGATCCAGTTCCCTGCTAATGCGCCTGGGAAGGCAGCAGAGGATGGCCCAGGTGCTTGGGCCCCTGCACCCATGTGGAGTTCCTGGCTGCTGGCTTTGGCCTGGCCATCACAGTCATTTTGGTAGTAAACCAGAAGATGGATGAAAGATCTCTCTCTCTCTGTTACTCTGCCTTTCAAATACATACATAAATCTTTAAATAAATAAAATTTATATGGAAAAGCAAAAAATAGCTAGAGCAGTTACAAAAACAAAGTTGGACAATACATACCACTTAATTTCCAGGCTTACTATAAAGCTACCGAAATAAAAAGTATGATGGAGTTGACAAGCCAGATAGACTTGATGGAGTATCTGGAAACAGTGTCTGTCTCTGTCTCTGTCTCCCTCTCTCTCTCTCTCTCTCTTTCACTCTCACTCTCACTCTCATACACACACACACACACACACACACACACACCATTAATGGTCAATGAGGCCGGCGCCATGGCTCACTAGGCTAATCCTCCGCCTGTGGTGCCAACACACTGGGTTCTAGTCCTGGTCGGGCACCGGATTCTGTCCCGGTTGCCCCTCTTCCAGCTCTCTGCTGTGGCCCGGGAGTGCAGTGGAGGATGGCCCAAGTCCTTGGGACCTGCACCCCATGGGAGACCAGGAGAAGTACCTGGCTTCTGCCTTCGGATCAGCGCGGTGCGCTGGCAGCAGCGTGCCGGCCGCAGTGGCCATTGGAGGGTGAACCAATGGCAAAAGGAAGATCTTTCTCTCTGTCTCTCTCTCTCACTGCCCACTCTGCCTGTCAAAATTAATTAATTAATTAATTAAAAAATGGTCAATGAAAAATCAAAGGCAACACCCTAGAAAAAAGATAACCTCAGAGTGAAGAATCTGGAATAATCGGACTTTCACACACACAAGACAAAGAAAAAGAATCTTGACTCATGTTTTACACTGCATTTAAAAAGCAATGGGGGGGCCGGTGCTGTGGTGTAGTGCCAGCATCCCATATGGGTGCCGGTTCAAGTCCTGGTTCCTCCACTTCCAATCTGGCTCTCTGCTATGGCCTGGGAGAGCAGGAGAAGATAGTCCAAGTCCTTGGGGCCCTGCACCCATGTGGGAGACCTGGAGGAAGCTCCTGGCTCCTGGGTTCAGATCGGTGCAGTTCAGGCTATTGCGGCCAACTGGGGAGGGAACCAGCAGATGGAAGACCTCTCTCTCACTCTGCCTCTCCTTCTCTCTGTGTGCAACTCTTTCAAATAAATAAATAACTTTTTAAAAAAAGCAATGGGGCTGGCATTTGGCCTGGTGTTTAAGCTGCCAGCTGGGAAGCCCACCTCCCAGACACAGTGCCTGGATTCACCTCCCAGCTCCACCGCTGACGCCAGCGTCCTGGGGAGAGACTTCGGGGGCACTGATGTTCCAGTTAGGTAGAGCCACGGGGGAGACCTGGGTTGAGTTCCCAGCTCTCACCTGGCCCAGCCCCAGCCTCTGTGGGCATCTGGGGAGTGAATCAGCAGATACAAGCTCGCTCTCGCTCGCTCTCCAATAAATAAAAAAGTCTTAAAGACTCACACAGCAGGGCCGTTGTTGTGGTGCTGGGTGAGCCGCAGGCTGGACGCTGGCATCCCACTTGAGCCCCACCTTGCGTTCCCGCGGCTCCACTTCCCGGCCAGCTCCCCAGCTGATGAGCCCAGGAAAGCAGTGGAACATGGTCTGAGTGCCTGGGGCCCTGTCACCTCTGTGGGAAACCTGGATGGAGCTCCAGGCTCCTGGCTTCAGCTTGGACAGCTCCCTGCGGATGCACACCTAGAGGAAGCAGGGCTGGCTCAAGTCCTGGGGCCCCTGCCACTCACGGGGGAGACCGGGTTTGAGTTCTGGGCGCCCAGCTTCAGCCTGGCCCAGCCCTGCCCACTGTGGACTACAGCTGGGTAGGGACTAAGTCTCCTCTCTGGGCTGGATGCCCTCCCACAGGTCTCCAGTACCTGGAAGACCTCCCCTCTCCCTTTTTTTTTTTTTTTTTCCAAGATTTATTTGAAAGGCAGAGTTACAGAGATGCAGAGAGAGACAGAGAGGTCTTCTATCCACTGGTTCACTCCCCAGATGGCCGCAACAGTTGGAGTTACACCAATCGGAAGCCAGGAGCTTCTTCCAGGTCTCCCACATGGGTGCAGCACTTGGGCCATCTTCTACTGCTTTTCCCAGGCCAGAGCAGAGAGATGGATCAGAAGTGGAGCAGCCAGGACTAGAACCGGCACCCATAAGGAATACCAGCACTTCAGGCCAGGGCGTTAACCCACTGCACCACAGACCTGGCCCCCGGCCATCTTCTACTGCTTTCCCAGGCCACAGCAGAGAGGTGGATTGGAAATGGAGCAGCCAGGACTCGAACTGGTGCCCATCTGGGATGCCGGCACTGCAGGTGGCAGCTTTACCCACTAAGTCACAGCACCAGCCCCCTCTGTGCCTTTCAAATAAATGAAGAACTAATTTGCCAGAATGAAAGGCCGTGAAAGATTCACTTAAGAGTGTGGTACAGCTCCTGCCCCCACACGGGAGACCCGGATGGAGCTCCTGCCTCAGGGCTCCAGCCTGGCCCAGCCCGGGCTGCTGAGGCCATTTGGGGAGTGAAGCAGCAGATGGAAGCTCTCTTTTCTCTCCTCTCTTCTCTCCCTCACTCTGCCTTTCAAATAAACAAAATAAACCTTTGAACCAATAATAAACTGTAACATAACAAACATATGTTGATTTAAACCACTGAGTTGGTGGCGATTTTGGAACACAGCTGTAGACAGCCAATGCAAAGAATGATTAATGCATTAAAATGTGTCAAGCTAATTTAGTCAATGAGAAAATTTTAAAAATTTTATTTATTTGACAAGAAAAAACAGATTGAACAAGCTCCCAGGTGCTCGTTCGGTCCTCTAATGACAGCAGTAGCTGGAGCAGGTCCCCACGTGGGTGGCAGGGACCCAGACACTCCGGTCATCACCTGCTGCCTCCCAGGATCTGAACTGGCAGGAGCTGCGCCAGGAATCGAACCCAGGCACTCCGATGTGGGTGGCAGGTGTAAACCGCTAGGCCTGCTGCTTGAGAACATTTTACAGATCGGATCCCATGAGTTCCTCACCCAGTAATAAGTCAGTTCCACTGACTTATAATATGCCAGGGAACCTAGGGAGAGGAGGACGCTGTCCAGTGGGGGCGGGGCCCTGTGCTGGAGACTTCCTGGACACTGTGCTGCTCCAAGGCATCCCTCCTCCCCCTCCAGGCCAGGGCTGCAGCCAACCAAGGAAGCCGTCTCCTCCCTGGGCTGGACACCCTCGCACAGGGCTCCAGGCCCGACGGCGACACCCAGGGCAGGAACACATTCTATGCTCTGTGTCTCTCAACTCTTGCCACGCCCAGGGGTGAGGCTGAGCACCCAGGAATCACCACTCCGGGTCATCACCGTAAGAGACCGCGTGGGTCATGGCACAGTGGCTTTTCTGAGGGTATGCGCACAGTGGCGGTAACCACCTGCTCCGAGTTGGCCCAAGCAGGAAATGAACACCCTTTGTGTTCGTTTAAATATTTAAACACCGTGCTGTTGGTTTTTTCCGTGACCCTCTGTGGGTTCTTTTACCCCACGCCAGTAGCTCCGAGGATCGCCCAAGGCGGTTGGAAGGCGTCCTCACTCACCCTGTAACTTTTCAGCCGGATGAAGTCGACCTTCATGGAGACGAACTGATCCGAGTTCCGGCTGATGTTCTTCAGGTGCTCGACCAGGTCAGCGCAGAATTTGTAGCCCCCTTTCAGCACACACAGGACCATGAGGTCACAGTAGCCTATGTCCTTCATAATGTCCTTGGCCAGCCTCTCAATTCTGAAAGAAGCAGGTGCAGGAGAGACATTATAGCACAACCTCTGTTCAGTGAGAATGCGCACGCGGTGTGTTGCACACGAGGCTACTCAGGGGACGCTGCAGAAACACCTGGGAGAGAGAAACCTACAGGTGGAAAACCACAGTGAAGGCTGGGCATGCAGAGAATGTTGACGGCCGCGTCACCCACCGTATATCCTCGCTCCTGTGTCACAGAAATCATTAAGGTGGGACTCACAAAGGTCAGGGTCAAGGTCAAGCTTGACACATCCAAGGACACCTTGACTGACCTAAAAGATGGTATTCTGTGATCTCACACGCACTCACTTCATGGCACGGAAAAAGGAAGCGGGAGTGATTCAGCCCACGTACCACCTCACCGGGGACTAGAGACGCCAGGCATTTGGCCTGGTTAAAACACCGCATAGGATGCTTCAGTGCCTTACGGTAGTAACTGGGTGTGAGGCCTGGCTCCACTCCTGGCTCCAGCTTCCTGCCAATGCACACCTTAGGCGGTGGCACGTGACAGCCCAGGCACCAGGGTCCTTTTTTTACCATTGTGAGAGAGTTGAATTGAGTTCCTGGCTCCTGGCTTTGGCCTGACCCAGCCCCAGCTGTTGCAGGTATTTGAGGAATGAACCAGTGGATGGAAGAGCTGTGTATCTCTGTATGTCTGTCTCCCTCACTGCCTCTCAAATAGTAATAAAAAGTCAGAATGTTGAAGATGGTGGGATAGGGAGGGAGTCTAGGGAAAGTTGAAAAAAAGTGCACAGAGTGCAGTCTCAAGGAAGAATTAGAGAGAAAATGGCAGAAGAAACTCCACATGAATTAGAGGGACACTGTGGACCTATGTGGAGGGTATGGACGCACATAACTCAGGACTCCAGCAGCCGAGAGTCTCAGCACCAGCTGTGGAGAGAGGCGAGACCAGACTGCAGCAGCCCACGCACTGGCCATAAAGCTGCAGGAGGAGCCTGGCCTGAGTCCGGCTTGGGGCCCTAAGGGAGGACAGTGTACCTGCCAAACTAGAGGAGAAAAAAAAAAGGGGGGCACATTTGTCTCTGCCCCACTACCCAGTGCCAACACCCTGTAACCTGCCGCGAGAGGGCAGGTGCCATTTTGGATATACATAACAACTGCGCCAGCTCATGTCCGCATGGCAGGCAACCAGCCAAGTGGAGAAACCCGAGTCTGGCTGGGAGAACTGACTGTGGGAGGCTTGAGAGCCTCTCTGTAAAAGCACTGTGGCTGCGTGGAAGGGTAACAGGGTGTGGCTGGGACTTTGGGCAGTCAGTGTGGGCAGCTCCACGTGCTTGGGGATCCCCAGTTCCCTGGTGAGGGTCATTGCTGCGGGATTGATTGAGGACAGCATGGATCCTTTGTGTGGTTCTTGTGGCAGCACTGACACGTATTATACCCACTGGCTCTACTGCCCAGGCACTGGTCTCCTTTGTGGAGAGGCAGTGGGCAAAGACTACCCCAACAGAGAGAGATTTACCACGCCCATCCTGGGTGTCAGCTTGGACACTCCCCTCACCCTGGAGCACTGAACAGAGCTCCCTGGCCACACCCACTACATGCCTCTAGGTATTCACTGCAAGAGCTGACACTCCACTAAGCCACAGAGGCATACTCCGAAGAGAAAAGCCTCACAGGGAAGAAACAAAACAAAAAAGAAACCAACCAGTATCTCCACAAATGCTGAATAATAAACACAGCAATTCAAGAAAGAAGAATAAGGAAGACAACATGATGCCCCCAAAGAACACAACACCTCAACACTAGAATGTGAAGATGAAGAGACTGAAGACATGCAATTCAAAAAATTGATGGCTAATTACTTAGAAGTAATCAGAAGCAAATCCACAAACAGATGAAATCTGTACATGACATGAAAGAAAATTTCTCCCACGAAATTGAGATCTTAAAATAAAATCCTGGAAATGAAGAAGTCAATAAATAAAAATGCAGTGGGAATTCTTAACAATAGAATCGGTAAAGTGAAAGAAAGAATATCCAAGTTAGAAGACAAATCACTGGAAATTTTACATTCAGGTTACAAAAAAAGAAATTAGAAAACTGAAAACCAGTTTTGGAAATATATGGGATACTATCAAACAACCCAACATACAGGTCATATGAGTTCCTGTAAGCATGGAAAAAAGAATTGATTAGAAGGCCTTTTTATTGAAATAATTATAGAAAACATCCATAATTTGGAGAAAGGGACTTCCAAGTACAGGAAGTATCTAGAACTCATATAGACATGACCAGAACAGATCTTCACCACAACACATTGTAATCAAACTCTCCACAGTGAAACAAAGAAATTATTCTAAAATGTGCATGAGAGAAATGCCAGATTACTTTAAGAGAATATTCAGTTAGACTCACAGTGGATTTCTCATCAGAAACCCTACAGGCTAGGAGAGAATGGCAAGAAACAGTCCAAGTCTAAAGACAAAAAAACTGTCAACCCAGAATACTGTACTGTGCAAAGCTCTCATTTATTAATGAAGATGAAAAAAAAAAACCTTCCATAACAAACAAATTGAAGAAAGTTGTCACCACCTGTCTAGCCTTACCAAAGATGCATAAGGATGTGCTACACACAGAAACATGGTCATCACTACAAAAGAAGCTAAAGGAAGAAAATCTCCCAGTAAAAAGTACAAATGAAATCCAAAATAAACAACAGGAATATTTATGGGAAAATGACAGGGCAAAGTCATTACTTATCAATAGTCACCTTGAATGTAAATGGCCTCACCTCTCCAGTTAAAAGCAGACTGGCTGAATGGATTAAAAAACAAAATCCATCTATTTGCTGCCTACAAGAAACACATCACCTCCACAAAGATGCATGCAGACTGAAAGTGAAAGAATGAAAAAAGATGTTCCATGTAACAGAAACCAAAAAAGATCTGGTATAGCCATCCTAACATCAGACAGAATAGACTTTATTTGTTCATTTTTTTAAAGATTTATTTTTACTTATTTGAAAGACAGAGTTACAAAGAGAGGCAGAGACAAAGAGAGAGAGTTCTTCCATCCACTGGTTCACTCCCCAGAGGGCCGCAATGGCTGGAGCTGTGCCAATCAGGAGCCAGGAGCTTCTTCCAGGTCTCCCATGTGGGTGCAATGGCCCCAGGACTTGGGCCATCTTCTACTGCTTTCCCAGGCTACAGCAGAGAGCTGGATTGGAAGAGGAGCAGCTAGGACTAGAACCAGTGCCCATATGGGATGCCAGCGCTTCAGGCCAGGGCTCCTGCTATGCCACAGTGCCAGCCCCCAGAATAGACTTTAACAACAACAACAACAACAAAAAAAAAAACTGTTAAAAGAGACAAAGGAGTGCACTATGTAATGATTAAGGGATCAATTCAACAGGAAGATATAACTATTATAAATGGATATGTACCTAATTACAGGACATTTGGCTATTTAAAAGCAATGTTAATAAATCTAAAGGGACACACAGACTCCAATACAATCATAATGGGGGACATCAATACCCCACTTCAGCAATGGACAGATCAACCAGACAGAAAATCAGCAAGGAAACAGATTTAATCACACTATAGACCAAGAGGACCTAATGCATATGTACGGAACTTTCCATCCTATAGTAGAAAACAAATTCTTCTCACCAGTGCATGGAACTTTCTATAGGATAGACCACACGCTAGGCCATAAAGCAAGTCTCAGAAAATTCAAGAAAACTGAAACAAACCATGCATCTTAATGGACCACAATGGAAAAAAGCGAGAAATCAGCAACTCAGGAATCTCTAGAACACATGCAAACACATGGAGACTGAACAACATGATGTTAACTGAACAGTGGGTCACAGAAGAAATCAAAAGAGAAATCAAAAACTTTCTGGGAACAAGTGAAGATGACAATACAAAATATCAAACCCTATGGGATATAGCAAAAGCAGTGATATTAAGAGGAAAGTTTATAGCAATTGGCGCCTACCTCAAGAAATTGAAAGGCATCAAATAAATCAGCCATCAACGCATCTTAAGGATCTAGAAAACCAACAGCAAACCAAACCCAAAACCAGTAGGAGAAAAGAAATAATTAAAATTAGAGAATAAACAAATTGAAATAAAAAATACAAAAGATCAGCAAAACAAAGAGCTGGTATGTTGAAAAAATAAATAAACTGACACACTATTAGCCCAACTAACCAAAAACAGCAGGGAGAAGACCAAAAATCAATAAAATTAGAGATGAAAAAGAAAATGTAACTACAGGCACCAAAGTAATAAGAATCATCAGAAATTACTACAAAGACTTGTGTGTCAACAAACTGGGAAATCTAGTAGAAATGGATAAATTCCTGGACACATACAATCTACCTAAATTGAGCCATGAAGACACAAAAAAACCTAAACAGCCCCATAACCAAGTCAGAAATTGAATCAGTAATAAAGGCCCTCACAACAAAGAAAAACCCAAGACTGGACAGCTTCACCATGGAATTCTACCATACATTTAAAGAAGAACTAACTCCAATTCCTCTCGAGAGGGAATCCTCCCAAATTTTTTCTATGATGCCAACATCACCTTAATTCCTAAACCCAGAAAAGATGCAACAGAGAAAGAAAACTACAGACCAACTTCCCTGATGAACATAGATGCAAAAATCCTCAACAAAATTCCGGCCAATTGAATCCAACTACACACCAGAAAGATCATTCACCCAGACAAAGTGGGATTTATCCCTGGTATGCAGGGATGGTTCAATATTCGTACATCAATGTGATACACCACATTAACAAATCGAAGAACAAAAACCATATTATTATCTCAATAGATGCAGAGAAAGCATTTGATAAAATTCAATGCAATTTCATGAGGAAACTCTAAGCAAATTGGGTACAGAAGGAACATTCCTGAACACAATCAAGGCAATTTATGACAAAACCACAACCACCATCCTATTGAATGGGGAAGCATTCCCATTGAGATCTGGAACCAGACTAGGATGCCCATTCTCACCATTGCTATTCAATATAGTCCTGGAATTTTTAGCCAGAGCCATTAGGCAAGAAAAAGAAATCAAAGGGATACAAATCAGGAAGAAGAAGTCAAATTATCCCTCTTTCCAGACAACATGATTCAATATATAGGGGATCCAAAAGACTCCACTGAGAGACTCCTGGAACTCATAACAGTTTGGTAAAGTGGAGGGATATAAAGTCAACACACAAAAATCAACAACCTCTGTATACACAGGCAATGCCACGACTGAGAAAGAACTTCTAAGATCAATCCCATTCACAATAGCTACAAAAAAAAAATCAAATACCTTGGAATAAATTTAACCAAGGATGTCAAAGATCTCTATGATGAGAATTACACAAAACATTAAAGAAAGAAATAGAAGAAGATACAAAAAATTGAAAAAAGCCTTCCATGTTCATGAATTGGAAGAATCAATATCATCAAAATGTCCATTCTTCCAAAAGCAATTTGCAGATTCAATGTGATACTAATCAAAATACCAACAACATTCTTCTCAGATTTAGAAAAAATGATGCTGAAATTCAGATGGAAACACAGGAGACCCCAATAGCTAATGCAATTTTATATAACAAAAACAAAGCCAGAGGTATCATAATACCAGATTTTAAGACATACTACAGGGCAGTTATAATCAAAAAAGCCTGGTTATGGTACAAAAACATGTGGATAGACTGATGAAACAGAACAGAAATGCCAGAAATCAATCCACACATTTATCTACAACCAACTTATCTTTGACAAAGGAGCTAAAATCAATTCCTGGAGCAGGGACAGTCTCTTCAACAAATAGTCCTGGGAAAACTGAAACTCCACATGCAGAAGTATGAAGCAAGACCCCTACCCTACGCCTTACACAGAAACCCACTCAACATGGATTAAAGACCTAAATCTATGGCCCAATGCCATCAAATTATTAGAGAACATTAGGGAAAGTCTGCAAGACACTGGCGTAGGCAAGGACTCCTTGGGAAAGACCCCAGAGGCACAGGAAGTCAAAGCCAAAAATTGACAAATGGGATTACATCAAGAAGCTGAGAAGCTTCTGCACTGCAGAGGAAGCACTCGGCGAAGTGGAGAGGCAACCGACAGAATGGGAGAAATTACTTGCAAACTATGCAACAGAGAAAGGATCAATAACCAGAACATATAACAACATCAAGAAACTCAACAACAGAAAAGCAAACAACCCAGCTAAGAAACGGGCACAGGGGCCAGTGCTGTGGTGTAGTGGGTAAGGCCATCACTTGCAGTGCCAGCATCCCATGTGGGTACCAGTTCAGGTCCCAGCTGCTCCACTTCCAATCCAGCTCTCTGCTATGGCCTGGGAAAGCAGTGAAGGATGGTTCAAGTCCTTGGGCCCCTGCACCTACATGGGAGACCCAGAGGAGGCTCCTGGCTCCTGGCTCTGGATCAGCACAGCTCCAGTCATTGCAGCTATCTGGGGAGTAAACCAGCAGATGCAAGATCTCTCTCTGCCTCTCCTCTCTCCCTCTCTCCCTCTCTCTCTCTCTCGGCTTCTCCTACTCTCTCTGTGTAACTCTTTAAGATTTACTTTATTTATTTCAAAGACAGAGTTACAGAGAGGTAGAGACAGAGAGAGAGGTCTTCCATCCACTGGTTCACTCCCAGAGCCAGGAGTTTCTTCCGGGTCTCCCACACAGGTGCAGGGGCCCAAGGACTTGGGCCACCTTTCACTGCTTTCCCAGGCCATAGCAGAGAGCTAGATCGGAAGAGGAACAGCCAGGACTAGAACCGGTGCCCATATGGGATGCTGGCACTTCAGGCCAGGGCTTTAACCCATTGCACCATAGCGCTGACCCCTCGAGTAACTCTTTGAAATAAATGAATAAATCTTAAAAAAAAAAAAAAAAAAAGCAATGCACAAAGGACTTAAACAGACATTTTTCAAAAGAGGAAATTCAAATGGCCAAGAGACACATGAAAAAACCCTCAGGATCACTAGCCCACAGGGAAATGCAAGTGAAAACCACAATGAGGTTTCACCTCACTCCAGTTAGAATGACTTTCATACAGAAACCAACAAACAACAGATGCTGGCAAGGATGTGAGGGAAAAGGCACACTAACGCACTGTTGGTGGGAATGCAAACTGGTAAAGCCACTATGAAACACAGTATGGAAATACCTCAGAAATCTGAATATAGACCTAATATATGACCCAGCCATCCCACTCCTGGGAATGTACCCAAGGGAAATGAAATCAGCATATGAAAGAGTTATCTGCACCCCCATGTTTATTGCAGCTCAACTCACAATAGCTAAGACATGGAATCAACCCAAATGCCCATCAGCTGAAGACTGGATAAAGAAATTATGGTGGGCCAGCGCAGCGGCTCAATAGGCTAATCCTCCACCTTGTGGCGCCGGCACACCAGGTTCTAGTCCTGGTCAGGGCACCAGATTCTGTCCTGGTTGCCCCTCTTCCAGGCCAGCTCTCTGCTGTGGCCCGGGAGGGCAGTGGAGGATGGCCCAAGTGCTTGGGCCCTGCACCCCATGGGAGACCAGAAGTACCTGGCTCCTGCCTTCGGATCAGTGTGGTGCACCAGCCGCAGTGACCATTGGAGGGTGAACCAATGGCAAAGGAAGACCTTTCTCTCTGTCTTTCTCTCTCACTGTCCACTCTGCCTGTTAAAAAATAAAAATAAAAAAGAAAGAAAAAGAAAGAAAAAGAAAGAAAAAGAAAGAAAAAGAAAGAAAAAGAAAGAAAAAGAAAGAAAGAAAGAAAGAAAGAAAGAAAGAAAGAAAGAAAGAAAGAAAGAAAGAAAGAAAGAAAGAAGGAAATTATGGTATATGTACACCACAGAATACTACACAGTGGAAAAAATAGAACAAAAACAAAATCTGGTCAGTTGCAACAAAATGAATGAAACTGTAAAACACCACAGTTAGTGAAATAAGCCAGTCCCAAAGGGACAAATACCACATGTTCCCTCTGACCTGTGATAACTATTAACAGAGTACCTAAAAGGTAATCTATAGAAGTGAAATTGACACTTTGAGAAGCAATGACTTCGAACAGCCCTTGTTTTGATTGTTGAGGAATGTTTTTTTTCTTTTTTTATACTATTTGTTGAATTCTTTACTTAACCTAGAGTTAATCGTATGTGTATAACATTAACTGAAAATCGATCTTGGTTAAAAAAATAAAAGAATGAGAATAGGAGAGGCAGGAGGAAGAGGGGTGGGAGAGTGGATGGGAGGACGGGTATGGTGGGAAGAATCACCATGTTCCTAAAGTTGCAATTATGAAATGTTTGTATTCCCTAAATAAAAGGTTTCTGGGGAAAAAATGAGATTGTTATGATTGAGTAAATGAATATGCCAAATTGCTCAATGTACACGTGGGGTCATGGTGCAGTATATGGTTTATATATCAATAAAGTTTTTTTTTTTAATAAAAGTGAACAAGCAGATGAAAGGCCTCTGTGTCAATCTGCCTTTCAAATAAATCTTTAAAAAAATCTACAGAGATCCAATTATCTGTTTCCACAAGAAACATAAAAATATAAACAAGATTAAAAACACAGATTAAAAGTACAGGGATGGCCAGGATAGCACTAATCAAAAGAAAGAAGGAACAGCAATGTTGGCTTGGATAGAGCAGACTTAGAGTCTGCTAAGTCATCAGAAATCAAGGGTCAGTTCTCCAAACTCTAACGTGTATGCTCCAAACAACACAGTATCACAGAACTAACACCAGGGCATCTGGAGATGCCAACACCCCCTCCTTGGGTCAGTAGTTGATAAACCCAGCCAGAGAGACTCAGTGAGGATCTAGATGCACAGGGCGATACCACCACCCAGCAGGACCTAGCTGACATGTACTTACATGCCTCAGGCAACAACAGAACACGGGTTCTTCTCCAAAGACCCCAGCAGGAAGACAAGTCCCAGCCTGGGAGAGAACCCTTGTAAACCAGACACCTGACAGAGGACTTGTGTGCAGAACAGCTAAAGAACTCTTACGACTCAATAAGAATCCAGCCGAATCAAACAACTGGCAAAAGACTTGGAGAAACACTCACCCACGAAGTCACGGGCAGAGTGAATGAGCATAGCAAGCGTTGTTGTCAAAAGTGCAAAGTAAAACCACAGGGAGATGATTATCTACCCACTAGGAGGGCCCTCACCCAAGGACAGACAACACCAAGTGGGTGGAGAAGCCATAACCCTCATACACTGCTGACAGGAAATAAACATCCGTGATCTTAGCAGAAAACCCAGAATTCCACTCGGAGGAATCCATCCAGGAGAGATGAGGAGGGCACACAGAGGCTTACACGTCTGTGTCCATAGAAGCGTGACTCACGGTAACCAAGATTCAGAAGCCAAATGTCCACCAACAGGCGACTCAGTAATTATTGATCTCATGTCTTTGTTTCCGTAAAGTGTCCAGAAAGGACAGAGAGCAAGCAGGGTAGGGATTGGCCGACGCTGAGGCTGAGGGCGGAGCTGGAAGCAGACTTTCTGTTTGGGATGATGGAGATGCTACAGGCTTGAATCCCAGCGAGGGTTGCCCAACCATAAACATTTAATAAAATCCTTGCATTGTTTGCTGACAATGGGTGGGTTTCTGTAGACCATAAATTATATCTCAACACATTTATTTGAAGGGTGTTAACAGGCATTCCTCAGTCCCACCCCCGAATGCTGTTAAGAATTTCTAGATATAAAGTTCACAAATATGCATTTGACTAAGTCCAATCCTATGCAGGAAAAAGGCTCTGGGTCAACTTACCAGGACCCGATCACGTTCTAGATTAAGATGCAATTAACTGGGGGCTAGCACTGTGACGAAGTAGGTAAAGCCGCTGCCTACAATGCCAGCATCCCATATGGGTGCCAGTTCAAGTCCTGGCTGCTGCACTTCTGATCCAGCTCTCTGCTATGGCCTGGGAAGGCAGTATAAGATGGCCCAAGTCCTTGGACCCCTGCACCCGTGTGGGAGATCTGGAAGAAGCTCCTGGCTCCTGGCTTCAGATCAGTGCAGCTCTGGCTGTTGTGGCCAATTGGGGAGTGAACCAGCGGATGGAAGACCTCTCTCT
Organism: Oryctolagus cuniculus; assembly: GCF_964237555.1. NCBI lineage: Eukaryota > Metazoa > Chordata > Mammalia > Lagomorpha > Leporidae > Oryctolagus > Oryctolagus cuniculus. The sequence goes on along the minus strand of NC_091444.1, from coordinate 104,730,212 downwards.
CTCTCGCTCTCTGTCTCTCTCTCTCTGCCTCTCCTTCTCTATGTAACTCTTTCAAATAAATAAGTCTTTTTTAAAAAAAGATGCAATTAATTTGTCATAAAATCTATGTTTAAAAAGGCAGGGATCTATTTAAATGAGGGGCTTCCCAAACCAATGTTAGGGGGAATCTCTTTTGAGAGTTAGGAAGAGGGGAACTGCATGTGTCTCCCTCCACACACACAAAACATTGGTTTAGGGGCCAGCGTTGTGGCATAGTGGGTTAAGCCACCATCTGTATTCCATATCGGCACCGGTTTGAGTCCCTGCTGCTCTACTACTGATCCAGCTCTTTGCTGATGCACCTAGTGAAACAATGCAAGATGGCCCAAGAGCTTGGGCCCCTGCATCCACATGCGAGACCCGGAAGAAGCTCTAAGCTCTTAGCTTTGGATTGGCCCAGCTCCAGTTGTTGAGCCATTTGGAGAGTGGACCAGCGGATGGAAGACCTCTCTCCCTGTCCCTCCCTCCCTCCCTTTCAAATAAATAACTTTTTTAAAAAAAAAAAAGTTGGTTTAATTGTCAAAGATAAGCAGGTGTCTCTGTTTCGTATTTTTGCCAAAATTTCTGTATCTCTGATACACTCACATGTGTTTTGACAATGGGGAGAGTTGGCAGCTTGGGAAATGTACAGTTTCTCAGGTTTATTTGGTCAGGGACCTTTTCTCCCTCTGAGGATCAGACCTGCTTTAGCAATCTATGGGAAACCACCCTAGGCCAAGAAAAACCCCAAACCACAGCTTATCGTGTATTATACTGTAAGTCAGGAGAGGAAACATCACGCCTGTGGAAGTTCCATCCAATGGCAAATCTCAGAATTTGGGGGAATGAAATTCCTCTTGGCTTCCCGACAGACTGATAGGATGGTATTAACACAAGTACACGGGCCAGCGCCGCGGCTCACTAGGCTAATCCTCCGCCTTGCGGCACCGGCACACCAGGTTCTAGTCCCGGTCGGGGTGCCGGATTCTGTCCCGGTTGCCCCTCTTCCAGGCCAGCTCTCTGCTGTGGCCAGGGAGTGCAGTGGAGGATGGCCCAAGTGCTTGGGCCCTGCACCCCATGGGAGACCAGGAGAAGTACCTGGCTCCTGCCATCAGATCAGCGCGGCGGCCATTGGAGGGTGAACCAACGACGAAGGAAGACCTTTCTCTCTGTCTCTCTCACTGTCCACTCTGCCTGTCAAACACACACACACACACACACACACACACAAGTACACGGACAAACTATGCAGGGCGGCCGCTGGGTGTAGTGGTTAGGACCCCACTCGTGATGTCCATATCCCATGTATCACAGTGCCCGAGTTCAAGTCCAGGCTCTACTCCCGATTCCAGCTTCCTGCCAAGTGCACCCCGGGAAGCACAGCTGGAGCTCAAGCACTTGGGCCCCTGCCACACACAGATGGAGTCCCAGGCCTCTGGCTTCGGTCTGGCCCAGCCCTGGCTGCTGCAGCCATTTGGGGAGTGAACCAGTGAATGGAAGACCTCTCTGTCTCTCCTTTTGTCTTTCTGCCTCTCGAGTACAACAAGTAAACAAAAAACTATGCAAGAAATTCAAAATTCTTTTGCACCAAAATAAATTTAATCTTTCAACTTCCACTCTTCCATGAACTTTCTGAAGCTCCCTCCTATCCTAGGAACCATGACCGTTGAATGCTTTTTAACTTTTCTTTGGCTTTGAGGAGCTATTTATTAAAGTTAGAGCTGAATTCAGAAAGCTTTTTTATTTTTTTAACAGATCAAAAATATATAAAAGCAGAGATACTATGGTGTAAGCAAAGGGTTGCAGTGAGAAGTCAAACTTCTCCCTATTGCTGACTTCACCCCAAATTCTGGTCCCCCGAAGAATCCGCAGGGTTCCAGAGAGTTTCCCCTGAAAAGCAGGATGCTTGTTCACCACTGACATGTGCAGGTCACGGCCAGCACGTGGCCTCCCAGGTTAAGCTGCCACCTGCAGTGCTAGCACAGGCGCTGGTTCGAGTCCCGTCTGCTCCACTTTCAATTCAGCTCCCTGCTAATGCTCCTGGGAAAGCAGTAGAAGATGGCCCAAGTGCTTGGGCCCCTGCACCCATGTGGGAGACCCAGATGAAGCTCTGGGCTCCTGGCTTTGGCCTGGCTCAGCTCAGGCTCTTATGGCCATTTGGTGAGTGAACCAGTGGACAGAACACCTCTTTCTCCATCTCTCCCTCTCTATATAAATCTTTCAGAAATAAAGAAACCTGCAGGACTCTGTACTTGACCTTCGCACCAGAAATCTGAGGCCCACAGAAAGCAACTCAAGTTCTTGGTGCTGATGCAGGCTTGTTAAGGATCTGACCTATTAATCATTGGTGTGGTAGGACTGAACAGGAGGAGCTAAGTGGGGGTGACACAGCACAGGAGAGAAAATGTTGGTTTCAGGACAGGCCATCAGCAAGGAAGAAGCCAGAGGGTAGGGATGTAGACACATCAGGAAAAAAAAAAGATTCTGTTCTAGAACTCGTTCTCAGTATATATTTTAAGCTGCAAATACTACTATTCCCACCAGTGGTTAGAAAACGCCGCTCTCCGCACACCAGCCCACCTGGGATGCATGGTTTGGCGCAAGAGAGATCAGCATTGCAGAAAAATCCAGGGGTTCAGGGGGTACCCTAGGAAGTGAAGATTTCCTCCTGTTCCTCCCTGGTTAACTGGGACACAAACCCACGCTTTCCTGGCATGATCATCTGTAGGGGACCCTGTAGTCTCCAGACTGTGACAGAACAGCGACACACACACACACATAGCCTTTGAACATCCCGCCTGAACACACACGCAGGTAAACCACTCGGCACACGCCCAGACTCAGTCCGTCCCCAATTTGCTGTCCGACACCACTTCTCTCTGCCACCGTGAAAAGGGACTCGGGCGTCTCACACGATTCACGCACGTGGGCGGGCCAGCCCAGCTCACTCACTCACCTGTCCACGATGATGCCATGCGGTATGAGCACATACTCCAGGTCGCCGGAATAGTGCTGCGGGTACGTGAACAAGTTCAAGTCGTAGCCAGGCCAATCGTCCTTAATCTGCAAGAAGCGAATCATTTCAGTGAGGGTGTTCTGCACTGGGAATTCATCTCGAATCAAACAACGGAAAGGATATCATTTGGAACACAGACAACTGAACACAGGGAATTAGACCCTCTCTCTCCCCCAAGGAAGGGCTCCCTGGGGCCAGGCTGCTTGTCTGCTACAGCCTGATATTTGTTTATGACAACAGATACTTACAATGACCTAATACAGGACTTGGCATTGAAGGAAAGACAGCACTTCACTCCTGAGTCTTGACAGTGTAGTTAAGAATATAAACTCAGAGTCTCATGGCAAACCTGCCAGGACTATTTATATAAGTAAACATGGGATTTATATATAAAATTGTCACAAATATACCACCATAAAGAGTAACTATATACTATGTAGCAGATCATCATGTTACATTAATATATGCATTTTTATATAGGCTATTACATTTCTGCTGGCTCTAAGTAACTCATCTGCCTGAAAAAGATTATCAATTAAAAGTGCATCATTGGGGCAGCGCTGTGGTATAGTGGGTAGAGCTCCTATCTGCAGTGCCAGCACCCTATATGGGCACCGGTTCGAGTCCCAGATGCTCCACTTCTGATCCAGCTCTCTGCTGTGGCCTGGGAAAGCAGTAGACGATGGCCCAAGTCCTTGGGCCCCTGCATCAGTGTGGGAAGACCCAGAAGAAGCTCTTGGTTCCTGGCTTAGGATCGGCGCAGGTCTGGCTGTTGCGGCCATCTGGGGAGTGAACCAGTGGATGAAGACTTTTTTCTCTCTCTCTGCCTTTCAATTAAATAAATATTTTTTTAAACAAAAGTGCATTATCAGGGCCAGCACTGTGGCAGTGGGTTAAGCAGCCACCTGCGATGCCAGCATTCCATTCCAGCTTTCTGCTAACGCACACTTGGAGGCTGCAGCCGAGGACTCGAGTAGCTGGGCCCCGGCCATGCTTGTGGGAGACCTGGATTGAGCGCCTAGATGCCGGCTTCAGCCTGGCCCAGGCCCAGCTGTAGTAGGCACTGGGGAGTGAACCAGCACATGGGAGCTCTGTCTCTCTGCCATTCAAATAAATAACTTGATTTAAAAAAAATAACTTAATGAGACTGGAATGGCCCAGTAATTAAAGCGAAGGTATTGAAAGGCGTGTTCATGTGGGCACTTGAGCCAGGGCTACTGGGGAAGCGCTGGCCTAGCCTAGAAAACGGACCTGTTTGTAGCACGGACCGGGGGCAGCCGCTGCCCCGGCACTCCAGGCGTGAGGTTAGGCTTAGAACAGGCAGCAGGAGGGCAGAAAAGGAAGCCGGGTGGTCACGGAACACAGAGAGCAACGGAAGGGCCACACGCTCAGGGCAAGCCACACCCCAGCTATATTCTCAACTGGCTTTCTTCAAGGTCTCTGCACACCTGCGCCCGACTGTCCAGCCCTGAGTTGTCCAGGCCTTTCCTAATGCAGACCACGCTCCTTCCAGCACAACTCCCCACACCATCCCCTCTGCAGCAGGTGCTTTCTCACAACAGGACAGGGCCCTTCTGAGCTATGGAGCTATCCGGGTTTCCTTCACTGCTCCGTCTGGTGCGCTGACCTCGCTCCCTCCACCTCTGTAATCCAAACCCTACCCCACCCCTGCGCTCACTCCCTCCACCTCTAATTCAAACCCTACTTCACCCCTGCACTCACTCCCTCCACCTCTAATCCAAACCCTACCCCACCCCTGCACTCACTCCCTCCACCTCTAATCCAAACCCTACTTCACCCCTGCACTCACTCCCTCCACCTCTAATCCAAACCCTACCCCACCCCTGCACTCACTCCCTCCACCTCTGTAATCCAAACCCTACTTCACCCCTGCACTCGCTCCCTCCACCTCTAATCCAAACCCTACCCCACCCCTGCACTCACTCCCTCCACCTCTAATCCAAACCCTACCCCTCACTCCTGCACTCACTCCCTCCACCTCTGTAATCCTAACCCTACCCCACCCCTGCACTCACTCACTCCCTCCACCTCTGTAATCCTAACCCCACCCCTGCCCTCACTCCCTCCACCTCTGTACTCCAAACCCTACCCCCCAACCCTGTTTCCTATATGCCTGGTTGTCCTTGCAGCTCTGTTCTAGGGGAGAACACAGTTGAGGCTCCCTGAGAAGACGCCACCCCTCCCCACCTCCGCAGCCTCTCGCTCTCCGCCCTGTCTGCTGCTGTGCTTCGAGAGCTCGCTCCCTGCTCCACGGAGTGCTGGACACCTCCCTGCTCACCACACACTCCTCCTCACACAGGACTCAGTTCCCCTCACTGGAGTTTTGGAAGGGGAGCTCCTGGGCCAGCCCTCACCCACTCCCAGCGAGGGGACGCTGGAATGCCCACCAATGCTGACTCGTGTTACTTGTGCCCTCCCGGTGAGGGGCAGCTCATCCATCCAGCTGCTCAAACCAAAACCTGGGAGATGCCATGGACTCCTCTCCACCCCCTCATGCAATACATCAGCTGATTCTATCCACAGTTCCTTCAAAATTTCACTATGCCTGGGGTTGGGGGTGGGAGGTATGGGGTGTTCAGAAAAGTAGTTAAGATGCCTGCACTGGGGCCAGCGTTGGGGCATAGTGGGTAAAGCCGCCGCCTGCACTGTCAGCATCCCATATGGGTGCCAGTTCGAGTCCCGGCTGCTCCACTTCTGATCCAGCTCTCTATATGGCCCGAGAAGGCAGTAGAAGATGGCCCAAGTCCTTGGGCCCCTGCACCCACGTGGGAGACCTGGAGGAGGCTCCTGGCTTCGGATCAGTACAGCTCCAGCCACTGTGGCCAAATGGGGAGTAAACCAGCAGATGGAAGATCTCTCTCTCTCTCTCTCTCTGCCTCTCTTACTCTGTGTAACTCTGACTTTCAAGTAAATTAAAAAAAAAAAAAAAAAAAGATGCCTGCATCCCATATCCAAGTGCCTAGCTTCAAGTTCATGTCTGTTTCCGATTCCTGCTTCCTGCTAATGCACATCCCTGACACCCACATAGGAGACCTGGATGGAGTTCCTGGCTCCTGGATGTAGCTTGGCCCTGGTTATTGTGGACAGTTGGTGAGTGAACCAACAGATAGATGATCTCTCTCACTAAATAAATAAATAACCAAAAATATTTTAACCAGGCGCACCTCTCAGCCCCTTCACCCCACCCGGGTGCATGCCAGCATCATTCTCCCTGGGCGAGCACCATAGCTGCTGGCTTGTATGCTGGCTTCCGCTCTCACAGCCCTTCCACGGTGTGGCCAGAGGGCTTCTGTAAAAACGCACCCCATATCCGCACAGCCTCCGACTTTAAGGCTCTCTCATTTTCACTCTGAGCAAACTCGGGGGTCATCACCAGGCCCCACAAGAGTCTACCTCCCCCACCTGGTGCCCAGGCACCCTCTCCCTCCCAGCTCCAGCACCATTCTCCCTGCTGGTTCTGTATTCTGCCAGCCTTATTCCTGCCTCCCAAGCCTGGCACCTGCCATTTCTTTGAGCCTACAATCCTCTTGCCCTAATGTCCTCATGGCTGGCTCACTTCTCCCCAGACTTCACTATGCTGAGACCTTCCCCGGCTACATCCGAACAATGCCCCTCTCCCCACTCACCTCTGCATGGCTCTCTCCAGCTAGACTGTCCTGCTCAGCATGTATTCCCACTGCATGTGTGTGTGTGCGTGTACATGCACACCTCGCCACGCCTCCTCCCACTGCCCGTGCCTTTCTGCAAAGACCTTACCTTACTCATTGTTGAATGCCCAGTGCCCAGAACACGTACTCAAACTTCACCGAATTAATAGCACAGCCTCCATCCACAGGCTACCCAACTACCTGATCTCGAGCCTCAAGCCTCGGCTTGTCTCCGTGTGATAAAGCTCACCACTGTAGAAACCTCTGGACATACCTATATCTACCACACCCAAGGGCAGGCTGATGGCCAAACGGGCTGATGTCAGCAGCCTACTCGACAAGGATCCCATTACTGCCTCCTAAGCCAGCAGACTGGGGAGTGGGAGATTTGACTTTGCACAGAGCAGCTCTGGCCCTCACCCTGAGAATTCCTCAGGTTTGCCACACCCTCCAGCACCACAGGGGTTGGTCAGAGCCTTGCCTATCAGCTGTGTATGATCAGTTCACAGCAAAGCCTATCCAAGAACGCTGACCAGGTACCGGGTTACAGGGAGCGTCTCCAAGGTCACAGTGTTTTCACACACACACACACACACACACAGACACACACACACACCTCATTCTCTTCCTAGACCCCCTCCTTGGGGCAGGTAGGGGGTGCATTAACTAGTGGTCCTCTGAGCCCCCTCCTCCCACCATGCAAGTCCTTACTGCCCCTGCTCTGGTCGGATCTCTGCGACCACTCCACCCCAAGTTCAAGAGCCTGGCTCCAACACTACTTCCCCATCTGAGACTCGGTTTCTTCTTTTAAACAAGACCCAAATGAAACCTATGGGTGGAGAATGCAAGGAGACTAAACAGTGCACTTAGAGCACCTAGTACCTGGTATATAAGAAGCACTTAACAAACGATGCCAAAAAAAAGATGACAAGAATGCCAAAAATGAGTGCCTGGAGGGCACAAAGATAAGAAATAACACAGGCCTCAGCATAAAAGCCCCAGCAGTCTCCCACAGCCCAGAGGCCACACAGAGCCACAGTGGATGGTAGGGACACGGGAGCCCGACACGCCTGGGCCAGGTTCTGGCACAAGACTATTTCCAAGTCTCAGCGCACTCAGCAATAAGACGAAGTCCCGTGGCCACTCTGCAGATTAACGGAGATAAAGGATATCAGATGCATATCTGTGTCTGGTCTACAGCAATTATGCCATAAATGCTCATGCTTTGATGGGTTAGCACAAGATCACTGAATTACAAAGCACATGTCTTTATTCACTTCAACAGGTGCATCAAACTCACTGCCAGCCTTCCCGCCCTAATGAAGGCTGTGGTGCTCTGAAGCTGTTCTGCAATTCAGATTGGCCATTATTTCCAATTAAATTTAAAAAAAAAAAAAGCATTTCTATTGTTGCGAGGAAGGATCTTCCGGCTTACACTCTGCCATCCTTACCAATGTGGGCAAATCGTGTTGAGGATTAGGCTAAACCTGGAGGAACAGAGCTGGCCACAAACTAGATGATTACGTTATTCACTTGCTTTTAAAAAATCCAAACAAGACATCCTTAAACAGTTCCAGTTTCACAGATAATGCGTCCTAAGTTTATTCCGCACAATGCTTGCTCTGTTCAAAACAGCAACGCAACGCCAAGCTGGGAGAGTGACAAACACATCGCCAAGGCATTTTATACAACATCCAGATCCCAGAGCTCTCTCATTTCGAGATCTACTGCAAACCTTTCTGAGTCATTCAAAATAAATTTTTTTTTGCTGAGAATACCTGTTGCATTGTTTTTCCAGATTTTCCCCACTCGGAAAGACAGAGAGGCAGCTTAGCCCAGCTCTCCTCCTGCAGGCAGGGCTGCTGGGGATCAGGTTCACGACTACTAGCCCAGCCCCAGAGCCAGGGAGCAGGGTGCACACTGGTGGGCGGCTGCTTCAGAAACACGCGTTTGAACAGCCGGGTCTATGCAGTTTGCTGAGAGAAGACCCTTAGGTTCTGCACCCACAGGAGCGAGGTGCACCCACAGGTACCACCTGCCATCTTGAAGGTTTTGCTCTGCTGGGGCGTTGAACACACACCGAGGCAATACTTTCAGCAACCTGTTGAAGCTGGGTTTGGGCAGATTACCTACACCTGACACAGCTTCCTGGGGCTGGAGACAGCAGCAGGGAGCCAACTCTCACAGAAGCACAACCATGGTTTCCAATTCTTCTCATTCCAATCAGACTCGCTCGTGCAGGGACTTACTAGGGCTCTTTTGAGAATGCTTTGGTAAAAACCAAACCAACCAAATAACCAATAACATGACTCCCAAAAGCCAGGTGGACAGAGATCTTCACCTCTAAGAAGTGACTACACCAGCCCCAGATCAAGTGACAGGCCGACTCTGCTCTCAGCATCTGGAGCACGTACTCTAGGTAGGGACGTGGATCTGCTACCACTTGTTCATGAGTGCTAAGGCGCTGTCCCCTCAGCTCAGTTGCAGCCACCTGCAGGCAAGGGGTCTCCTGAATCTCTCATTCCCGCTGCCTCCTGACAATCTACGCTCTCGTCTCTGCCTCCACCCTTTGGCCCGGTTCCCCTAGCCATCTTCTTCACCACGTCTCTGCCAACTCACTTTCTTCTGGACACGTCCTTGGGTAATTTATCCAATACCTACGCTGATCCTTCCAACTACTCTATCCTGTTGCTCCTGCACCTGCCTCTCCTCAAACTATTCCTTATGTATTACAGAGACAGACACCTAGACTGAGAAAGCTCTTATAGGCTGCTTCACTTCCCCAGCGACCACAACCACCTGACTGCAAGCGAAACCAGGAGCCAGCAACTTAGTCTAGGTTCTCCCACCTGACTACAAGCAGGGACTCAACCAATGGAGCCATCACCTGGTGCATCGAAGGCTCTTCATTGCGGGAGGCTGGAATTGGGAGCTGGAGCCATCAATTGAACCCACATACCACAATATGGGGATGCAGGTGTGTCCACTGCTAGACCAAATTGGCAGCTTCACACCAGCAAGGACAGCTACAGTGGTCCTTCCCAAGGGTGCCATCTCTGAAATTCTCTCCAGGGATTCCAGCCTCCTGGGCAGCAGAGGAGCCGGAAGCTGGCTCAATCCTGCCTCTACCACTTGCTGGTATTTGCTATTCTGTGTCTCGGTTTACTCCTGTGGAAACTGGAAAGCATAACCGACCCACCTACAGATTCGTGAGGACGACAGTAACGACCCGGCGAAAGCACAGTAAACACTCAATAAATGCATGCGACCAACACCTGCCCCCTTTCCTCACTGGTACCAAAACTTCCATTTGGTCTTTGCATCCCCCATTTGGTCTTTGCATCCCATCCTGGAGGGCTGTCTTCCCGGACAATTCACCGCGTCCAGTTCTCTCTCCTTCCGGACCCTGGCTGCCAGGCCCTTCTGCCCACCGGCACTGTGCACTCCCTCCGAACTCCATCTGCCTGCTTTTGTCTGTCTTAGGGCGATCTAAGGATCCCAAGCTCTCCTGGGACCAGACCGCTTACCCGTGGGTGATTTCCAACCTCAGCGCGGCCGCACGAACTGTAGCAATATCCACGCTGCCCATTTGTGCTCACGGGCAGATGGGCTGTGCGTCACAGCGAGGCCTCGCCCCTCCTCGACCACCCTCACCCCCACTCACAGCCGCCAGCCCAGCTTAAACCGCTCCTGGGGAGGCCGCACAGCGGGGGGGGGGGGGCGGTCTCCAGCTGGACCCCAGCGCCTGATCCCAGACACCCAGGGGGTGGGGGGCGTCTGGCGGACACGGTCGAGGGCTGGCGGGCAGGGCTACGCAGGCTGGGCTCTGGGGACCCCCAGCACGGGCACAGGCGGCGCACAGCGCCCCACGTCCCCACGGTATCCGCGGTAGAAACGCGCCTTGCAGACCGCGCCAGGCAGCTGAGTGCGCACGGGAGCGAGAGCCCAGCTGCGGCGAGGAACAAAGCGGAGCCGCGCTCCTCCACCCACCCCGCCGCGCCACGGAGGGCTCCCCGGGGGGCGCGCCCGGCTCGGCCCGCCGCGGGGACTCGGCATTTACCACGACGCCGCGCCCGCCGCCTGGCGCCTCCTCGCCGCTCCCGGCCATGTTCCTCGCGGGCAGAGCGGGAAGGAAGGGTCGGGGGGCGGGGATGCAGCCGCCCCGCCCCGAGCCCTCCGGCGCGGGGAAAGCCGGCGCTGGCGCCGCTCCAGCCGGCCGGGAGCAGCTGCGGAGCCGGCGCGCCGCACCTGAGCGCGGGCCCCCGGGCGCGTCCCGCGGGACTCGGCGCGCACGGACGGGGCGGGATCACGCCGGGCGGCGTCCCCGGCTCCCAGGTGTGCAGGATGCGCGCTCGAAGCCGAGAGAGCCGCGCTCGCCTCTGCGCGGGGTGGGGGCTCCCGCGTGGCCGTCTTGGGTCTGCGAGACGCCCGGGCGGTCACGGGCTGGACGGCGGGGCGCGGCGCTCCCCGGTGGCCCGCAGCCGCCCCGGGGAGGCTCAAAAACGTGGCTGTGCGCTGGGCCCATGCACCTGGGGGAGCTGGACTGGAAATGCTAAGGAGCGGGTCTGCGGCCCATTGAGGCGTAAACCCCACCAGGCTCGCGATGAAACAAATGTTGCATCCTTGGAACACAATTAAGATACATTCTATGAAGGCCGGACCAAGGAACAGACAGGGTTGTGTGTGTGTGTGTGTGTGTGTGTGTGTGTAAGTCAGGTTCATTTTGTTCATTTTCTTTGTATGTGTCAGTAATTATTTTGTGCAATCTGACTACATAAAGTCGCACTTTTTAATCACAAAAAGTATTTGCAAAGACTGGTACCCAAGAACAGCAATGCATTTTTCTTTTTAAAATCCAGCTTTGATTTTTCATCTTGCAGGATGAGGATTTAGAAGCCAAATGCTTTTTGAATCTCAGATTTGTGTTACATATCTAGTGGGATGGGTTTGGATTATTATACCAAGTTTTTTTTTTTTTAATTCAGAGGATTTTAACCGTTTTCTTCCCTGCATATGTTGTGATTCGCATGAAACAATATGCAAGATACTCCTTTGAAAAAAGTGCTATAAAGCTGTAATGGATTATTCATCTGATTTGCTGTGAAAATGTGGGAGCAAATGTTTGTAAATTATTCCATGTGGAAATTACAGGGCCTCTCCTCCTTTTTTAAGATTTATTTTTATGTATTTGAAATGCAGAATGAGAAAGGAGAGGACAGAGAGCTTCCATCTGCTTGTTCACTCCCCACATGGCTGCATCGGCTGGGGCTGGGCCAGACAGAAGCCAGCAACAAAGACCTCCATCCAGGTCTCCCACGAGGGTGCAGGGGCCCAAGCACTTGGGCCATCCTCTGCTGCCTTTCCTGGCGCATTAGCAGGGAGCTGGATTGGAAGCTGAGCAGCCTGGCCTGGAACCCGCCTTCTGTCCCTGGAAGCCAGCACTACAGCTTAGGTCACTGCACCACAAGGCCAGCCCCAGGGGACTCCCATTTTAATACTGACAAAGTGACCAGTGAAGGACAGTTGTGTGTACGGACAATCTGGGGCATCGGGTTGAGAACAGATAGAGAAAAATGAGAAAAGTTATAATGGTAGAATTTTCCAGAAAAGGGATATTTTAGTTCAGACTGTCCATTTTCTGAAGACATTCTTTCTCTGACAGAGCTGTAAGGACAGATGCACATCTTTGCAAAGTTAGTGATAGTAAAGGCACTGCGTTTTTTTCTGCCCTCAGCTTTACCCTATTTTAGTTGTAAGTTCTCTGAAATTTAAATTTTGAAAATGTCTCGCGTCACTTCTATGGTGAAAAACACAAATATTTTTTCATGAACAAATTCTCCCCCAGGCTGGATGGAGACCTTTATCCTGGAAATGCATACGAATCTTTTGACGTGTTGGTAATTCTTTGACTTCAGCCAACAACATACGTGCTTTGAAGGGGCAATTTAATCTCTTGACCCGTGTTTTCCCGGGCACTAGGTTGGGCAGTTGATTCCGAGTCCTGAAACAGGAAAAGAAGTACATACAGATAAATAAATAAATCTTTAGCCTGGGAATTGTGTTGAAATACAGAAACATCTGAAGCTCAGTGACTCAGATTGTTAGAGAATTACTGGTTAGAGTTTGGATGAAATCCACTGGGGACAAAGGCCAGTAATAACGCTGATGATATTTTGCTTTTTCCAGAGCGCTGAATAGAACACTTTGCAAATGTTACAAGTACAAAAGAAAAAGTGGCAAGATGTTTGCCTCCTGCTACTCAGGCTAAGTTAGAATCTGGATACATTTGTAGTTTTATGCTCCCTCTACTAGAATACCAAAAAAAAAAAAGTGGCAAATAAATTGTAACAAAAAGCAAAATCCTATTAATATGAAATGAGCCTAATAATTAGCCTAGTGTTTGCGGTGCGTCTCTCCTTGGAAGCAGGCTGGATCCAAGGTATAGTCATAAGGAAAGCCAGGAGCTACAGCCCTGATTGGATTCTGCGTTACACTTTCACTGGTAACTGCTTAGGGAGGACCACACTGGGAGTGGATGGATCCTGCTCTCGCCCATCTCGGCAGCCGAGAGTTAACAGCATGACCAGTAAGTGCTACTCACTATCTCCCCATCGAACCAGAACAGGAATTGGATAGCTTCAGAGTGGAAGAATAATGTGTCCATGTGTTCCTCCAGATCCCAGAGTCTTGGCACCCGACCACAGCCCTCTTGGCCACCGTAAAGCAGTCATTGAAAGGACACAGCTGCAGGAACTGGAGCTGAGCTAAATAAATCCACAGGGCTGGAAGCACAAGTTACATACGTGACCCCAGCACAATGCCCTGTGATTCTGAAGGGCCAGATTAGCATCGAACGGTGCAGTGGCAGCTTATGCAAAATTAATTGGTTCAGAGTCCACTTAAAAAAAAAATACAGAGAGATCTCAGTAGGGGACAGCACCTTAGGCTAATGTCCTGGGGACGCAGGTGGAAGACTCACTGGAATGAAAGCGGTTCTCCCTCCCAGCTACACAGGGACTCCTCTCCCGCTCAGAGCTGATGTGCAGCACCGGATGGCAAAGCCCAAAGACAGGTCCAGTCGTTGCCAGCTTCTGGGTGGTGTTTTGGAGTTAAGCCACAGTGGGGGCATGGAGGAGCTTGGGAAAGAGGTTGGGGAGCTGTGACTTGCAGGCTGAAGAGACCGAGAAAGGAGGAAGGAGCTGGAGTCTGGTCCATGCACGGCAACACTTCCTGCAATGTGGTCTGACCCACTTTTCTTTATACTTGCAGAAGCTTATGCAGTGACTTACTCCTTTTGAGAAATGATAAGTAAAATTAAACAGGCTTCTACTTTGTAGGGCTTCTAGGCACCTTGATATGCCAGTGCACACTGCCAGTGTTCAAGAGGTGCGGCAGGATGCAATGTTTCCCAAGGTTTTTTGACTATGGAAACCTTTTTAGGGGGTGCTTCATGATTTTTTTGAATATCGCATAATTATAAAATGAATTTATGCTTTTTTTTTTTTTTTTTTTTTTTTTTTTTTTTTTTTTTTTTAGATTGTAAGTTTTATTTTTTTTATTTTTTTTTTTTTTTTTTTTTTTTTTTTGACAGGCAGAGTGGACAGTGAGAGAGAGAGACAGAGAGAGAAAGGTCTTCCTTTGCCGCTGGTTCACCCTCCAATGGCCGCCGCTGCAGCCGGCGCACCGCGCTGATCCTGGCAGGAGCCAGGAGCCAGGTGCTTTTCCTGGTCTCCCATGGGGTGCAGGGCCCAAGCACCTGGGCCATCCTCCACTGCACTCCCTGGCCATAGCAGAGAGCTGGCCTGGAAGAGGGGCAACCGGGACAGAATCCGGCGCCCCAACCGGGACTAGAACCCGGTGTGCCGGCGCCGCAAGGTGGAGGATTAGCCTATTGAGCCACGGCGCCGGCTTGAATTTATGCTTTTAATGTTATCACCCAGTAAGAGATTTTACAGTCTTTACAGATACATTTAAAAAACTACATATTTTAAATACAACATTTATTTCAAATTGTGCATAGGTATTCAGTATTTTTTTAAACATTTATTTTTATTTATTTGAAAGAGTTACACAGAGAGAGGAGAGGCAGAGAGAGAGGGGTTTTCCATCCGCTGATTCACTCTCTAATTGGCCGCAATGGCCAGAGCTGTGTTGATCTGAAGCCAGGAGAGAGAAGCCTCTTCCGGGTCTCCCATGCAGGTGCAGGGGCCCAAGGACTTGGGCCACCTTTCACTGCTTTCCCAGGCTGTAACAGAGAGCTGGATTGGAAGTAGAGAAGCCAGGACTCGAACTGGCACCCATGTGGGATGTTGGCACTGCAGGCTGTGGCTTTACCTGCTATTGTACAGCATCAACCCCGGTATTCAGTATTTTTGAGGACTATATAGTTGAGGGACACGTGTTGTGGGACACTGGGTTAAACCGCTGCTGATGATGCTGGCATCCCAAATCAGAGCACAGATTCGAGTCCCAGCTGCTCTACTTCTGATCCAACTCCCCATTAATGCTCCTGGGAAAGCAGTGGGAGGTGATCCACATAGGAGGCCAGGAAGGAGTTCCAGGCTCCTGGCTTTAGCCTGGCCTGGCCCTGGCCATTGCGGCCATCTCGGGATTAAACCAGCAGATGGAAGATCTCTCTCCTCTGTCACTCTGCCTTTTGAATAAAATAAATAAACCTTTAAAAAAATTTCTTAAAATATGCAGCCAAAATTTAAATAGATATGACCAAGACCTTTCTCAGTCTCTGAAAGGCCTTGGCTTTGCAACTTGGGTAGTCCTTCAAGTTGGCATGAAACTATTGTTTTAGAAGACAAGGGACTTATTTCCATCAGCGCCTCCTACCCCAGGCCTGTTGTTCCCTTCTGTCCTCTCGGGTGTCAGCAAAATCAACCTTCTGAGTAGAAGAGAGACGGAAGTCTTGCTGTCTCAGTCCCCTAGTCTCTCTCAGCGACAGTGCAGGCAACTGTTTTTAGATGTCATTTGGATATGCAATGTTCTGGTGACCCAGGAAGCAAAGCTGGCTTGTGCTGTCTGTCACAGCCATGCAAGGGTGTGGGCACCTTGGTTCTTTCCACGGAACTCTCTGTCCGACCAGGCCAATGGCACCCGACTACAGCACGTGCATCAGGAGCCCCGTGGTTTGCATGGGAAGAAGCTGAGTGTTTTCTAAGGGGGGATTTCTTCACACGCCCATTCCTTCCACTGGGCTGGCTGGCTTCACGGTGGGTCAAAGCCAACTCACACAGCAGCACATTTGCTAAGCTTTGGCCATGATATTGATGACTTTTTAAGAGCAAATTACAAAGTATTTTTTCTGTTTTTTTTTTTTTTTTTTTTTTTTTTTTTTTTTAAGATTTATTTTATATATTTGAAAGACAGTTACGGGGGGGGGGGGGGGGGAGATTGTCCATTCCATGGTTCAGGCCAATCCAAAGCCAGGAGCCAGGCACTTTTTCCATGTGGGTGCAGGGACCCAAGGACTTGGCCCATCTTCCTCTGCCTTCCCAGGTGCATTAGCACAGAGCTGGATAGGAAGTGGAGCATCCGGGACTCAAACCAGTGTCCATATGGGACGCCAGCTCAGCAGGCTGAGGCTTTAACCCTCTGTCCACAGTGCTGGCCCCTTCTGTTTTAAATTAGTATATACAAACTGTTTTAAATTGGGAAATACAGAAAAATAGAAGTAAAAGGTGAAGGCATTTTAAACGTGTTTTGGTATCTTCTTCCAGTTTTGTGAGTCCGGACAGTTCTGGTTACGGAGTTGTAACTGTGTGTCTGCTCTATAGCCGTGTTCCCTTCTTTGATTTACATGCTAAATAAAATAAATGGGTAATGCATGAGTTTCTCCATGTTTATAAACACAACACAATGCCATTATTTATTGAACCCATTCCCCAATATAGTTACAGCACTTCCAAATTTTTATTTTATAACTTATATATATATATGTTTGTCATAAAACATTTATATGAGTTTTAACTATTTCTGGAGGGCAAATTCTCCAGAAATGGAATTTCTAAGCCAGGGGGTTATACAAATGTTAAGGGTCTTGATGTAGATTGCTAAATTTGGCTCATAATACTAATGTCTTTCTTCAATAGAAAATTATAGTAATTTTCATATAAAATTTTTATCTGAAAGCAAATAAAATTTGACTACAAAAATTCTCTGAGGTTTGGGGGAAAAGAGTATTTGCTAACATATGTTTAAAAAAATGTAGACGTTGAAGCTAATGAGAAAAGTCGGTCTTGATTGATGGTTGGTTTTTCACTATGGGCCACTTCAGGGTGATACGGCTTTGCTGCTGTAGTTCATAAAGGAACACCCAGACCTGGGGAAAGTTCACTGTGCTAAGCTTCAGGCTCCTGGCTCCAAGTCAGACAGACTCCGCTTGCAATCCAGACTCCACCACTTTCCCCCTGGCCTCGGGCAAGGCTCTTCACTTCTTTGCCTTTTTTCCATGGAGATAATGTGATTTCCTGCTTCTTATTTAAAAATAAAACTTTAGGGGCTGGTGTTGGGGGGTGGGGAGCAAATGAAGCCTTGCCCTAGACACGGGCATATGATTATCAGAGCTCTGGTTTGAGACTTGGCTGCTCCACTTCCGATCCAGCTCCCTGCTGATACACCTGGGGTAGCAGTGGAAGATGGCCCAAGTGCTTGGGTCCCTGCACCCACGGCAGAGACCCCGATGGAGTTCCTGGCTCCTGGAAAGCATGGCTCAGACCTGGCCATTTGGGAAGTGAATCCGCAAATGGAAGATCCCTCTTTCTCTGCCTTTATGTCACTCTGCCTTTCAAATAAATAAATACTTTTTTTTTTTTTTTTGGACAGGCAGAGTTAGACAGTGAGCGAGAGAGAGAGAGACAGAGAGAAAGGTCTTCCTTCCATTGGTTCACCCCCCAAATGGCCACCACGGCCAGTGCTGCACCGATCCGAAGCCAGGAGCCAGGTGCTTCCTCCTGGTCTCCCATGCAGGTGCAGGGCCCAAGTACTTGGGCCATCCTCCACTGCCTTCCCAGGCCACAGCAGAGAGCTGGGCTGGAAGAGGGGCAACCGGGACAGAATCCAGTGCCCCAACCGGGACTAGAACCCGGTGTGCCGGCGCCGCAAGGCGGAGGATTAGCCTACTGAGCCGCGGCGCCAGCAATAAATACATCTTTAAAATAAAATTTTATTTGTTCATTTCATCTTCTTTGGAAGGCAGAGAGACAGAGATCTTCCATCTGCTAATTCAGTCCCCAAATGCCTGCAACAACCAAGGCTGGGCCAGGCCACAGCCAGGAGCCTGGAACTGCATCTGGGTCTCCCACGTGGATGGCAGGAACCCAAGGACTTGAGCCATCACTGCTGCCTCTGAGGGTGTGCATCAGCAGGAAGCTGGAGTCAGCAGCAGAGCCGACACTGGAACCCAGGCCCTACCATAGCCCGGTGTACGTGGTGTCCAAGTGGCATCTTCACCACTGTGCCAAAGACCGCCCAGTCCCTGCATCTCAGAGAGCCCCTGAGGCTGAAAGGGAAGGGTGAATTCATAGTGCCGAGTACCTCAGGAGGTCCGAGACATTTACCCAGTAGGAAGACTGCGGACTTTAACACAAAATCCCAAGTAGGTAAAAGTTGTGCATCCATACACGGGTCAGTTGAGTAGTTTTAAAAATAAACCTGCCATCTGCCAAAGCTTCTTCAGTTGGTTCCCTATGAAGTGACGTGCATTTGTCGTGTCGTCAGCTTGCCAGATGCCTGAGCGTACTTTCAGGGTTCAAGGAGAGCAGAACTAAACGCAAGTGCAGGGAAGTTCCGAAAGCCGTGCAAAGTTTGTTCATAACACACACTGGCCATGACCTTGTGAAGGTCCTTTGTGTGCATGGACCGACCGTGAGTGCCCAACCAGTATCTCCACCAGCAGGCCAAATGCCTGCCCCATTGTAATTTTTTACATTATAAAGAAAAAAACGGCCGGCGCCCAGGCTCACTAGGCTAATCCTCCACCTGCAGTGCTGGCACCCTGGGTTCCAGTCCTGGTTGGGGCGCCAGATTCTGTCCCGGTTGCTCCTCTTCTAGTCCAGCTCTCTTCTGTGGCCCGGGAAGGCAGTGGAGGATGGCCCAAGTGCTTGGGCCCTGCACCCGCATGGGAGACCAGGAGAAGCACCTGGCTCCTGGCTTTGGATTGGCGCAGTGAGCCAGCCGCAGCAGCCATTTGGGGGGTGAACCAATGGAAGGAAGACCTTTCTCTCTGTCTCTCTCTCTCCCTTTCTAACTCTACCTGTCCAAAAAAAAAAGGAGCTCAATTTAATTCTCAACGTTTGGGACATAATGTACAAGAATAAAGTTAACTTCAAAATGAATGAATGTGGCCAGCGCCGTGGCCCAATAGGCTAATCCTCTGACTTGCGGCGCTGGCACACCGGGTTCTAGTCCCGGTCAGGGCACCGGATTCTGTCCCGGTTGCCCCTCTTCCAGGCCAGCTCTCTGCTGTGGCCCAGGAGTGCAGTGGAGGATGGCCCAAGTACTTGGGCCCTGCACCCCATGGGAGACCAGGATAAGTACCTGGCTCCTGCCATCAGATCAGCGTGGTGTGCTGGCCGCAGCGCGCCGGCCGGGGCGGCTATTGGAGGGTGAACCAACGGCAAAGGAAGACCTTTCTCTCTGTCTCTCTCTCTCACTGTCCACTCTGCCTGTCAAAAAATAAAATAAAAAAAATTTTAAAAAAATGAATGAATGTACTTCCAATAAGTTCCATATCAAACATAAATAAATCACGAAGCTTAGTATTTATAGTCAATCCCCAAGGAAGAGGTGCAAATGGAGCAAGAATTGTATTTGTGAACCACACCAAATGTGTTCTCTTTGTGTTAATGGCACATTAGCATGAGCACTGTGTTCTATTACCATGCATTTGCTGTGACCCCGAGAATCTCAGTGTTTTTCTAAATGCTTCTGTAAGGAAAGACTGGAGAGAGTATTATATACTCGGAGGCTGGCCCTTGGCACAGAAGCGGGCATTGAATTCAGTATCTGGACTAAAACCATCTCCTGTTTCCATATTAGATGCTACGCGGCCACTGCGGTCAGTGGATTTCTGGGTTTAGCATTCCGTTTTCCGCAGGCTTGCAGCTGTTTCACAGCTCAGCAGAACTATCGTACCCCTTCTGAGCCGAGTGCCCAGGCCAGAGCTGTCTCTGGGCTTGAGAAAGAACCTTCACATTCTCTTTGGTTTGTCCCAAGCCCACAGGTAGCAAACACAGGAGCTCCTCTGCACACACCTTCCATGAAAGCAATTCCAAGGAACGGGAGAAAAAGCAATCGAGTTTGCATGGCAAGTCCAAGGCTTTAACTCCAAGACATGACTTGTAACTCCGACCCTGACGGCCTTGGCTTCCACCCTCGGATTTCTCTGTGTGCTCAGGACAATTGGCCGCAGAGAATGAAGACATGCAGGCTGGCTGACTCGGGCTTGTCTGTGCATCTGGGGATTGTGCCAAAGCCCAGGTGACACAGACAGGCTGCCTGGAAAATTGTCACAGCCACACCTGGACTTTGCATTCAGTGTCTTCCACCTGGAGAGCCATGTGTGTGCGTGTGTGTGTGTGTGTGTGTGTGTGTACAGGTGAGCTGGCTCAGGCAGGGTGTGTGTGTGTGTGTGTGCAGGTGATCTGACTCAGGCAGGGTGTGTATGTGTGTGTGTGTGTGTGTGCAGGTGAGCTGGCTCAGGTAGGGGTGTGTGTGTGTGTGTGTGCACTTGTTTAGTCCAGTCCTGTTGTCTAATCGCCTGAATTAATTTTTAAAAAATATCTAATTTTTATTTGTTTGAAGGGCAGAGTTACAGAGAGAGAAGGGGGGAAGGAGGGGGAAGAGAAAGAGAAAGAAAAAGCTATCTTCCATCCGCTGGTTCATCCCCCAAATGGCCACAACAGCC
This sequence comes from Oryctolagus cuniculus, assembly GCF_964237555.1. Classification (NCBI taxonomy): domain Eukaryota; kingdom Metazoa; phylum Chordata; class Mammalia; order Lagomorpha; family Leporidae; genus Oryctolagus; species Oryctolagus cuniculus. Next base: position 104,709,595 of record NC_091444.1, on the reverse strand, counting down.
AGGGCTGGGCCAGGCCAAAGCCAGGAGCCAGGAGCATCTTCCAGATCTTCCGAATGGGTACAGAGGCCCAAGCACTTGGGCCATCTTCCGCTGCTTTCCCAGGTGCATTAGCAGGGAGCTGGATCAGAAGTGGAGCAGCTGGGACTTGAACCAGCGCCCCTATGCCACAACATGAGCCCTGGGATTGATTTCTACAAGCGGCAGCCTTTTTAAAAATGGTAAATATTGAAAATGGCTCCTTAAGGTGTCACTGGGGGTCACTTCTCTGAAACTTCCTTGTGTTGGTTTGGGAAACCTGGAACATGGCTTTCCAGTGATTTTTCTCAGAGACATGGCACATTTTTAAAGTTTTTTTTTTTTTCCCTAAATCTCCTTCTACATTTTCCTCTTCTTGTAAAAGAAAAATAAAACTTCAGGCATTACAAGAGAACCATGAAAAATGATGTAAAATGATAGATGATCAAAAATTCCCAAAGGTCAGCTCACTTTCTTGCAAAGAAAAATAAAATACGATGTTGGAAATCACAATCCCAAACTCCCTCCCCCGTCCCACACAGCTGCTCTGTGCCTGAGGAGCAAGGGAGACTGCACCAGCGGCCTCCCCAGCCACTGTGGAGAGCTGCAGACCACTCTGAGAGAGAGAGAGGGAGAGAGAGAGAAAGAGAGAGAGGAGAGAGAATCGTCCTTCCTCAAAAGGCCACAAAGGCCAGGGCTGGGCCAAGCCGAAGCCAGGAGCCAGGAGCTTCATCGGGGTCTCCCACATGGGTTGCAGGGGCCCCAGTACTTGGGCCATTTTCTGCTGCCTTCCCAAGTGCATTAGCAGGGAGCTGGATCGGAAGTGGAGCAGCCGGGATTTGAACCAGTGGTCTGCTATGGAATGCCGGCGTCACAGGTAGTGACTTAACCCACTACGCCACAATGCCAGCCCCTGGGAGAGTGTTCTTTCTTTCATGTTTCTTGGAGCAGAGAAAACATAGATTATGTTTTAATTACAGAGAAACACAAGTCAAAGCTCAGGTCCAAAGACAAAACCCAAAATTTGAGATCTACATCTTGTTAAAGGCAGAAAGAGAGTGAGATGGACAGACAGAGATCTCCCATCTGCTAGTCCACTTCCCAAATGCTAGCAACAGCCAGGGCTGGGCTGGACCCAAGCCAGGAGCCAGAAACTTAATATAAGTCTCTTTTTAAAAATCAATCAATTTGGCCGGCGCCGCAGCTCACTAGGCTAATCCTCCGCCTGCGGCGCCGGCACACCGGGTTCTAGTCCCGGTCGGGGCGCCGGATTCTGTCCCGGTTGCCCCTCTTCCAGGCCAGCTCTCTGCTGTGGCCAGGGAGTGCAGTAGAGGATGGCCCAAGTGCTTGGGCCCTGCACCCCATGGGAGACCAGGATAAGTACCTGGCTCCTGCCATCGGATCAGCGCGGTGCACCGGCCGCAGTGCGCCGGCCACAGCAGCCATTGGAGGGTGAACCAACGGCAAAAGGAAGACCTTTCTCTCTGTCTGTCTCTTTCTATCCACTCTGCCTGTCAAAAAAAATCAATCAATTTATTTATTTGAAAATCAGTGTTACGGGGGGTTGGGGGTCCTTCCATCTGCTAGTTCACTCCCCAGATGGCTGCAACGGCTGGGGCTGGGCTAGGCCAAAGACAGGAGCCAGGTCTCCCATGTGTCCTTGGGCCCCCTTCTGCTGCCTTCTGCGGCCATTAGCAGGGAGCTGGATTGGAAGCAAAGCATCCGGGACTCGAACCGGCGCACATATGGGATGCCGGCAGAGCAGATGGCCAGTAAACCTGCTGCGCCACAGCACCGGCCCCAGTACAAGCCTCCTGATGCACGTGGGTGGCAGATACTTAAGTATTTGAGCCATCTACCTGCTGCCACCTAGGGTGTACATTAGCAGGAAGCCAGGGTCGGGCGTGGAGCTGGAGACAGAACCTGGGCACTGCCCCCACAGCCCCAGGAGCACCTGAAACCCAGGCTTGTGTCTCACATTTATTGGAAGGACACAGACTTTCCAGTGACCCAAACCTTCAGTGTAAAGATCCACACTGAGCCTGAACACTATTCCCCTGTAAATAAGGGATCAAACAGGCAGAGAACGTGAGTGACAGCTACGTGTGGCAGTAGCGGCATGTGGATGCTGGCCTAACAGAGGACGCATTCAAGAATGCGGTGCCAAGAGCACACCCCGACTCACCACCCTCCTCCAGAGCAAGCATCAAGTGCAGCCCACGGAGAGTGTGAACTGGAACCTCCCAGGGAAGTCCAAAGAAAGAGACTGAAATACGCAGCCATGCACTGTGTTGCCTCGATGAGCCTTGCTGTCTGCGGAGGAGAAATGGATTGTGTGCTAAGTGATAGTAATAAGATGGCTAAAAAGGAGAGAACCCATTGTGTAGACTGCAACTGTCTCGTTATTAGTGACACCAGGGGCAGGGGTTTGGCACAGTAGTTAAGACACTGCTAAGGGGACTGGCCGTGAGGAGCGGCTGGTTAAGCTGCCGCCGGTGACGCCAGCATCCCGTATCTGAGTGCCAATTTGAGCCTCAGCAGCTCTGCTTCTGATCTAGGTCCTTGCTGGTACACCTGGGAGGGCAACAGAAGACAGCTGAAGTACTTGAGACCCTGCTGCACACGTGGGCAACCTGGATAGAGTTCTAGGCTCCTGGCTTCAGCCTGGCCAAGGCCTGGCTTTTGCAGCCATTTGGGGAGTGAAGATCTCTCTCTCTCTCTCTCTCTCTCTCTCTCTCTCTCTCTCGCCATCACTCTGCCTTTCAAATAAATAAATGAACCTTAAAACAAAAAGATACTGCTGGGCATGCCCATACCTGAGTGCTTGGGTTTGAGTCCTGGATTCAAATACCTGGGCTCAAGTCCTGGCTCCACTTCTGATCCAGCGTCTTGCTAATGCAGACCCTGGTCAGGCAGCAGGTGATGACTCAAGTGCTTGGGGCCCTGCTACCCACGTGGGAGACCCGGATGGAGCTCCTGGCTCCTGGAGAGGTGGGCAGAGAGAGGGGAGTGGACCAGCAGATGGCAGCACTGTTTGCCTCTCTGTTTCTCTCTTTCAAATAAATTTTTTTTTTTTTTTTTTTTTTTTTAATATTGAAAGCAGTATCCACCTTCTCTCTGGCTGGAACCTGTTCCGGTTTCCACCAGTACTTTCCCCCAGGCCTCTTCCAGGTCACGGGCAAGGTCTTCCTGCGAAGTCCTTTCTGGGTTCACTGAGCAGTCTTTGCTGCCAGCCCTCGTGCTGCGATCTTGCTGGGTTAGAATCTGCCTCTCCACCCGGGGACGGGTACAGTCGACGGACGATCGACCTAGAAAGACGCCAGCCACTGAGCGAAATAGTGAAGTCTCACGCCTGCCGATCATTCACGGCGAGACCCAGCCTCTCTGGGCGCCGCTGGCCCTCTCAGCACATCACAGGGAGGACCCAGTGAGACGATGCAGACACAGCGCTCAGAACGTCACAGACCACAGGTGTGTGTCCCTGCTGCGTCCGCCCAAGGGCTGTGTGGCCGTGTCTGTTTGTCATCATAGTGGCTATGGGTGGCTCTGAAAAGTCCTCGTAATTCAGCTTTTTTTTTTAAAACCCGAATTGACTGGTGGAAAGGCTCCCTGTTATGAGTCAACTCTGGAAAACTTCAGATCCTGTGGATACCTGGTTCAGCTTCTGCCTCCACAAGTTCATAGGTCCTGGGTCTCCTGTTTTTTGTCGTGTGTGTGTGTGTGTGTGTGTGTGAACACCAGAGAGAGGCAGAGCCATACCCAGCTGGTGGGGACGGGACATTCTTCTGTCATTACTCCACATAATGAGACCGTGTGATTCCTTTTATTGTGTGCAGCCGACACCACCTGGTCCTCTGTTTGTTGAGGCCGTGCCTGGAAAAGATGAAAGACTCTGGCTGCTACAAATGAGAGGATTTCTGCAAATGACCTGAAAACCCCCCATGCACGACAGCGTGGAGGATCGGGCCTTTCATTGCTTTCAGTGGAGCCCTCGTCACTTGCACTGCGTTAGTCTTTGTTCAGTTCCACACTGGGGAGCTGGAACAGATACTGCTGCAGACTTTTTTTTTTTCTTTTTTGTGACAGGCAGAGTGGACAGTGAGAGAGAGACAGAGAGAAAGGTCTTCCTTTGCCGTTGGTTCACCCTCCAATGGCCGCCGCAGCTGGTGCGCTGTGGCCAGCGCACCGCGCTGATCCGATGGCAGGAGCCAGGAGCCAGGTGCTTTTTCCTGGTCTCCCATGGGGTGCAGGGCCCAAGCACTTGGGCCATCCTCCACTGCACTCCCTGGCCACAGCAGAGAGCTGGCCTGGAAGAGGGGCAACCGGGACAGAATCCGGCGCCCCGACCGGGACTAGAACCCGGTGTGCTGGCACCGCAAGGCGGAGGATTAGCCTAGTGAGCCGCGGTGCCACCGCTGCAGACTTTTTAGCAGTCTCATCATGATCCTGACCCTCCTGTATGGCCTTAGAGAATACTAATGCTTGTGTGTGTTTGAGTGTGTGTGTTTATAAATGAGGGCACCTCAAAGAGTTTGTGCAAAAGCAGAATTAGAAATCAAGTTTAGAGTGGGCAGGTGGAACAGTGTTTAAGATGTGGCTTGGAACAGTGTTTAAGATGTGGCTTGGCTGGATCTGGCACCATGGCTCAGTTGGTTAATTCTCTGCCTGTGGCTCCAGCATCCCATATGGGTACCGGGTTCTAGTCCTGGCTGCTCCTCTTCCAGGCCAGCTCTCTGCTGTGGCCCGGGAGTGCAGTGGAGGATGGCCCAAGTGCTTGGGCTCCTGTACCTGCATGGGAGACCAGGAGGAGGCACCTGGCTCCTGGCTTCGGATCGGTGCAGCGCCGGCTGTTGTGGCCATTTGGGGGGTGAACCAACGGAAGGAAGACCTTTCTCTCTGTCTCTGTCTCTCACTGTCTTAGCTCTACCTGTCAAATTAAAAAAAATGAAAAAATAAAAAAATAAAGATGTGGCTTGGGACATCTGCATTCCGTATCAGAGAGCCTGGGTTCAAGTCCTAGCCCTGCCCTGGAAGGCAGCAGGTGATAAATACATCTTTAAAAGCATTAAAAAAAAAAAAAAAAAAAAAAACCTGTGTGCCGATACGATATCGGGCCACTGTTTCAAGACTCTCATCCTGGGAGTGGATTTCCCCCAGCCCTGTCCCTTTCCCGCTGTCTGCAACTCCAAATCCTCTCCAGGACAGGTGCACAGGGAAAACAAAGCCCAGGCCAGGCTGTCTCGTGAGCTCTGCGGAGGCACAAATATGATATCATGCCAAGCCCAGAAGGTAAACTGAGGCATAGAGAACGCCTCCTGTGCCCTGCACCAGTCTCCCTCTCACACATGCTGATGCCTCTCACTACCAAGGAGCTAAGGTCCTCAGAGCTGCCAGGGGTCCCGTCTGGGAGCTGCACCCCAACCTGCCGCCACCAGTGTTTGTCCGTGTCTCGTACACTGCACCTGGTCCCTTGAGTGCCCTGTCACTCCTGGTTGACCACGGGAAGTCAGCAGAATTTGAACTTCAGACCCTGTCACGCAGGGATGAGGGCCGGCAGCATCCTTGGTGTCGCCTCCAGGTCCCGCTCCTTACACAGGGTGCACCTGCGCGCAAGGGCCAGTTACCACGGGAGGCACAGGAGCTGGGTCACAGATGATTGCGATCTCTCTCTCTCTCTCTCTCTCTCTCTCTCTCTCTCCTTTCCCAACCTTTGCACTTGGCTTTCATGTGAACAGCAAGACGGATGCTTGCACGCCTTGAGTGAGCGCGTGCTGGTCACCTTTGCTGAGGCCGATGATGGCGGTGCCGGCGTGCTTCCTAACTGACAGGTTCTGTCGCACAGAACCATGGGAAAGGGAGAACGCGATGAAAATGCAGAACATAACGCTAACTTCTCCAACTGCTTATTCCAAGTTGTAGTTTGGGTGTACTTCTCTCTCAGATAAGATCTTTATACTTCTTGGTTTCTGAAGTAAGCTGATAACATAATTTTTAGGGGGAAATCATAAAGATAAATGAATTTGAAGGAAACAATTGGAGTGGGGCTTTTTTTTTTTTTTTTTTTTTTTTTTTTTGCAGAAACCACAAATCACAGCACTAAGTCAAAACTGCTACTGAGGTGCTGTCATTCTGGGCTGTCATTGGCATTTATCTTTTTTTTTTTTTTTAATATTTCTTTATCTATTCGAAAGGCAGAGTGACACTGAGAGAGAGGAAGAGACAGAGAGATCTTCTTGGCCCACTCTCCAAATAGCTGTACCAGGCTGAAGCCAGGAGTCATGAATTCCATCTGGGACTGACTTGAGCGGTCACCTGCTGTCCCCAGGTGCATTGGCACAGCACTGGATCAGAAGCGGAGCAGGCGGGATCTGGCGCGGGAGGTGGGTGTTTGTCCCAAACAGTGGCTTACCCCGCTGCACCACAACAGCTGCCCCGATGTTTATCCTTTCTTATCATGCACATTCTTCTTGCATTCCCCACAGAAGTCTAAAACGTTTCTAAGAAACTTCTACATCAAACGAAGCTTGCATGTGCTCGGCTTGACTGTGCTAGAAAAATAAAAGCCTGCTCTTACATCATTTTGCATAGCAACACCCCAAACACTGCAAACATGAGGAGGCATGGAAAATCCAAAGAGCCTGGGGGAAATCCATCCGTGGAGGGGCCGTGAGTGTGTTCCAGAAACCACTGCGGGCCAGAGCCCCTGCTCTCCCAAGGCAGTGTCCAGGGACCAGGGCTCTTCCTGCTTCTCGTTTCCTGAAGCTCTTCCTTAGTAATTCCTACAAACAAAACTTTATTTTATTCAAAATCACGTGAAAAGGAAAAAAAAATCTTAATGTTGCTTGAAGGGAGGGGGGATCTTTCCCAGCTGCTGGGTACTTCCATGAGGGTGGGCTGCATATTTTAGCAGTACGGTAAGTATGCGTCCTTCTAAAATAGTTGCCATAGAAACACAACTTCCCTCCCTTAAAAGCAAGGGTATTCGCTGTAGTCAATCCCCACCGATGTCTAACTGCACAAGTTCAGCATCGCTGGGGAGGGGAGTGCGATCCCACTGGCTGTGTATTTAAACACTCTCAAACACGCAGGTGCCAGCAGGGGGCGGAGCCATGGGGGAAATGCTCTCCTTCCAGAAGTTTGTGCATCCGGTGACCAGACGGTTGGTCTACCCAAAGCAGCTCTCAACGAGGGGACGGTGATGCAGCTGCAGCTCCACGCCAGCTCCCGGCTGACAGGAGGCAAGGAGGGCTCGGAGGGCTCGTGAGGGTGTGTTCTGAGCAAGGGGGCAGGAGCAGGGTAAAGCAGTGCATAATTGGACCCAGGCTCAGTCCTCACTCCCAGCCCAGCTTTCTGCTACTGCAGACCCTGGGAGGCGGCAGGTCCATGGCTCAAGTACCTGGCTCTGTGCCACCACAGGGGATACCCGGATGGAGTTCTGGTTCCTAGCTGCTGTGGCCATCTGGGGAGTGAACCAGCAAAGGAAATCTCTCTCTCTCTCTCTCCCTCCCTCCCTCCTCTTCCCCCTCCTCCCCCTCTCTGTTGCTCAGCCCTTCGTGTAAATAAATACACTTTGAGAAGCAATCTTTGGGCACACTGCACAGCATTTTAACGGCACAGTAAAGAAGGTGATGCAGATTCTCAGGTCACGTTAAAGCCTGAGGCCCAGCTTCCCCACGTCGCCATTTCTGCCTCCTGTGCGGGCGGCAGCTGCCCATCATCTCAGTCATTCTGGAGAAAACCCAAGGAATTTCTCTCAAGCGTTTGTCCGGATTGCACCACACGTGGCCCCCAGGGACCTCGGGGCTCCAGCCTGTGCCTGCTGGTTCTGCAGAGCCACTGAGCCCATCAAGAGCCACACTGCTTCTGCTCCAAGCCAAGCAAGATAAAAGAGGCATGCGCGGCTCCGACACGGCTCAGCCCGTGGGTGGGCATTGCACAAGAGGAAGGCTTGTCCTCTGCGTCAGCCTCGGGAGAGCCAGCGAACTCCGTGGCAAGCAGACGGCGGCTCCCTCCGCAACTTGTGTTGCTTTCTCGTCAGAAACCTTGGAACAGTGGATCTTGTCTCGCTGACCACAGGGCCTGGGTGCACCGCGGCCCACCTGGGCGATACAGTCGGCAAGATCACATCCCTGGAGCAGAATCCTGGGAAAAGTCAGTCCTGACCGCATTCCTTAATCTTAGCAAGGTTCGACTGCTAGCAGTCATTGACTAAGGCAACAGGAAAAATTGTCGGGCAGACTGGAGAGCTGTGGGGGTACCCTTGCTTTTCCATAATAAAACATTTGGTAAAACTGTCACTTACCCTGTCAAGGAAGGGGAGCCACGTGTCTCCAGGCGAACTGGTTGGGAAAATGCAGACGACCCTGCCCCCTTGACTGCTCCTTGTGGCTTTTCACAGGGACTCTTGCCTTGGGCAAGAAGCGTGGAGTTTGCTTGGAGCGAAGAAGGAAGGTGTGGGGCTGAGATTCCAGTGTTCACGGTGGGTCTCTGCAGGGGGCTGCACCCTACAGTGAGCCAGTGAGGATTCCTCCCCGCCCCCAACACACACACAGTGTCAGAAAGATGATCAAGAAAGATAAAATCCCAGGAAGCAGTAGACCCAGCGCAGGTCCCACTACTGGGATATGGGAAGCACGAGAGTGGCAATAATCCGGAATAAAAATTCGCACTCGGTGTGGCCAAGGAAAAGGTCCCCCCTCCATCTGGAATCAAAACACAGAGTGAGAGTCAGTGAAACCATTGCTTGTTTTGTTTTGTTTTTGTTTTTTAAGATTGATTGATTGATTGATTTGAAAGGCAGAGTTAGAGAGAGAGAAAGACAGAGATCTTCCGTCTGCTGATGGAAGATGCCACAGCAGCCAGGGCTGGGCCAGGCTGAAGCCAGGAGCCTGGAGCTCCATCCGGGTCTCCCACATGAGTGGCAGGAGCCAAGCACGTGGGCCATCCTCTGCTACTTTCCCAGGTGCATTAGCAGGGAGCTGGACTGGAAGTGGAGCAGCCAGGGCTAGAACCAGCATCCATAGGGAATGCTAGTATTGCAAGTGGCAGCTTAACCAGCTATATACCACAATGCTGGTCCCTGAAGTTAACTTTTTAAACTTTATTTTTTAAGCCCTAGGTTTCTACCCCAAGTAGGTTGAAGTCTCTGTTAATTCACAGTCTCAAGAAAGAGAATCCAATCCATCACTGGCCAACTGCCTGAGTCAGTGACTGTCCCTCCTTCGACTGACAGGATGATCTAGGGGTGCGTGTGTGTGTGTGCAGGCTGCCTGGGGGTTACCCACGCGTGGGATCCCTTGGTAGGTACAGCCCTGCCAGAGCAGCAGATGGGGACGTTTTCCCTGGAAGGCAGTAGAAGAGACAGGCAATAAAGTCCACCCAGCCCAAGACTGGGCCTTGGAGAAAAGTCTGGATTCTTTTGCAGACATTTGCAGAAACCAAAAAAATAAACCACTCCTTAAAAACCACAATTATTGTGACATGTAAGGCAACTCCCCTGCCTCAGTTCCAAACCACACTGTTCCTAAGGCCGAGATAATATTTGTGCATGGCTACCGATTTTGAATTACTTGGAAAGGACTGTGCGTAGCATGATTTCAGAAATGGATTACTGACCTTTGATCTGACAGGGAGGGCTGCACCAGGAGATCACAGGACAAGGAGACCAGTTCCTTGAGGGACAGCTTGAAACAGTCCACACCGTCCACATTCACCCCGGCCAGGGACGTGAGAAGCCTGTCTTCATTTTGTCAGGCAACTAAGATTTGGAGTTGACACATTCAGGCAACTTAACATAAAGAATGCATGTGGGAATGAGATGTGTTAACACCATTAAAAAAAGTCTTAGAATGAGAGAAACAGACACACACACACAGACACACACACACACACACATCATCCACCTGCTGGTTAACCCCCCAAATGGCCACAATAGCCAGGCCAGAGCCAGGAGCCTGGAACTCAATCCAGGTCTTCCACAAGGGTGGCCGGGAGCCAAGTACTTGAGCCATCATCCACTGTTCTCCCAGGCGCATTAGCAGGAAACTGGATCAGCAGCAGAGCCGCTGATCCCACAACGGGATGCTGGTGCCACAGGCAAGGGGCTCAACCTGCTGTGCCACCATCTCTGTTTCCAAGCCTGGCTTGTACGTGCACTCCCCAAATCTGGATAGGATGTAAACATGTTTCTGTAAGTAACTGAAGTCAGCTTTTCAACGACGCTCTCAGCTTCTGTGTTTGCAAAGATCTGGAAGGACTGTCCTTCGCGTTCTGCGTTCTGTGTTGTTTGCAGGATAAAAGTCAGAGCAAGAAGTAGAAGGTGATTTCTGTGACTTCTCAGATTTCTGATGAACATGGAATGCTTGTAATTCTTACGGGGTCCAGGGTCATATTTCAGTGCTTGCCTAGGGAATAAGCCGGCCAGATCAGGCGGCCAGCATTTTCACTCTTTTATCTCTGTGCCTGCAACCCGCCAGCTCCTCCCTCTGGTTGGTCCCTCAGCACTCAACGCCCTATTGTGAAACATACAAGCCCCACTGTTCTGTGCAACTAGTGCTCTGTCTACTTGGGGTTTTTTATTTTTACTGTTAAAAGGCAGAGAGGGAGGGAGGGAGTGAGAAAGAAAGAGAGAGAGAGAGAGAGAGAGAGAGAGAGAGAGAGAGGGAGAGAAATATCCCACCCTCTGGTTCACTCCCACGACAGCTGAGACTGGCCCAGACCAATGCGGGGAGCCAGGAACTCCATCCAGGTCTCCCACGTGGGAGGCAGAGGCCCAAGTACTTGGGCGGTCACTGCTGCCTCCCAGGGTGCAGGTGAGCAGGAAGCTGGAGCTGGAGGTGCACCAGGGCTTGTCCCAGGCACCCCAATAGGAGACACCGCTGCATTACAAGAGGTGTTTGACCGCTACACCAAACTCCCGCCCCTGCGCTTGGATACCTGTCACTCAACTTTCCCTGGTATTTTGTGTTTCCATGTCTTACTGCATTTGCCTAGTTTAAACTTTCATAAAAGAATCCTTTCCTTCTTAGATATTTGTAAGTTTTTATTTCTTATTTTGAGTTGAAGACATCTCTACTTACATATTCTTTAATAAAATTATGTAATCTTACAAAAAGTAACTTTAGAGTTCACAAAAAGATAAATAAAGAAAAAGGAGCCTATTTCAGTGAACAGGCAGAGTGAGCTAGGGAACCAGGCGGACGGGCAGAGGTCTCCGGAATCCACCTGCCGGGGCAGGGGTACTATCTGGCCACCGTGGACGTGCCTTCTGTGCACAGTCGTCTCGACTGTGTAAGTTCTCTTCTCGCTTTTTCTTCCTCTGACTAGCAGCCCTCCACCGTGTGCAGTGCTGAGGGCATGACAGTGTTTGTGGCGGGGAGAACCTGCAGGGAGTGTTCTCAGGGGCTCGGGAACCACAGGTGGGGAGCGCCGCAGAGAGTTCGAGAAAGTGGACGCGGCTCTTTCCGATGCGAGGCGCCACACGGCTTTAAGACCTGTGTTCTCTGCATTGTGTCACATAGACCAAAGGGGGAGCTGACGGTATTCTTTCAGGGCCCAGAACACGAGTGTGAAAACGGGAAACAAGTCCGTTGCCACCGTCATCATTGTCACCATCATAATGAACTGCGTTATAGAACTGGGACACAAAGCCTCAAACTTTAATTGGTTTAAATGTGGAAAACACGACGCTAGCAGAAACAAAGCGCTTCTCCTTTAAAGGCGGGTAATTCAACTACTCTTTAAACATTGCCTAAGCCTTGTAAGACTACTCTTGATTTTTGGGGGGTGTTTTCCTCTTTTTTTAAGTTGCAGTTTCATTTCCTAGCTTCCACGTTTCCTACGCTGGCTGGGAGAACTGTGCCTCGGCAGCACGCTACTGTTTGTTGGCGATGTAAATGATCTTGTGTTTCTCGATGACCCCGATGTCGTGTTCCAGCTGCTTCATCTGCTCTTCCAGCTTCTGCTTGCGGACCTTCTTCGGGATGGAGTCGATGAAGACCGAGAACGACTGGAACTCCTTGTGCACCTCCTCCCAGTTCTTCTTCAGGCCCTGCGGATGGTAGGGGAAGCAGTGAGTACGAGAACTGCCAAGGTCTGGCCAGCAGGAAAGACCCGGCGCCCGCAGGGAGCCGCAGCCGGGCCAGGGACGCCCGGGGCAGGGAGCTGTGGCCACCGTCACAGAGTTCTGCGCCGAGGTCCCACCCTGCACTGCCTGCACACTCCGTTCCCACGGGCGGTGTTTACTCCGTGTTTCCCAGGTCGTGTGTTTGTTTTGGACCACCAAATGCGCGCGTGCCGAGTTACGAGTTCTACAGGACTAAGCTTACAGCAAATACTCTGGTGCACAAACAAGGAACTGAGATGCCCCGAATTAAAAAAAAAAAAAAAAAGGCACATTTGTGCGGAATTTATTTCTTATAAAAATTTACTCCAAAAATTGTCTTGTTGTTGTTGTCTTTTTTTTTTTTTTTTTTTTTTTGACAGGCAGAGTGGACAGTGAGAGAGAGACAGAGAGAAAGAGAGAAAGGTCTTCCTTTTGCCGTTGGTTCACCCTCCAATGGCCGCCGCGGCCGGCGCGCTGCAGCCGGCGCACCGCGCTGATCCGATGGCAGGAGCCAGGTGCTTCTCCTGGTCTCCCATGGGGTGCAGGGCCCAAGCACTTGGGCCATCCTCCACTGCACTCCCTGGCCACAGCAGATGTTGTCATTTTTTTTTAAAGATTTATTTTATTTGAAAGTCAGAGTTACAGAGAGAGGTAGAGACAGAGAGGTCTTCCATCTGCTGGTTCATTCCCTGGCTGGCTGCAACGGCCGGAGCTGTGCCAAACTGAAGCCAGGAGCCAGGAGCTTCTTCCTGGTCTCCCACGTGAGTGCCAAGGGCCCAAGGACTTGGGCCATCTTCTACTGCTTTCCTAGGCCATAGCAGAGAGCTGGATCGGAAGTGGAGCAGCTGGGACATGAACTGGTGCCCATATGGGATGCTGGGGCTTCAGGCCAGGGCGTTAACCCGCTGCACCACAGGGCCGGCCCATGTTGTCATTGTTCAGCAGGGACATCAGAGACTTGATTGAGTCTCATGTGGCCAGGTGTTCTTAAGTTTGACAAAACAGGATCGGAAAAAAATTGCCAGGGTCCAGTTCCACCAGGACAGTCTTCGATGCATCCTCTGTGTACATTACAAAGAGCTAATCCCTCTCCTTGTGGTCGTGGGGTTGGTACTTGCCACGAAGGGGTTCTAGAATGGACCGAGTGTTTTGTCATCTGGGGCCTCCTGGGGGCAGCGAGGGTGGCCGGTCCCCATCACAGTGCACCAGGAAGCCCTGCTGACAACATGCTCTTACACTGCTCACCACACCCATTCACTGATTTGTCTGTTTTGGGGAAGCAGAGAGATGGAGACAGACAGAGCCGTCATGGGTGGCAGGGGAACAGTGACCTGAGCCATCGTCACTGTCCCCCAGGCTCTGCCCGGCCAGGAATGTGGAATCAGGAGCTCATACCTGAATCCAGGAACTCTAAAAAAGGGATGTGGGTGTCCTAATGGTTGACTTAACTCCTAGGCCAGTCAGTTCCCCCTTTCCTGCTGGAGCTGGGGGCTGCTGAGCTGGGCTTCTCGGGGTCACATCCTGTGCAGGAAGGTATGGGGCCGCCACAGGCCACAGAGAGATGGTGCCTGTCCTTAAGCTGTCCCCTGCAGTCGGAGACACCTTCTCATTGCATGTTCAGAATCCTGGAGACTTGCGATACACAACCCACATTCGTGTGTGTGCGTGTGCACCTGTACATATTACCTCGCATCAGGTAAATGGCAACTTCCTCTCTAGCAGGCATCTCCCCTTAGCCCCTTTTAAATATCAGTGCTTGTGTGATACTGGCAGGCATGCCATAGAAGTTCCTGGGTGAGGAAGGTAACACTGATACAATGTTAAGAATCTGGAACTTGGCCACGCAGCGGCTCACTAGGCTAATCCTCTGCCTTGCGGCGCCGGCACACTGGGTTCTAGTCCCGGTCGGGGCGCCGGATTCTGTCCCGGTTGCCCTTCTTCCAGGCCAGCTCTCTGCTGTGGCCTGGGAGTTCAGTGGAGGATGGCCCAAGTACTTGGGCCCTGCACCCCATGGGAGACCAGGAGAAGCACCTGGCTCCTGCCATCGGATCAGCGCAGTGCGCCGGCCGCAGCGGCCATCTGGGGGGTGAACCAACGGCAAAAGGAAGACCTTTCTCTCTGTCTCTTTCTCTCACTGTCCACTCTGCCTGTCAAAAAAAAAAATCTGGAACAGTATAGGAATTCATTTTGCAACACAAGTCATTAAGGCAAAAGTGACTCTTCCTGTATTTCTCAAAGGTCTCTAGACTTTATAGAAGGCCTTCAAAACAAGAGTAAAGTATTATCTTTCCCTCTGTCAGAGAAAGCGTGAGAAGAGACACACAGTGGGTGCTTGGTAAACTTTCTCTACAGATGACAAGACAGCAGCAGCCCTGTGCATGCCTCCTGATTTTTAAAAAAACATAGTTATTTATTTGAAAGTCAGAGTTACACAGAGAGAGGGAGAACCAGAGGGAGAGAGAGAGAGAGAGAGAGAACTCTTGCATCCACTGGTTCACTTGTCAGATGACAGCAATGGCCAGGGCCAGGCTAAGCCAATTACAGGATCCAGGAACTCCATCCAGGCCTCCCACGTGGATGCAGGGGCCCAAGCACTTGAGCCGTCTTCTGCTGCTTTTCCTAGGCCATTAGCAGAGGCCGGGCCAGAAGTGAGGCAGCCGGGATTTGAACCTGCGTCCACATGGGATGCCAGCGCTGCAGGAGATGGCTTTAACCAACAGTCCACAGTGCCAGCCCCTTGGTGTTTTAAACACTACAGATAAAAGTCCTGGATTCAAAGCTCTAATGGAAATATGTCTTTTAAAAGTCTATCTTGTTGGAAATAAGGAAACTATGTGTAAAACCTAATGCCTGTTTATTCAAAAATGTGATGGCTGGGTTCTAGGCGGGGATGGGAGAAAGTCGTTTTAGGGACAGTTTCAATTATTCTAGAGCTCCATCTAGTGAGAAACCAGATTCGTGGGTGTTACTTTTCACAGAGCCAGAGGTGGGTGTTTGGATGAAAAGGAAAATGCTTTTCAGCCTTCTTGATGCTTGCCTGCTCTAGGAAAAGTGGGCTCCTTCAGGGACAGACAGAAGCTTGCCCCAGGCTGGAATGAGACGGGACTCCATGGGTGCCCCCCGCCCAGGAGTCAGCTCTGCTGTGTGTGGTCTGCCACCGCCAGCCCGAGGGGGCTGTTCCGACCAGAACCAGAGTGCTGGCTGCAGCAGCCAGCCCCGGGGTCGGGGACCTGCGAGGCCCCTCCGTCTCAGAGTCCCCCTGGGGTGTGGGCGTGCAGGGCGGGCTCACCTGCAGAATGGCCTCCCTCTCCTCATCCGACAGCCTCTTCATGGCCGCCTTCTTGAGGTTCTCCTGGATGTAGCGGTCATACTCTTCTTGGGCCCGCCTGACTTCCTCGTTCCGCATACAGATGTACTTGGGGGTGACCCCATAGTCCTGGAGGGGTTTTTCAGATAGAAGGGAATCAGTCCCCACCCCAAAGGCAAGCATATGAGCGCACACGGACCGATCAATCAATGGCTGGAGACAAGCGAATGCCATCACGTCCTGTGATGTCCAGCCAGCTCCCCCTCCCCACATTGAGAGCCTGGGCCACTGTCGTGGTGCAGGCTAAGCCACTGCTTGCAACGCTGGCAGCCCATATCACAGTGCTGCTTCAAGTCCTGGCTGCTCCACCTCTGCTCCACCTCCTGGCTAACGCACCTGAGCAGACAGCCAGCAGAAGATAGCCCCCTAGTGGGGGACCTGGATGGATTTTCGGGCTCCTGGCTTTGGCCTTGCTCAGCCTTGGCCGCTGTGGCCATTTAGGGAGTGAACCAGTGGATGGAAGATTGCCTTTCTCTCCGTAACTCTGCTTTTCAAATAAGTAAAATAAGTAACTTTAAAAACAGACCGTCTGCATTGTTATTGCAGCCGCTTGCTTTCCTCTTGCAGATGTTCGCAGCACCTGCTCTTGGTTGAGGACTTGGCTGCCATCTTACTCACCCCAAAGAGTCAGCTCTTTCTCCCAGATTCTGCCCCCTCCAATCTTTTTTGTGCTTCAGCAATTACCTTAAAATATCTTGACATCGCTCTTCCTTTTCTTTTTAAAACTGTTTATCTGAAAGGCAGAGTGAGAGAGAGAGAGAGAGAAGGAGAGACAGAGAGAGAACTTCTATCCTCTGGCTCACTCCCCAAATGGCTGCAATGGCTGCGGCTGGGCCAGGCCAAAGCCAGAAGCCAAGAACTCCACCCAGGTCTCCCAGATGGGTGCAGGGGCCCAGGCACTTGGACTATCGTCCAGTGTTTTCCCAGGAGCATCAGCAGGGAGCTGGATCAGAAGCGGAACAGCTTGAAACTCAAACTGGCGCTCCATTTTGGGATGCCAGTGTTACAAGCAGCAGCTTAACCCACTACTCCGTGGCACAGGCCCGAGGTCTCTTTCTCATGGGCTCACTAAGTAAAAGAAGACAAACACTCCCAAGGCATCATAACAATAAACCCTCCACAGACAGCCCGCGTACCCGCTTTAAGAGGAAACTGGCTTTGGAAAGGAGGCTGTCTCTGGAAATGCATGTACGTGTTTAGGCATCCTGGGCTGCTTATGAGGACGGGCAGTGAGGCCATCAGCTGTGGGTTCGTCCAGATGAGGGCAGGCCCTGCTGTCACTGCTCTGTGTTCATTCCGCCAAGAAGTTTCTGGGGGAATACTTGGGGTGAAGTAGGAGTCGAAGAAGAGCCAAAGTTGCAGTGCCTGTGGGGTCTGCAGTCCATGGCTTAAGAGACACTCATCAAAAACAGTAAAATCAAGGAAAGTGAGGGGAAGAAGACACAGGGCTGTTGGATCAGTAAGGAGGTGAGGAAGACTTCCCTGAGGGAGCAGCAGCTGAGAGGGCTGGAGGGGAGTTGTTGAAACCATTCACAGGCCCGGCACTGTGGCACAGCTGGTAGAGCTACCGCCTGCAGTGCCTGTATCCCATATGGGCACCAGTTCAAGTCCCAGCTGCTCCTTTTCCAACCCAGCTCTCTGCTGTGGCCTGGGAAAACAGTGGAAGATGGCCCAAGTCCTTGGGCCCCTGCACCCACGTGTGAGGCTTGGAAGAAGCTCCTGGCTCCTGGCTCCGAATCAGCCCAGCTCTGACCGTTGCAGCCATTTGGGGAGAGACCAACGGATGGAAGACCTCTCTCTCTCTCTCTCTCTCTCTCTCTCTCTCTCTCTCTGTGTGTGTGTGTGTCTCTGCCTCTCTGTAACTCTGCCTTTCAAATTAATAAATAAAACTTAATAAATAAGTAAATAAATAAAACCATTCACAAGCTCTGGCTCTTCTCTGGGACACTCAGCAGAGCGATGCTTCTCTGCTCTGGAGGTGGGATGTGGCCACATGCCCTCAGCACGCGCCAGCTTCCTGGGACTGTCCAGATTACCTGGCCCAGGCCACTTCCACAGCAGAGGCTTGCCTGGCTCACAGTTTCGGAGGTTCAAGTCCAGGATCGGCAGCCCCGTTTGTGTGGCCTCTGATGAGGGTGGTGGGTGACAACGGCAGAAGCGTGTGCGGAGTGAGTGGCCCTATCTCGAGCCAAGGGGCAGAGAGAGAACTGGTGGACCCAAACTCAGGCCTTGGCCCCACCTCCTCCTGGTTCCTCCACATCTGATGGTGCCGCCTTGGACATCGAACTTTTAACACAGGGATCCTCGGGGGACTTTCCACCCCCACACCAGAGCCCCCGCTTTGGCCCAGTGTGAGATGTGACCTCTGCAGCTTCCGAACAGAAGCCTGAAGATGCTGTCTCATCTGGATGAGTGTCCAGCAATATTCTGGGTTTTCCGACTCCTGGAAGGAGGTGGACAGGAAGCAGAGCCCCGACTGCCTTCCAGGGGCCTGCGGCACAACAGGCAAGAAGAGGCAGTGGCTTCAAGCTTCTGGAATCTGGGGGTTGTCTGTTCTGTCCGGAGTGAACGCGGGATGGGAACCCTAGAGGTCAGAGTGTTCTGGGGGCACAGGCTGGGGGAGTGCAGTGGTGAGCAGTGACACAGAGACGGAACTGCACCGGGCACGCCCCGGGGAAGAGAGAAAGCTCGCTGACACTGCCCGGAAGACGCCTCCCTGCGGGCTGGGCTGAACGGCGGAGAGGGTCGCCTGGTGCTGATACGGAGGAGGGCGGGCAGGCCAGCTCCGTGCACCTGGCATCTAACTCACTGGGCCACGCGCAGGTCTCGGGGCAGGGATGCAACGCTACCTTTTTATTGATGTACTTGGGAAGGAGCCCTGAAGTCTCCAGATCGTGCTTGTCCCCGGTTCTCTTGTCCACGTAGACGGGTTTGGGCTTCTTAGCCACTCCCATGATGACGTCCGCTGCGTTCGTGTTGATAAAATTCTTCCCGCTCTGAATGCCCATCACCGGGTGCTCGGTCCTCAATGGCACGGCAGGCTTCCTGGGCTCATTCCATTCAAACTTCTTTTCTGTTACACACAGCATTTCCTCGTCAGTGTGACGCCACAAACGCTGCTACTGGGTACTACTTAACGACATCCACACATCTTGCAGCTTGAAACTGGAGTTTTACTAATAACACAGCCAAGCATTTATGGTACAACGTCTCTACTTAGCAAGCTGTACAGATCTCAGACATGTACAGCATTTTCTGGGAAAACGACTCCTCCACAAAGTGGTTTAGAAAAAGGAAAAAAAATCCATAATCACAATGATAAAAAATTACTGCGAAGTAATCAGTTAGTATGTTGGAAAATAGTGTAACTACTGGAAGGAGAAGGATAAGCCTTCCCCAAATTATAGACAAGCTAACCAAGACATGCACATTTTTACTGGCTACCAGCAACAGATATTCAGATTTCCCACTTAAAATAAATTTAAATGAGAAAACACTTTTTTAGTAGTATTAATATTACCAATAAGTGTTTCTTCAGAGGAAAATTATCATTTAAAAAAATCAACAATTAATCAAACCTGGGGTATTGAAGGTACAAAATTCTACAGTTAAGCTACTATTTTAAGATATAAAAATCATGTACTGGCTGTATGGCCAACATGCAGCTAAACCAATAAAACATTGCCAATAATTCAGGAGTGGGTACTGGGCCCCGTGTGTCACACACCTGTGTCTCACATCAGAGCACCTGGGTCCAGCCCCGTCCCTGGCTCCTCACTCCAGCTTTGCCAGTGCAGTGGGGATGGCTCAGGTAACCGGGTGCCTGCCACCCACTCTGGGAGACCTGGATTGAGTTCCTGTTCTTGGCTTTGTCCCTGGACCACCCAACCGCGTCCACTGCACACTTTTAGTGAGTGACTCGGTTGCACAGAGCTCTCTTTGTCTCTCTTAGCAACATAGTTCCAATTTCTTGACAGCTTCTCCCCTGATGGCATCTCACATCCTGAAGTACTACCAGGAATGATTTACTTGTCTACATCACGTTCTCTGCACCATGACACAGCAGGTGACATCGGCTGCCTTTCCAGGCCTCTTCAGCTCGGCTGCTTCAACCTTTGGATAGCGGCCCAGCACGACGGCTTGTCAAAGTGCTGAACACAAAGTCACTGTCCACCCTTAACCCTGCTACATCCCCTAGGGACTTGGTCTTTGCTCATTTACTGTTTCACCTGGGTATAAGTTTATACATCTTCTGTTTTCAGGTAGAACAATAAACATGGTTAAAAGTCTAGGGACTGGGGACTGGCTCTGGGCTAAGCTTCTGCCTGTGGCGCTGGCATTCCATATGGGTGCCAGGTTGTGTCCGGGCTGCTCCTTTTCCGATACCTCCTGCCACGTGGGGAGTGAACCAGCGGATGAAAGACCTTTCTCTCTGTCTCTCCCCCTCTCTGTCTGTAGCTCTCCCTCTCAGATAAACAACATCTTTAAAAGTCTAGGGACTGGGTTGGCCTCTCCTTAGAGAATAAACTGTGTTGCTCCAGAATTCTTGTGTTGAAGTCCTAACCCCCAGGACCTCAGGATGTGACTGTGCGTTGGAGACAGGGTCTATAAACAAATAATTAAGTCCAAGTGAGATTGTCCGGGTGGTCCTGATCCAATGTGTCTAGAGCAGGAAAAGTGGACACAGACATACACACAGGGAGGCCAGGTGCAGACACGGTGGGCAGACGGCCTGTACAAACCCAGGAGAGAGGCCTCAGGGGAAAACCACGTGGCCCCGCCCTCAAGCCGCACTTGACCAGCCTTCACCAGCCTGACCACACCCTGAGTTTCTAGATTGTTCTCAAGGCCAGTGAGATTCTGGGCTTCCTCGAGATGCTTGCAAGAGGAGGGCCGGGGTTCCTTCCCCTTTCTTTATTCGATACATAGGATTTATCCTGCGGGGTAGCTGTGCTGTGAATATGCTTAGCCCCGGAGAAGACACCCACGACCCCTGGGGAAACCACTGGCCTTGGCCCTGTAGGACCGAAAGCAGTTAAATTTGTTTCACTGGTTTTCAGTATTCTCAGGTGACAGGGTGGGAAGTACCTGCCAGGAAAGATGCCAACCAACGGCAGATCAGAGACACTGGAGTCACAGATAGAGCATGGTGCTGTAGGTTCTTTTTTCTTTAAAGCACATGGTTTGCTAATTAATAGAGAGAGAGAGAGAGAGAAAGAGAGAGAGAGAGCGCACACGCAAGCACTCATGTGTTGGTTCATTGAATCCCAAATGCCCACATGGCTGGCCCTGGGCCGCACTAGGAGATGTGAGCTCCACCTGGGTCTCCCGCGATTACTTGAGGCACCACCTGCTGCCTCTCGGGGTGTGCTTTCCCTGGAGAGCAGAAGCCGGACTCAGACTCATGCACTCTGATGTGGGATGCAGGTATCCCATCGGCACCTTCACCACTACGCTGGAGCGGTAAACCTGGGTCTCTTCTTTCCTGATGAAGAATGCCCTTACCGTTTGTCACGGCACATGGTTTGTGAGCCATCTAAACTACTGCCACAGGACATAGTTCCACTCTTGTTAAAATGCATAGCCCTGGGGCCAGCACCATGACGCAGTAGGTTAATCCTCCACCTGCTGTGCCGGCATCCCATATAGGCACCGGTTCTAGTCCTGGCTGCTCCACTTCCAATCCAGCTCTCTGTTACGGCCTGGGAGGGCAGTAGAGGATGGCCCAAGTCCTTGGGTCCCTGCACCCACATGGGAGACCGGGAAGAAGCTCCTGGCTCCTGGCTTCAGATCAGCACAGCTCCGGCCATTGCGGCCATTTGGGGAGTGAACCAATGGAAGGAAGACCTTTCTCTCTGTCTCTCCCTCTCATTGTAACTCTACCTCTCCAATAAAATCTTTAAAACACACACACACACACACACACACACACACACACACAGCCCTGGGCGAGCTTGAGATTTTTGCATTATTTCCTTGACGGGCAGACGTACAAAGGCAAGCACTGTAAAAAAGACAGACTCACTTTTCTTTATCACCCTGAGACATCAAGGAAGACACAGCTAGGCTGGGAAGAAAGTCCTCCCGTGCACACTTTGTCACTCTCAATTTTCCTACGGCTTCCCTTCCTGAAATCAATACACTCAGAGCAAGATTAACTGTGATTTTAAAGGCCCTGGACAAAATAAAAACGCAGGGCTCCTTGATCAAAAACAATTAAGGATTTCAAAACAACAGGAGCAGATCGTTAAACCAAACACGAACCCCTACTAAAGCGTGGGGTCCTGTACAACGGCACTGGTAACACAGCACGTGGCTGGCTCTGTCCCTCAGACATTCACCCTTCCTGGGTGCGGCCTGGGAGAGCGGAGGCTGATGATGGTCACAACAGGAGCCCGGCAGTGCTTCAACAACAGGCGGTAATGGTGGCAAATTTCACCTCTTGGGAATAAGACCAGGGAAGGGTTAGGAGCAAGGCAATCTTGCTCATGAACCAGACACCGGCTCTGGGGACCAGCACTCTTCTTGTAGGTGGTGCTCACGGTCGAAGCCCTGTGGCGGGGGATTAAGACGGTGAGGCGTGTCAGGCAGGAGCCGGGCATCACTGGAGAGCACAAAAAATAGTTTGAGAGTCTTGCCTCCTCCAAAGTCTAGTCAGGGGGCAACTTACCACTCTCTTTGTTCCTACTGTGTTCTCAACTCCGGCTTCCTCCTAGCCATACACATTCTGTTTAATTGCAGGTAAAGTTGCTATCACCTGTGCGTATTTCATACTCACTGACAATAGAATCATCTTACTAAATTGCCACGTTATTTAAATGACCCAAATTTATTTTTTAAAAAGAAAATGATGAAAAAATAAAGAAACGCAACCTACTGGGTGGTAGAGGTTTTTCCTTGGAGTGTTTCTTTAGGAACTCCCTTGGAGAAGGTACCTCCACTTTGGCTGGCCCCATGGTCTTCATTGCCGCTTTGTATTTCTGCATGTCGTTTTTTACGGCTGCCTTAAAAATGGATATGTACCTAAAATTAAAGTCAAAGAGTTGTAGCGTTTATGTTTCTAGTAAGAACTAAAGTTCCAAAACAGGCGTACATTTCTGATGTACGGGAGTGTGTATTCCTGTGAATAGCGGTGGTCAGCACACTTATCTGAGCCCTGTGACGCAGGCTCCACGGGAGCTGTGCGCTGGGAGAGGTGCCACACACAGTCCCCTGCTGCCTCTTGAACACCTGTAGTGCCCCTAGCAATGCCGCCTCTCTACACTACTGATTCGTGCTCCTTTCTCCTCTCTCTGCCGACAGGCTTGCTAAGAGGTGATGAATTTCATTCATCTCCCACAGAGCCAGAACTCCACAGTTTTTCTCTAATGCTCATCTGTTTTCCAGTTCAATGATGTCTAATTTCTTTAATTTCTTCTCCTTAGTTTGGGTTTAATTTATACTTTTTTTTGCATTTGCATTTTATTTTAAACCTTTTTGTTTTTATATTATGTGCTTAAAACTATAAAATTCTCCCTAATCTCCACATTAGCAACAACTTCTGACATACCACATTTGATTTTCATTAAATCCAAAATACCTCTTAAATTGCATTTTGAGGGGTGGGCCTTGTGGCACAGCAGATTAAGCCGCCACCTACAACACCAACTTCCCCTAATGAGCGTTGGGTGAGTCCCAGCTGCTGCACTTCTGGTCCAGCTCCCCAGTGCACCT